>NC_137920.1:77567452-77569952 GCF_963457725.1 Sprattus sprattus
TTGACCAATTGTCATTTTTCTGCAAATAAATGATCTAAATGACAACATTTTTATTTGAAATTTGGTAGGAATGTTGCCAGTAGGTTATAGAATAAAACTAAAATGTACATTTTACTTTAACACATACCAATAAATAGTAAAACCAGAGAAACTGATAATTTTGAAGTGGTCTCTTAATTTTTTCCGCGGCTGTATATGCCTACTCTAAAGTCTCTTTACATTATTGTTATTCTTTTTAAGCTTATTTCCAGTGTGTGGTCATTTAATGCAAGAGAGGTGTATGCATCTTGCACGCAAAAGGTTTCATTAGCAGGGATATGTTTATATTCTGTTGGTGTCCACATAGCTTGTCTTACATATAGTCAATATCAGATCATCATCATCATCAATACCTTATTGATCCATAGTCAATGGCGGTCAAAAGCATTATTAGCATTTCACACATAAAAAAGCACTGTTTTGTTATAATCACAGGGTGGCTATTTCTATCACAAAAAAGAATGTGAAACCTGAGTGTGAACTGAGTGCTAACGCGTTTGCATGTGCGTGAGTGTGTGTGTGTGTGTGTGTGTGTGTGTGTGTGTGTGTGTGTGTGTGTGTGTGTGTGTGTGTGTGTGTGTGTGTGTGTGTGTGTGTGTGTGTTTCCCAGTCCTAGTTGCTCAAACTGAATAAGTAGCAGTTAGTTTGTGCATCTACTGTTTTAAGACGTGGCAATTGAGTGACTGAATAACATTTAGATTTTTTGTTTTTCAATATTCTGCTTTGTGGTGGATGGAATCACTGTAGAAGACTCTGAAAGGGTCTCCCTGAACGTATTGACATATGCATACTGACACATCTAATTACAGTGCATGAAATGCCCTGTATTGTTATTCCTAGGCTTCTTCTTCTTCTTCTTCTTCTTCTTCTTCTTCTTCTTATTCTTGTTACCTTTTTCTGCGATTAATTCAGCCCGAACCGCTTAACGTAGAAACTTCATTCAAACTTTGTCGCGTAGGTCTTGTAAAGGACACTTATGCTATGTATTTTTCACTTTTCTAAACTTTATACTTTTTAAGTTATTAAAGAAAAACGAATCTTAATTTTCCCATTGACTTACATTAGGCCATTATGACATCATAATAGGGTAATTAAACTGGCTTGCACCTGTGCTTCACTGACAGCTGCGGCAAGCCTCCAAGGGTCCTCTTCTCTCTGTACCTCTCCATTCAACTGTATAACTAGGAATATTAATAGACACCTTCCATACTATACTTTTTTTTCTCTCCATCACTCTCACTCTACTTTCTCTCACACTCCATCTCTCTGCTTCACTTTTTTCTCCTTCTTTCAATATTTTCACTCTCTCTTTACTGTCTTTATCCAGAGCCACTCTTGTTCACTCTTCTTTCCTTACTTTGTTTCTTCCTCTCTTCTTTCCTTTCTTCTTTCCTTCTTTCTACTCTTCTTTACTTTCTTCTTTCCTTCTTCCACTCTTCTTTCCTTTCTTCCACTCTTCTTACCTTTTTCTTTTCTTCTTTCGTCTTTCACTCTTCTTTCTTTTCTTCTTTTCTTCTTCGGCTCTTCTTCCCTTCTTCCACTTTTCTTTCCTTCTTCCACTCTTCTTTCCTTCTTCCACTCTTCTTTCCTTCTTCCACTCTAATTTTCTTTCTTCACTCTTCTTTCCTTTCTTCTTCCCTTCTTCCACTCTTCTTTCTTTCTTCCACTCTTCTTTCCTTTCTTCACTCTTCATTCCTTTCTTCTTTCCTTCTTCAACTCTTCTGTCCTTCTTTTACTGTTCTTTCCTTTCTTCCTTCCTTCTTTCACTTTTCTTTTATTCGTTCTTTCTTAACTTTTGCATTTCATGCACTGGTATTTCCTTCAGGAAATGCATTTTCTAGTTGTTTATGTATTTCCTTTTGGCCATATAGTTCACAGTGTTGACAGTGCTGTGAAAGCTTGTCTTACATTTTATTACGGTTTTTTTTAACCACCGAACTATATAGCACATAGCCTGGGTATTTATGGGAACATATCTTTCTCTGTCTTTCATGTGACCATATGCTTTCAAAATGAGTTTGAAGATGCTACCTTAACAAGACAAATAATGTTATATGTTAGTGTGTGCTTTTATGAGAAATAACACTTTTTACATAATAAAATTGCTTTGATTTGTATCTTTCTGAACTGTATCTTTCCAGACATGACTGCACTTCTTTGTACTGAAAACATTTTTAGTACAACTTTTTAAAGGCACCCAGTGCAACTTTATAGGCTTGAGACTCAAAAAATATACATTCAATTTCTCTCAATGTCTTTTTTACACGTAGTAAGTTTCAATAACTCCATACCATTACATATCGACATTCAAGGAGCAAAGATGAGATGTCGTTGTGTGGTGAGAACTGATAGAACAATCGCCGGTGGGGAGAGGCCATTTTTCCATTGACTGGAATCCTGCTTTATTTATTGGTGGCACCAATAAATAAAGATTTGGGGAAAAAATGGCGGCGATTGTGGT
>NC_137920.1:77574952-77589952 GCF_963457725.1 Sprattus sprattus
ATTTGTTATTAAATGTCAATCACTCTAGCCTAATAGTTGCGTGTCTCGCTCGTAGACACCTTTAACACCCCTACACACGCACATAATCACACACCCAGCATGCAACACTACCATTACCACTGATGTTTACACCCCATCGTATGTTCTGTTCATTTCTAAAATAAAGTTCAAACCAGTGGCGGCGGACCTTAAGGGCAATTGTGGCGACGAACTGCTTTCAGGAAAAGGAGATTTTTATTCTTTGTCGGCGGTACTAATTAAGATAAATTGACAACAAAACAAAACAACACCAAATGTATCGATTTAACAGGTTTCTACAAAGGGTGGAACCCTACATGCAAGAATTGTAACGAAAGAAAATCATGGCTAGCACGCTGTGAAGTGGCTAACGCGGTCTGTATTTCTTTATTTGTAGGCTACCACTGTCACTTTTCATAGGTTGTACAGTGTGAATGTTCGCTTTTTGCCCTAACACTGAGTTATTTCTTTGTGAAGACTTATTTAGCTTTTGTAAGCAAATACTTTCGAGATCAGTCAATAAATATAGTTGGTTTTGACTTATATGTTGCCCCCTTCTTTACGTTGTCACTGGACATATTTTATGTGTCCTGTAAAGCTATGTTGCATCATACAACATTTGAGAAATGTGGATAATGAAAAAGTGGGATAATTTAATGTGGAGCCAAATCATGTTTGCTTATGAAGGCTCCTGAATGCAACTTTCATCCATAAAACTAGCTACTGTAGCTATGTAGGTAGAGGGGAAATATTTTGATTGTGTGCTGCCATCTACTATACAAAAAGGTATTGCTGTATGAGTTAATCAGCCTACAAAAAAAATGATATTGCTTAATGTAGGTCGCCCTAATCATTATCAAAAAAATTGTGTACTCTTTCTCTGCTGACATGTATTCCTAAAGGCTCTGTAGTTATACATATAGGCCTAACCATCTGATACTAGCCCAGAGTTAAGCATATTCATCTAGCAAACTATACCTACCTTGGAGTGTTACAATAGCCAGTATCATTTTATTCCATGTGTCCATCCAGGCAAATGTGTGGATCCAAATGTTATTAAAAAACATATATAATGTTATATCTTTGTAATCATCCAAAATTATGTTAAGTGTATGGGTATTTTGCATACATTGAGCGGGCAACGCGCCGTATATTAAGTGGGCCGCTCTGACAGACAACTCCCGGGCCACTTTTTCCCCCCAGTCCGCCCCTGCTTTGAGGTGGCCCTTTTTTTTTTTTTGCATTAAAAGGACGGATGAAGAGGGCCCCTGGCTATGTTCGCCTTAGGCCCCCAAATGACTAGGTCCGCCACTGTGTGTGTGTGTGTGTGTGTGTGTGTGTGTGTGTGTGTGTGTGTGTGTGTGTGTGTGTGTGTGTGTGTGTGTGTGTGTGTGTGTGTGTGTGTGTGTGTGTGTTTTGATGTTGGGTGTATTTATGTGTGTGAGTCATCATCCCCTGATCAGACTCAGGGCAATGCTGCACAGCTGCTGCGAGGGCATTATCCGTGTGTATGAATCCCCACAGACTTGACTATCCTCTGCTGCCAAATGGCAGACGGGCTCCATCTCTTCATCTCTCCCTATAAGAACCTGTCAGTGGATGCCGGTGGACTGGCAGGGCTCACTGCATTTGGCAGTCAATCTGGAACAGCTCAGTGAGACGAGGGCCAAGCGGTACCACACCAGCCGTAAACAAACTCCACAACTCCGGATTATAATAAGGGTCTTATGGCACAACTCCAAATTATAATAAGGGTCTACACCAGCCGTAAACAAACTCCACAACTCCAGATTATAATAAGGGTCTTATGGCACAACTCCAAATTATAATAAGGGTCTACACCAGCTGTAAACAAACTCCACAACTCCAAATTATAATAAGGGTCTACACCAGCCGTAAACAAACTCCACAACTCCAGATTATAATAAGGGTCTTATGGCACAACTCCAAATTATAAAAAGGGTCTACACCAGCGTAAACAAACTCCACAACTCCAGATTATAATAGGGGTCTACACCAGCCGTAAACAAACTCCACAACTCCAAATTATGAAAAGGGTTTTACAGCACAACTCCACATTATAATAAGGGTCCTACAGCACAACTCCACATTATAATAAGGGTCTACACCAGCCGTAAACAAACTCCACAACTCCACATTATAATAAGGGTCTTATGGCACAACTCCTAATTATAAAAAAGGTCTTACGGCATAACTCCAAATTATAAAAAGGGTCTTACAGCACAACTCCACATTATAATAAGGGTCTACACCAGCCGTAAACAAACTCCACAACTCCAAATTATAAAAAGGGTCTTACGGCACAACTCCAAATTATAAAAAGGGTCTTACTGCACAACTCCACATTATATATTACAAGGGTCTTACGAGAGCTCTGTTCTTAATGCTGCGCTCATTTATAAATACCGTATGCCTATGTGCATGCCATTGAAAGATATACTTGAGATGAGGGATTAGGATTAAGCTTAGGTTTGGGTCAGTCAGGTCTAATGGTATGTACGTACATGATAAATACTGATAATAATTAGTAATATGTATTGAATTCACTTGAATTATATATTTCTAAGTTTAATTTGAAGGGGGATCAGCTACTGAGTGAAAAACATTGGTTAATACAAATAAAACAGTGGTGTAATGGTCCCTGGAGAAGTGGTTATACTCTTAATTTTGGCAATTTTTTTTAAGCAGCCCATACAGCACAGGATAAACGCCCTGTTTTGAGAAGTGGGTATACGCAATGCTGACTGAAAAATAAGTGGGTATACTCAGTATACCTGCGTTTACCCTGGACTACACCACTGAAATTAAACACAGGAGAATGTCTGGGTCAACATACTTAAGGAGGGGGGGGCACGGTCTCTCTGGATCTCTGTCTCAAGCCTCACTTGGCACCTGTGGGAGGTGCTTTTGTAGTCACAGGGAACACCGGTCCCAGGTGCTCTCAATGACTAACGAGCCAACCACTCCTGCTGGTCATCTGCAACACAATACACGGACAAACACAAGCAGCCAGTCCAGCACTCAAAAGAGGCAAGGTCGTCACAACTGTCCTGTCCAAATAAAGGCATAAAAGCCCATAAATAAATCTAAAAAAAAAAAAAAAGATTGGTTAATACAAATAAAACACAGGGAGAATGTCTGAGTCAACATACTTAAGGAGGTCTAATAAATTGGTGGACTAACAAACACAAAAATGGCGTCTTGGCAAACAGTGTTTGCCTATCAACTGAAGATGTTATCTCATGTTAAACACACAGCCCGATTAGCCACGCTGTGATGAGCACATTCTTCGGGAGCTACATAACAAACTGTTACACAAACGCAACAGCACAGCCTGCTCGTCCCACCATTGGCAATCACGGTTAAACCAAGCGTGACATTCCTAACGTTTGAGAGTCAAACAACATTCAGGAGGCAACCATCTGCAAGCCTGCTATTAAAACACGGAACCAAGCTTAAAGGTTAAATCCTGCCACAGAAGAAATAGGATGGAACAGCTGGTTCTTAAACACTATCAAGCACTGTATGCACACAATGCATGACTAATATATGACGCAGGCATGAAACCAGGCGGAGGACTGACATTTAGATGTTGAGGCGTGTCTTCTGCGTCAATCTAAAAGGGCTCGTTAGCTAAATCTGTCCAAATGTTCAGACGATTCATTTTGTTTAACGCGTCACCTGAATGACTTCATCAATATTCAGAGTCATAAAGTTTGTACATATTGTCATGTTGTTTTGTAGTGAGTGCTGTCTTGTCTTCTTGCAACAGTAGGGAATCTGTCTTTTTTTTCATGATTTCTTGTTGTATTTGTTTGTGTTTATTTGTTTGTGTTTATTTGTTTGTGTTTTCTAAACCACAGAAAGAGCTGCCTAAGAAGACAGAATGCCCACACATGTGTGCCTACAAACTGGTCACGGTCAAGTTCAAGTGGTGGGGTCTGCAGAACAAGGTGGAGAACTTTATTCAGAAGGTGAGGAAAAATACGGGATGTGTAACTTTCTGAACGACATGGCCGCCGCCTCATATTGTTTCCTGCTATAAAACCTGATTGTCACCCTTCCATTGACATCATCGCTCTCTATCACATTCTCTTTCCCCTCCATCTCTCTTTTACTCTATCCCTTCCTCCCTCTCTCTCCCCCTCTCTATCTCTTCGTTTCTCACCATCTCTTCCTCTCTCTCTCCCACCCCCAGCAAGAGAAGCGCTTGTTCACTAATTTCCACCGACAACTCTTCTGCTGGATTGACCGGTGGATTGAACTCAACATGGACGACATCCGGCGAATGGAAGAGGAGACCAGGAAGGAGCTCGACGAGGTGAGAGAGTTAACGAGTCAGCCAGGCACAGAAGTACACTAACAATATAAACAATAGGCCATGGTCAAACTAACAGCAGCTGTGTAAATTGACCTCACCCTTAACCTAACTCCAACGCTCTGCTATTAGATTTGAATTGTTATTTGTCAACAGAATGTAAACTGAAACATCGTTGATTGTTTATGATGGCATGTTACATAAAACTCGTCCAAGCAACATTTGCCGATCATTTAATGACCTGTGAACTAGCGGTAGCCGTAGCACCACCTCCATATGAGCCTGCTGCTAGAAACAGTCATCTCATGATGCAGAGTGAGTAGTGGGCGCTGGGCCAGCAGGTAGAAATCAAATGGAATCGATCTTTTACTTGAACAGAGCCTCTAATACAGTGGTTCTTAACCTGGGTTCGATCAAACCCCAGGGGTTCGTTGAGCCACTCTCAGGGGTTCGGCAGGGGTCAAGACACACGCAGTATAGCCCGGTTCACACTAGCAATGTCAGGCCGCTTTTATACATACCCACGTTTTGAAGAAATCATATTTTATTTTTCAAATTACTAAGGGTTCGGGGAATGAACTGATGAAGCTTGCAGGGTTCAGTACCTCCAATAAGGTTAAGAACCACTGTTCTAATAGATGCCAGTGCACCTGGAACTCACTGTACGGGGAAGGGCAGGACACCTGGACCTCACTATACGGGGAAGGGCAGGACACCTGGACCTCACTATACGGGGAAGGGCAGGACACCTGGAAGGGCAAGAGACAAGCTCAGAAAGCAGAAGTTCACCGTTTATCCACGGGACTAGTTTACTTCACCAGTTGCTCGTAGTCAAACCAATTGTAGCCCCCTGGCTGGGCAATATTCAACTTGCCTTTCACTCACTGCGATCTGAAATGTTAAAGCCATTAACGTTCATCTTTCACTCACTGTGATCTGAAATGTTAAAGCCATAAACGCTCATCTTTCACTCCCTGCGATCTGAAATGTTAAGGCCATAAACGCTCATCTTATAGTCACTGCGATCTGAAATGTTAAGGCCATTAACACTCATACATACGTCGTTGGCTGAGCAGTCAGGAGAGATAAGGAAGTGTCAGTCACTTCAAATTCCAAGCAGCTGCCTTTCTTGTGAAAACCACTGAGGTATCACAGGTGACCTTTGACCCATCGTGACCCTTTGAGGATGTATTCACAGGCCTTCCTCTGTCTCAGCTCTGTGTTAATTAATGCACACTGTGAAGGCTGCTTCAAAAAAACAGAAAAGAAAATGAGAATGAGTGAAGACTTTGACTTTCTACAGTAGACTTAAAGATAGCAAGATAAAGAGTGATATAATCTCATCACCCTCTTTGTCTCCCTAAAATGTCTTCCTTCCTTTCCCCCCACCTCTCTCTCTCTCTCTCTCTCTCTCTCTCTCTCTCTCTCTCTCTCTCCCTCTCTCTCACTGTCTCTTCCTTCCTCTCCCTCTGTTTGCTTATCTTCTTCTCTCTCTCCCTCTCTCTCTCTCTCTCTCTCTCTCTCCCTCTCTCTCTCTCTCTCTCCCTCTCTCTCTGTCTTCTCTTCTGTCACCAGATGCGAGTGAAAGACCCAGTTAAAGGAATGGTTGCTCTGGAGGACTGATGCAGGACCACGCAATGCTGCTGCTGACAATGATGGTACTGTCCTTTAACATCTGTGTGATGGTACTGTCCTTTAACATCTGTAATGATGGTACTGTCCTTTAACATCTGTGTCCCCCAATGCATCAGGTGTAATGATGGTACTGTCCTTTAACATCTGTGTGATGGTACTGTCCTTTAACATCAGTGTCCCCCAATGCATCAGGTGTAATGATGGTACTGTCCTTTAACATCTGTGTGATGGTACTGTCCTTTAACATCAGTGTCCCCCAATGCATCAGGTGTAATGATGGTACTGTCCTTTAACCTCTGTGTCCCCCTAGCGTCAGGTGCAATGATGGTACTGTCCTTTAACATCTGTGTCTCCCAATGTGTCAGGTGCAATGATGGTACTGTCCTTTAACATGTGTCTCTCCCAGGTGCAATGATGGTACTGTCCTTTAACATCTGTGTCTCCCAATGCGTCAGGTGCAATGATGGCATTAAATATGTTGTGCCGTAAGCTTTGGTTTGCTTTGGTAACTCAGATGCTATAAATATAAATATATTCTACTTTTGATTTGTTCATACCCAAGAGGCTATTTATTACTCAGAACTTTTGATACAAATTATGTATTATTATAGAGATTGGCGGTACCATGAACAATCACCACATATTTTGTTCAGATAGGTTTTTGTGGTGGAGGCAGTTTGTGCAACATCATCCTGAAATGCCATGCATAAAAAGGTCAGAATCAGAGTCGGATAACAAATTAGTAGATGATACACATGACGTTTTTAATGAAGCTGGAACTATATCAAACACTAATACCATACGCAAAATATATCTTACTAATAATACTATTACTATTACTGGAATCTTATACAATAACTGCTGTACTAGTGCTATAGTTGCCTTGTTACCTTGTGATTGGCAATGAATTGGTCTGCTTGAAAATCTGCTTTATTATTGGCTTTTACTATTATTATTATTATAAAAAAAATGTAATTAGAATTATTATTCTATAACTTTCTGGTGCCTAATGGCGACGATGCCCTTTATAATCTGTGAGTGCAGATGATCATTGTGAGGTTCAGCTCCTTACTGCGTCCCTCTCTAAGGCACGGGTTATTTATAGGTCATTAGCGATACAATCATTAATCCTTCTGAGAAGCGCTCTTCCAGCTTCATCACCGGCCCACCTTGTCAGATAGTGCCTTGTCATCATGTACCTCTCCACCGGGCACATGGTGGGGACGCAGCCAGTTAATGGGTCTTATTTATGGTGCGGATGGGGCAGGATAGTATGGGTTCAACCAGCCATTCAGCTCACTTCGGGATGTTTTATTGTTTTATTTAAAGCACCCTACAGCATCTTTCTCTCTTTCTTTTGGGATGTGAATAAACTGTTATTAAGCTAAACTATGGATTTACTAACATATTCCACTTTGTAGACATGTTTAACCAAATATCCCTTTCTAAAAAGGACCAGAGACATGGATGTACATCTTAATAATAGTCATTCTTACGTCGATTGTTTACCGTTTTTCTCTGTGCTGTATTTCCCATAGTGCTTCACTGCTCAAACATCTTTCCTTTGTGTGCCTTGCTCTCCTGCAGATCAGACCTGCACCAATAAACACCAGTGGCATCCTTCTCCTGATTGGTCTCGGTGGAGCCACCATCATGTAAACTTGGTCCAAGCCCTCCTCCTCCTCCTCCTCCTCCTCCTCCGCCATACTCCTCTCGCCGTTGGCCTCACACAGGTCAAGCATTCTCTTCGAGTCTAAAACGGAACACTTCAGAGTAAAATAAAAAATAACTAATAAAAGATAGAAAATGAAGTTGAA
This sequence comes from Sprattus sprattus, assembly GCF_963457725.1. NCBI lineage: Eukaryota > Metazoa > Chordata > Actinopteri > Clupeiformes > Clupeidae > Sprattus > Sprattus sprattus. Next base: position 77,582,762 of record NC_137920.1, read on the forward strand.
AAAATGTGAAACTTTCTCAACATCCCCGCACCCCCCTCTGCAGTACTAGTTGTTACAGCTAAGCCATCTGTAGCAACCCTATAGGTATTTGAGATGTCAAACATTTGAGGATTCATATTAGAGTTGGAGATGTCATTTCTTTTTAAAAAGAACAATACATTTTGTGTGTACATAAAGTATATATCAGATAATGAATATCACTGAGAGCTGTACAAACAGGGTTTTTAAAAAAAAGATTTAAAAGTTTGTCTGTGTATGTTTCTTTTGGACCAAGCTGAATCTTTTCAGTGTGATGTATTGATTTCAACGTTTTATGTTTTATCGTTTTGTTCCGAGTTGTAGTTAAATTTCCCTTTTTTTGTGCTGGCAGATTATGCCATTTTAACACAGGTACGTTTACTTTTTTTTTCTGTTGTTATCAGTTTCATTTCTATATAGTAAACAAATTGTTTCCTGTGCGTTGCCTGGCAACCTCTAAACTCTCGTGTCCAATGTCGTTGCTCCCAGGCTGAACATGTGCTTCTTACTGTAACAGAAAGAGTGACATGACTGCTATGACAAGAGCGTGGGTGTTTGTGTGCATTATAATGGAAAAGAATAAGTATGTTCCCTGCACTCTATGGACTCTATGGACCCTCTTGTACTACTATTCAGCAGGGTTGCAAGTATGTTCTTTATGTAAGTGGTGGGACGTTTTAATCTGTGAGTGTGGTTTTTATTTTCCGTTGTTTTTTTTGTGTTTTTAGAGTCTGTGTTTCACGATAGCAACTTTTATTCCTCCCTACACAAAAAAAAAATAATAGTTTGGTCTTTTATGTGAAAACAGATACCTGGCCAGTTATTTTATGACGCTACTTTCTCCTGACAAAGAGAAATCTGGCTGCGTAATGGGCCCAGGTCAGAACCAGCCCAGAACTTTCTGGGTTTTTTCTCATCATTCCACTCCCTGTGTGTGTGACAGTAACTGTCACGTCACAGCTATAGGCTACAGCTATCATTTTGTGTGACATGTTAGGTTGGTGAGCTTTTGTTTCGTTTTTGGACACTATCCAGCGCCTCGTATGTCAAAAAAAGGCTATGAGCCAGAGGCTGTTGGTTCAATAAGAGTATAGGAAATAAATAAAATAAAATATAACTGAACAGGTCTGAAATCTTGAAGTTTTACTTCACCCAGAAAGGTGTTGGTTCTCCCTAAGCCTATGGGGATTTATTTGTCAGGCAACCACAGAACCCCCCAGAATTATTATTTTATTTTCAGTTTTTGCTGGTTCTGTGTATCTTAAATGAAATCTATATTTGTCTAAGGTTCAGGCATGGTCCGTTTTGTTGTGGCTTTTGTGAATAGGACCTCAGACTTCATATTAGGTGGTGGCTTTTTCTCTGACCTCATCTGCCATAACGCATCGCATCGGGGCCGAGGGATAAGACGTCATTTATCCAGATGAGAGCAATAACTCCCCCTCATCGACCCCCTTCTGCTAGTATCCATACGCTGTGTCCAGACTGGCATATTGACCCCTTCTGCTATCCGTACGCTGTGTCCAGACTGGCATATTGACCCCTTCTGCTATCCGTACGCTGTGTCCAGACTGGCTCCCCCCTGACCACACGACCAGAAGCCTCCACCTATGACTCACCCATGATCATGGACACACAGAGCGCTGGGATGAGACCAGAGTCCGGCGCTGTAAGTCCCGCTGACGTGCGTGTGTGTGTGTGTGTGTGTGTGTTTTCTAGTAGCACTGGTCTCTTCTCTCTTTGGGTGTTTAAGTGTCGGGGTGTGACTTTGGTTTCGTCTGCATCTTTGATACGATGATTGAAAAAGGGTGACATTGTCGGCTCCATATTTCAACCCAGAAGTTTCTCTCATTGCCTGGGAGACTGTAAGAAAAAAAAAAACAATCCATTAGCAATATTCACAACTTTGTTGTCATCCCTGAAAATGAAGAATCTAATTATGGAGGTGTATGTATTTAATTGTATATATTATATAAATAAATGTAGATGAACATATATATATATAGGCCAGACTGTCCTGCCAAATAACAGCACATACATGACCACGCCAGCCCTCCATAGTTTCCTCATGTCTCTTGGGTTACGGTCCAGCGTCAGCGTCACTGGCTGGTGACCTTGGGTTGGGGTCAGCGTGGCTCGCTGGTGACCTTGGGTTGGGGTCCAGCGTGTCAGCGTCACTCGCTTGTGACCTTGGGTTGGGGTCCAGCGTGTCAGCGTCACTCGCTTGTGACCTTGGGTTGGGGTCCAGTGTGGCTCGCTGGTGACCTTGGGTTGGGGTCAGCGTGGCTCGCTGGTGACCTTGGGTTGGGGTCAGCGTGGCTCGCTGGTGACCTTGGGTTGGGGTCAGCGTGGCTCGCTGGTGACCTTGGGTTGGGGTCAGCGTGGCTCGCTGGTGACCTTGGGTTGGGGTCCAGTGTGTCTGTCACTGGCTTGTGACCTTGGGTTGGGGTCAGCGTGGCTCGCTTGTGACCTTGGGTTGGGGTCCAGCGTGTCGGCCTATCAGCGTCGCTGGCTTGAGAACTTGTCTGACTCCAGTGGCCGCCTGAGAGCAGGTGCTCAATCGAGGGGTGGAGAAGCAGCCATGCAGATTATGTCGACACATTTTCACTGTCAAGGTCGAATGCACCACAACGAGCAGAGTACGAGACAATGGCTCAGAAGGGAATACAAAGTGTTGTTTTGGTCAGATTCATTGGTCACATTTTGTTATGTAAAAAAAAAAAAACAGGTGGCATTCCTTTGATGTAGTAATACTTAGAAGACTGACAGCGTCCTAGTGCCCCACCCATAGTACATACTCTCTCATGTCATACACCCTTCCTCTTTGGCATGATGCTCTCTAGGTATATTTTGGTTCTGAATGTCGGTGTATCTATATGTAAGTCCCTGAGCTGTTTGGAGCTTACACTATCTTTATGTCTCGCACTGTGAAATGAGTTGTTCTGCCCTTTCCCCCCTGAAAAAATAAATAAACATGTTTAGGACACGCACACACACACACACACACACACTTACACACACACACACACACGACACACACGATACACACACACACACGACACACACGATACACACACGACACACACATACACACACACACACACACACACAAGTAAGACTCTTTTAAATAGAAATGTACTTGAACTGAACAATCAGGTGGACTACTCTTGTGCTCTTTGAAACGAGGGTCGAAAAAGTTAATTTGGTGGAAAGATCACAATTCCAAGAGTCACTTCCATTAATGTAGCATTTATAGATCCAACAACTGTTTGTAGAAATATGAATCCATTAGACCAGAGTTACAAATTTGGACATTTAAGGGGAAAAAAGCTTGTTTTAAAAACTCATCTCTCCTTTTCTCCTCGCCTCTCTCTTTCTCTGTCTCTCCTTCTCTTGCTCTTCCTTATTCTCCTGTCATCTGTTTGTTTATGTTTGTTTATTTTACTGTGAATTTGTGCCTTTTGTCATCTTATCTTCCAATAAAGCTGCATTGGAGATGTGAAAAAGAAATAAAAAACAACAGTGTGTTGATGACTATCAGTATTTTTTTTACTCGTTTCCTTATCAATGCAGTGCCAGTTTGACAATATGACATAACGTAATCGACAAATACAAAAGTATTTGGTAGTATTTTAGTGGCATGATATTGCTTTTAAAGATAGATTTGTCGGTAAAAGTTCTGAAGCAGGATAGAAAGTTGAGTTTTGGAGTCAGACTTCCACCTCAGCAAGCCCTTATTTCCAAAGACACAGTATGATCATTTGACATGTTTTTTTTTAATCATTCTGCTTTCAAAAGTTTTATAAACAACGCATCTTATACATATGTTTGACACATGTTATACAGGAGAACGGAAGTTTTGGCCAGCATGTTTAAAGAATAGTTCTTCTCACCTTTATATAGGCGTTTATTCTGCTGTTTCATGACTCATGACTGGGGTCCTGTTCTGAGTCTGGGAGTGAGGGGGGCAGTCCTCTCCCATGCCCCGGTCACTCACTCCTCAGCCGTGAGGGGGACCGTCCTCTCCCATGCCCCGGTCACCGGGCATCGTCTCTGCTGACCTCTGGTGCCATTACCGAACTCTCTCTTCCGACTGTCACTCTCTCTCGGTATCTCTCTCTCTTTCAGGTCACTCTCTCTCGGTATCTCTCTCTCTCTTCCAACTGTCACTCTCTCTCTCTGTATCTCTCTCTCTCCTCCAACTGTCACTCTCTCTCGGTATCTCTCTCTCTCTTCCAACTGTCACTCTCTCTCGGTATCTCTCTCTCTCTTCCAACTGTCACTCTCTCTCGGTATCTCTCTCTCTCTTCCAACTGTCACTCTCTCTCGGTATCTCTCTCTCTCTTCCAACTGTCACTCTATCTCTGTATCTCTCTCTCTCTTCCAACTGTCACTCTCTCTCGGTATCTCTCTCTCTCTTTCAGGTCACCCTCTCTCGGTATCTCTCTCTCTCTTCCAACTGTCACTCTCTCTCTGTATCTCTCTCTCTCTTCCAACTGTCACTCTCTCTCTCTGTATCTCTCTCTCTTTCAGGTCACCCTCTCTCTTTATCTGTTTCTGTTTCTCTCTCTACTCCAACTCTCTCTCCCTCTCCCTCTCTCTCTACTCCAACTCTCTCTCCCTCTCCCTCTCTCTCTACTCCAACTCTCTCTCCCTTTCCCTCTCTCTCTACTCCAACTCTCTCTCCCTTTCTCTCTCTCTCTACTCCAACTCTCTCTCCCTCTCCCTCTCTCTCTACTCCAACTCTCTCTCCCTTTCTCTCTCTCTCTACTCCAACTCTCTCTCCCTCTCCCTCTCTCTCTACTCCAACTCTCTCTCCCTTTCTCTCTCTCTCTACTCCAACTCTCTCTCCCTTTCCCTCTCTCTCTACTCCAACTCTCTCTCCCTCTCCCTCTCTCTCTACTCCAACTCTCTCTCCCTTTCTCTCTCTCTCTACTCCAACTCTCTCTCCCTTTCTCTCTCTATCTACTCCAACTCTCTCTCCCTCTCTCTCTACTCCAACTCTCTCTCCCTTTCCCTCTCTATCTACTCCAACTCTCTCTCCCTTTCCCTCTCTCTCTACTCCAACTCTCTCTCCCTCTCCCCCTCTCTCTCTCTCAGCCCTCTCCGGTTCTCTCCCTCTCCCTCTCTCTCTCTCAGCCCTCTCCCCTCTTCTCTCTCTCTCTCCCTCTCTCTCTCAGCCCATTTTTATCTCTCTCCCTTACCCCCCCCTCTCCCCTCTTTTCTCTCTCTTCCTCTCTCCCTCCCTTTCTCTTTCTCTGTCTCTCTCAGCCCTCAACCTCCCCCCCTCTCCTCTCTGTTCCTCACTGAACCAAAATCTCACGTCCAATCACGCGAGGGGGCTATAGTTCGCAGATGGAATGAGGAGGAGGAGGAGGAGAGGGGGGGGGGGGGGGGGGGGTCACGACAGCCCTCCCTGCAGTAAAACCCCTGGCAGCCTAAGACGGATTTGCCCACAAGAGTGCAGATTAACATTAAAGCCGTCTTACGGGGCCCGCGGGTGAAATCAACACATAGGGCCACTGTGGGTCTGTGGGAGCCAGTGAAAGTTGCACCTGCACCATGACACAGGGGGTTCATTTGAGCAGGGAAACTTGACGCGGTGTCTACACACATAACACACACACACACGCACACACACACACACATAAAACTTACATTGGCACCTATTTATGCCTAAAACGTGTACTTCTGCAATTTACATTTACATTTATATTTACATTTAGTCATTTAGCAGACGCTTTTGTCCAAAGCGACGTACAAGGGAGAGAACAGTCAAGCTAAGAGCAATAAAACCTGGTGTAACAATAAATACTGCCTAGAAAGAAAAAGAAGTGTGGGACTGTCACTGCTTAAGTGCAAGTTAAGCCAAGGTGCCAGTAAGGTCCCCATAATGACATATCACAAAGCTGTCAGGCTGTCACAATTCAGCATATAAATATAATCAAATAACTCTATTTTTTCTTTATTATTATTACCGTTTATTGTCTCCCTCTCTCTTTCTCTCTCTCTCTTTCTCTGTCTCCCTCTCTCTCTCTCGCTCTCTGTGTCTCTGTGAATGAATAGTAGTATTATTCAACAGTATTCAGTGTCTTACCATGGTTAAAAAAAACTTGCTTGACACACACATTACACTGATGCTGCTAATTTGATATGGATTCTTGACATAAATGAGATTAGGTTTTCCTGCTCAGTAATTCCACTGATAGCCGGATTGTATGTATAACAATGTGCATATTGTAACTTACACATTTTTAGCTTTCAGTTGAATGAACTTTAACATACAGAATTATTTTGAGTTGGTACTTATGTTATATTTGATAGACATATGACATGATTGATATGGCCCCATGTCATTCTATGGAGAGTTAAAAGTACACGGCAAACGCAATCAGAACCATGATGACATCATCAATATGAAAAACAATATTAGGCTAATGAAACAAAGAATGCATTGTGGCAAGTGCGGGTCAGCACGGTGACCAGTAAATCTAAAACAGTCGTCTCATTCACTACTCTTTTAATCTACGTTCAAATGCGACTGTTTATAGGCTGGGTAACTCAGCTGTCGCGTTAGTGCTTAAGGCCGGAAGACATCGTGCCATTGGCGGAACTGCGAGGAAGCACGGTAACGGATGAGAATAGGGGTGTGAGCTCAAGAGGGGATTGCCGCACTGCTCTGTCCAGCCATCACACACGGAGTACGGCCAATTGGAGACCATAACAAACACAGCTCCGAAGATTTCAGGTAATTGCCTGTCGATTTGTTTTTCGTTTGTCATGTCTGATGTCATTTGCAGGGTTTTGAAAGTAGGTTACCTTGGCTTTGTTGTGTGTGTACACGCAGTTACTGATTTTAAACTTTTTGTTGCGGTACTCACGATGACGGGTTGACCTTGTGCAACTTGTAGACTTACTTCAGATGACTTCCTTTTGTCAATATTACAGAAGGCATGAGAAAGAAACTGACTGAATTTAATAAAAAGCTTTTTGATGTCAGACACCTATTCTGACATGTAAACAAATGTAATTTAAAACGATGTGTGACTCAATACCTTTGAAGAAAAAAAACTTTATCGATGCATCCAACTTAAGAATGTATTACAGTGTCAATAGAATGACATGAACAAAATAATAATTTGAAAACATGGAGGCATTTAAGTACAGCTCAGC
>NC_137920.1:77604952-77634952 GCF_963457725.1 Sprattus sprattus
ATGAGGTCATTTCCCAGGGAAGAGTGTGGTTTAGTAAACAGCCTGCTGAACGGCCAGACAGCTTGCCTTTCCGTGAACACCCATATCCCTTCCCCCATCACCTGGAGAGCGAGTGTGTGCGGAGCTTGCCCTGTTCACATGCATCACTATGTTTGTGTCACTGTGTGTGTACACTCACGTGTGTGTGTGTGTGTGTGTGTGTGTGTGTGTGTGTGTGTGTGTGTGTGTGTAACAGGATGCTGGTGCGTTTTTTGTGTTCAGTGTGTGTACAGTAGTCCACTACAAACTTTGTAGGGATAAGTGTATCGTGGCATCACCATTCCTCCCTCCTACTTGTGTGCACGCAGCTTATGCATATGAGCACTTACTAATACCACTGACACGTTCTGCTGAATAACAGATGTTATATATGTTAGATATTAAGATAACAGCTGATATTATATATACTATTCACAGATTAAAGGCTTAGATTTGAAACAACTGGTTAAACGCTATTCATCACTGGCAACAGGCAAAATTATAGGTTATAGGGAATCTTTTGGCTTTTCTAAATGAATGCAACATGAAGTCTGTGCGTACAAATGTTAGTCAAACGTATACCCTTGTGTGCCTCTCAAATGTTAGTTGGTAAAAGGGGTAACATGACCGAATTGTGTATAAATAATTTGAATATAAGAAGGTTCCTACTTCCTAAACCTAAAGGTTCCTAAACCTAGGTTCCTAAACCTAAAGGTTCCTAAACCTAGGTTCCTAAACCTAAAGGTTCTTAAACCTAAAGGTTCCTAAACCTACTTCTGTGGGTGTCTGCCGCTAACAGAACCAACCGCGGAGGAATAACTCTAACCCCCGTCTTCCTCTCTCCCCCTTGGGCAGTGGGAAGAAGAGGAAGCCCGCCTGGACCGACCGCATCCTCTGGCGGATCAGACCCAAGGTTACCGACGACGACGAGGGGTCCTGCACGGCGTCGTTAGTCGATGATGATGACGAGTATCCTGTGAAGGTGGCGCAGGATGTGTACAACTGTAACATGGAGTACGGAGTCAGCGACCATAAGCCTGTCTTTGGCATCTTCACCCTGGAGGTGAAGGCCTGGAGGGAGAGAGAGAGAGAGAGAGAGAGAGGGGGGGGGGGGGGGGAGAGAGAGTGTGTGCATGTATGAGAGAGAGAGAGAGAGAGAGGGAGAGATAGAGAGAGTGTGTGCATGTATGAGAGAGAGAGAGAGAGGGAGAGATAGAGAGAGTGTGTGCATGTATGAGAGAGAGTGTGCATTTTTTGTGTGTTTGCACATATGTGTGTGTGCATGCCTGTGTGGGTGTCATCAGGCGACTGCCACACTGTTTACACCTAGTTGCCATTAACACAAATATGAGTATAGTCATACTTGAGTATGATTTCTAAACTCTCTCTTTCTCTCCCCTTTGTCCGTCTCTATTTCTTTCTGCTCTATGCCTTACTCCACCTGCCTCCCACTCTGCCCCCCCCCCCACACACACACACACACACACACACACACTCCTCCGTCTCTTCCCCTCTTTTCTCCCTCTCTCTGTCTCTCTCCCTGTGTGTCCCTCCATCAGCTGCGTAAGAAGGTGGAGAGGCCTCTGGTGAGTCTGGCGGCGGAGGGCGTGTGGAGTGCTGATGACAACCCTCTGGCCTCCTACACCATCCAGGACACCTTCCCTGCCAGCACCTACGACTGGATCGGTCTCTACAAGGTCTTCACAGCACCACACACACACACACACACACACACACACACACACACACACACACACACACACACACACACACACACACACACACACACACACACACACACACACACACACACACACACACACACACACGTCCACTGGCATGATGGTGACATGAACCACCATGACTGTACAGGGTTTAGATTCAGTTTAAGTTTGTTTATGTTATCAAGAGGGACAGTGTACATTAATAAACATTAAAATGTAAATGCACCCAATTATAGCCAAAAGGCTAGTTTTCATTGGCAGTCGCCCTGCCAGAGTGAAAAAGACTAAACAACCTAAAAAAAGGCATTAACATTGGATCAAACAAAACATTGACAAAAAATAAAAACATTTAATAAAATGCTTAGATTAGATTAGATAAAATGCACCTTAATTGTGATGATGTGCAGAATACAGCCAATTAAATTCATCTGAGTAGAAGCACAAAAGAAAAGGATTCTTTACCATGTATGTGTGAACAGATGAACAGTGTATTATTGCATAAACGTCAGTATATTGCTATTATTTATCAGAGCATTCATTCTTCCTTATGCAGACTGACTTCAAGAGTCCCCTTGACTATGTGGCCTTCACCTGGGCAAAAGACTATGAGGTTCCCATTAATGATTTGGTTAAGGTAGGTCACAGTCATACACACACACGGCATACACATATGCCCCCGGAGGTGTGGGGTGATAGGACGGTCACAGTCAGTGTGTGTGTGTGTGTGTGTGTGTGTGTGCGTGTGTGTGTGTGTGTGTGTGTGTGTGTGACTGTGCATGTGTAAGAGAGAGAGAGAGTTAGAGAGTGTGCATCTATGAGAGAGAGAGTGTGCATTTTTTTGTCTGTGTGTTTGCACATATGTGTGTGTGTATGCCTGTGTGTGTGTGCGTGTGTGTGTGGGTATGCCTGTGTGTGTGTGCGTATGCCTGTGTGTGTATGCCTGTGTGTGTGTATGCCTGTGTGTGTGTGTGTGTGTATGTGCCTGTGTGTGTATGCCTGTGTGTGTGTGTGCCTGTGTGTGTGTGTGTGTATGCCTGTGTGTGTGTATGCCTGTGTGGGTGTGTTTCTCACGTTTCTTTGGCCCTGTTGGTGTAATGCAGGTGTGTATGAAGGGAGACGACCTCCCACTGCTCTCTGGCCAGTACATCCTTGGCTACTACAGCACCAACATGCAGAGTATCGTTGGCCTTAGCCCCACGTTTGCGGTAAGTCAATATCTCCAGTGCATGTGTGTGTGTGTGTGCGTGTGTGTCTGTGTGTCTGTGTGTCTGTGTGTGTGTGTGTGTGTGTGTCTGTGTGTCTGTGTGTCTGTGTGTCTGTGTGTGTGTTTGTGTGTGTAATCTAATCCATCACCTGCGCTAGCCACAACAAAGGAAGACGATTGATCCACCACTGTTTGCTCTGTTGCTTCCATTAGCTCCAGGAGTCCAGACTGGCAGTTCTGGAGGGTCTGGTGCCCCAGGACATCAACGGACTGGACAAGTGACTCCCTTCAGAGGGCCCAGAGATCCACTCACCAGCCTGCTGTCATGGCTGAACACTGCGCCTTCAGAGATCCACACCACCAGCCTGCTGTCATGGCTGAACGCTGCGCCTTCAGAGATCCACTCACCAGCCTTCTGTCATGGATGAAACGCTGCGCCTTCAGTTTGTCATGATGCCTTCCCTCCAAATGATGTGTTTATCATCAGCATGATTGTATAAGTAAAGATCACCTCTCATATGAGTTCTGTTGTATATCTCCTACTCTTTTAGTATTTTGTTTTCTTCTGTTTTGCTGTCGTTGTTTTGTCAAGCTCTCTGCACCAGTGAGAGTGGCAGGACAGAAAGTATTAATTGTTATGCCAGAAGGTTTAATTATTTAGATTATACAACTGTTTGTACCCTAGCTACTGAGGTTTGTGTGTGTGTGTGTGTGTGTGTGTGTGTGTGTGTGTGTGTGTGTGTGTGTGTGTGTGTGTGTGTGTGTGTGTGTGTGTGTGTGTGTGTTGTGTTTCTGTGTGAGGAGAGAGCGCATATCTCATGCCAACAAATTCACGCACAAAGTTCACTCACGAATGAGAGAGAGAGAGAGAGAGAATATTTTCAGTATGTTAATTAATTTGATGTAAAATATCCCTCAGTATGGAAATGGCAATGACTTAATGAATACCAAAATTATAATAATTACAATGGATCTCATTAAAACATTATGGAACAGTGTTGAACAAGATGATGTCTGTCCTTCAACTTAAGCATTTAGACAAATTAACTTCAGAACACTAAGTAGAGAAAAGACATGCAAACAGTCATGCGCACTAAACGTGCACACATACACACACACACACACACACACACACACACACACGTTACATCCATGGTGGTTACACAATACACAGGATCAAGATGATTTAAATCTGTGCTGGCCTGGGAGAACATGCAAGTGAAGTATGAAGACACACACAGTGATGTACTGAACTGAAGTACTCTTGAGGTAACGTGATGTTGTTAGTGCCATTTTCTATATTGTCAGATTTAGACATTATATCATTTAGATTCATATTTAGTGATAGTTAATTTTATTGAGGTACAGTGATGTACTGTACTGAAGTACACTCATGAGGTACTTTACTGGAGTATTTCCATCTTACGCTTCTTTATGCATTTCAGAGGAAAGTCCTGTAATTTCTACTCCACTAAATTGATTTGACAGCTTTAGTAACATGTTACTTAAGATGAATATATTACACAATGGACAATGTAGCAGGTTTTAAAAATACAACACATCGATCAAGATTAAACCAGTGGTTTCCAACCTTTTTAGTTTCTGAAGTCTTACAAAAAGCAAGGGTGTAGTTGGGGTCACTACTGTGAGTTGTTAACAGCTCCACCAATAATGATTTGTCCCTCTTCTCACAGGATTTTAACACGTTCAAATTATACAATCTCACCAAAAATCAAAGATTAGAAAAAAGTTCAGAAACTGAAAACTGTTCTTTCTTCTTTCCACTCCCATTAACTATTTGATGTCCTCACAGATTTATCTGGCGTCCTAGCTTCACCCCCAGCAGCTACAACAGTAACATGCTGTTTATACACTGATGCATCAGTATTGGCTTGGAGCTCCCCCTAGCGGAGAAACCTGTTGAAATTTGGTTTCTTCATTTATGACAAACGAGCGACTCAACAACTTTGCTAACACAGTCAAACATCAAGCAAGTACAAGACAAGACAAAGCAGGACAGCAAATAAACTACATACTTATCCAGCAGAAAGATGGCTAGCACAGTCAAGAAAAGATGGCTAGCTCTGAATCGAACTTGTATCCAAATCTGTCTTTCAGCTCTCGCCAACGAGTAAAAGCTGTTCCCATAGTGACTGTCACTACCCGATCCTAGTCGCACATGCTCAGACACAAAGGACCGGGCGGCTCCAGAAATCTTACAGAGCGCTGTAATTTCCCTACAGACCCCCTGATGGCAATGGCGGAGAGGCCATTCTCCCAATTAAAAGATACTGTAGCGGCACATTTTTTTCAAGCTGTTATTTTAAGGTAAAATTGTTACATATTGTTTCTTTAACATTTGATGATGACATACATAATACTATATAAAGTCAGAGGGACCAAATCAGAACTTTTACTTTAAAACTTTCAATATACATTTTGCTGCTTATATTTATGTACTTTTTCATGAAGGACTTTTAGCCTACTTGTAAAGGAGTTTACATCACGGTATTGGTACTTTTACTTAAGTAAAGGACTTCAATCTCCCTATTCATCACTGAGGAAGGCTATTGGTGCTATTTTTATTCCTTTCACCGTAGTTACACCATTGTACAAAGGATTCAGCAAGTTGAAGTTTATTCTACACAAGGCTTTGTGAATGCAAATGGAGTGCACTTGAACATTATTTAGTCAGCTATAAACATCATTGCCACAAGGTGGCAGTCAGCGTCGCACAATCTCCTTCCAGCTTCCACCACCGCTGGTCGCATGTTAATGACGCAAGTACAGGGTAATTACACTGCGTCCGTGTTGTCAATGGACACACGTGTGAACCAACTTTAGCTAACCAACTATATCTCAAGGCAGCTGTCTGTTATACAACCAGGGTATGTTCTTTCTAATAAACACTTTCGATTAGTTCGCAAATTTGATATGATTGCTTCACTCGAAAGTCTCCCATTCTATCCGCGTGTATCAACAATATCCTCTGTACAGTGTTGGTACTAGCTGTAAGTGAATTTGTAGTGAGCTACAACGATAGCTCGCCACGTAAGTCACATTAAGATATAACGTTATAGAATAGAAAACCTATCTACGAATCCAACACGCTTAAGAGCACGTGGCTGATCATAGTTAATAAAAGCGTGCTTTTATATAAGTTCAATTGGGCAATTTTAGATTGTGTCTCAAAGCTAACGTTACTGAGTCCAACACAGTGGTTCTCATGTGTCATCGTCATTGTTTGTATTTGTAGCAGGCAGAATGAGTGGAGAAGAAGTGGAACGTATGCTGATACAGTTTCAGGATGAAGCTGGCGAGGCCCTTGGATCCCAATTCGATGTTCCCCTCGACATCACCCCAGACAAACTGCAGCTGGTCTGTAATGCTCTGCTCCAGAAGGTGAGTTAGATGAAGCGTCTGACGTCCATGCTCACGGATGGGATGCTATTTGCGTCACTAGGGAAAGACAGATGTTCCTCTCGCCACGGGAAATGAGATCTGCTGCATCCTGAATAAACCCTTTATCAAAACATTTGGTCGACTGTAGACAGTTAAACTTCAACGTCTGACTAATTGGCATGCTCCACGCAGTAAACACGACTAGTGATGCATCATGAAGGTGTTGCAGCAGTTGCAAAACGTATTAACAATTTATGAACCGAGTTGTCTTCTGTTAACAGAGAGTAGTCGAAAGTTGAACATTGACACTGTGCTCACGAGCATCCCTTGCCTCCTCTCTCTTGTAACACAGGAGGAGCCAGTGCCCCTGCTGTTCTTCGTGCGAGACGCAGAGGTGGTGTCGTCCTTGAGGACGTGTGTTCAGAGCCTTGGCGTGGAGACGGAGCAGGTGCTCCCCGTGGTGTACCAGCCCCAGGCGGTGTTCAGGGTGCGGGCCGTGGCGCGCTGCACCAGCTCCCTGGAGGGCCACACCGAGGCCGTCATATCTGTAGCATTCAGCCCCACTGGAAAGTAAGGCTGGGTCTGGATAAACTAAAGTGTTGCATGAGTACTAACCTCTACCAGTCAGGCTTCACTGCGAGTTGAGGAATACTGAGGATTGACAGAGTCATACACAATGGATAATCAAACTTTATTATACACAGTTTGACTAACAAGAATGGGAGTATTCAGAGAATGCAAACCTCTGCCTTGTGACTTTGACCTTGACATCTGAAAATCTAATCAATTATTGCCATTATATTACCCAATCTCCCCACAAAGTTTGATGAAAATCGGTCCATGCGTTTCTGCGTTATCCTGCTGACAAACAAACAGACAAACAAACATACAGGGGTGAAAACATAACCTCCTTGGCGGAGGTAACAACTACCAGTCAGGCTTGACTGCGAGTTGAGGAAAACTGAGGATTGACAGAGTCATACACAATGGATAATGACTTGAGAAATATTAAATTATCAAATCAAACTTTATTATACACATTTGCTTTACTTTTATATGTATTGTTGTAATTATTTGGGTAATTTGTGTTACTGAGAGTGATATCTACTCATGCAGTGTGACAGAAAAGCTCATAGTAGTCGTCTGGCTTCTCTGTCAGGCTGTCTAAACAAAACATCCTTTAACGTTCATGTCCTTTAAAAGGCGTATTGTTTTTCCACAGGTATTTAGCCAGTGGCTCAGGTGACACTACTGTCAGGTTTTGGGATTTGAGCACTGAGACCCCCCACCACACTGTCAAAGGTGAGTAAACAAGCCTGCTCTGATGCTTTTGATTACTGCCAGGCTGTCATTAAACCGGCTGCCTTTTAACCACCGGTCTGACTTTCCTCCAGGACACACACACTGGGTTCTGGCTATATCCTGGTCACCAGATGGCAAGAAGTTGGCCTCAGGCTGCAAGAACAGTCAGGTAATGGGTTAATGGGTTCATTCTCAAAGAGCTGTATGTATGATCTTGATGGACAAGGCTAAAGCAAAGAACACCACAGTTTCTGTTTTGTTAAGAGTCTGTTGTTTTTGGATATTGTGACAAATTGTAGAGAACCAGTCCTCTTGTGGTCGGCCTCAAACATTAATAGACATGTCTAATAGAAGACATGGTGACAAAAGACACCACAGTTGACCTCCGTTGTCCCGTTTGTATGCTGGGACACCTGGAAGAACCTCAGTTCTCTTATAGTTGCCCTTGGGCTTCAAACAAAGGCATCCACATTAATATAGGTCTGTGTTCTGTAGTGTCCATGATGAGCTCAGCGGTGCAGCTTTGACATCTGTGCCGTGCCGTGCCGTGTTGTGTTACTGATAGCGGTGTGTCCTCTGCAGGTCTTCCTATGGGACCCCGTCACTGGACAGCAGCTGGGGAAGACTCTTACAGGCCACTCAAAGTGGATCACCTGCCTCTGCTGGGAGCCGCTGCACCTGTGAGTTGAATAGAAATCAGAAACAGATTTATTGTCGAGTAGGTGTATGCCTACCTGAAATTTGCTCTGGTGTATGGGTGCATACAGTAAACATAAAAACATAAAAAACAGTGTTCAGTGTAAGATCAGTGTTCTGCCTTTTGTCTGCTCATGGCCGTCGTCGTCATAGGAACCCAGAGTGCCGGTACCTGGCCAGCTCCTCTAAAGACGGGAGTGTTCGGATCTGGGACACGGTTCTGGGTCGCTGTGAGAAAATCCTCACGGGTCATACCCAGTCCGTGACCTGTGTGAAATGGGGTGGAGACGGGCTGCTGTATACCTCGTCACAGGACCGGACCATCAAGGTCTGGAGATCCAAAGATGTACGTATATCTATGGGGACATTTTTACACATCACAAGATTCATTTAGATGACCCGGAATTTCGACAATGAGTTCACTTGAGTTATATTTTTGGGGGTCTTATGATTCTAATGGTGACATCTGTAAGACATTCTATGCATTGATATTGTCATTGTATACTATCAACATGAAAAGAAAACCAATACAAATAATTTGCAAAAAAAAAAAATGTAGATGATGTTTTCTAAACCGAGTTAAGGAGGGAGGGGCCCATGGGGATAATTGACAGCTGTCACTCACCACACCACTTCTGCATTCCGGGAGATTTAAACCTGCCTGATCTTTTCTACGTCACAAGTGGCAGCAAAGCAACGCATCCTACATCCTCCCGTCCCCTTTCATTTTACTAGTAGACCTTCACTAGACTTTGCCTTAACAGCCAAACCACCTAAAGTTTTCGCACGCGTTTGCAGCACGGTAGATAGCTTGCTAGATTTTCGACCTGAACTCCTTACTGCTGCTTTCTAATACAGTCTGCATATGTGAGAGGAACAGAAAATAGTGCAGTTTGACTGTTGTCACGCATTCTGAACGGTTTGTCGTATATAAATTGAATTCAATTTTATTTACATAGCGCAACACAACAATACAATTGCCTCTAGGCGCTTTACAGAGCTCAGAGAGGAGAAGAGGGAGAGGAACGAGAGAGGGAGAGGGATGGAGAAGAAGAGGGAGAGGAAGGAGAGAAAGAGAGGGGGAAGGAGAGAGAAAGAAGAGGCAGAGGAAGGAGAGAGAAAGAGAGGGGGAAGGAGAGAGAAAGAAGAGGCAGCTGTAATATGCCATTTTAATGTGCCACTTTAATGTGCCATTCTGAATGGTTTGTCGTATATAAATGCCCCCAGGGAGTATTTTAATTCATTCCCTTTTTGTTACCCCTGGATGTTTCCTCGTAGGGGGTTCAGTGTCGCACCCTCCAGGGTCACGCTCACTGGGTGAACACCCTGGCCCTCAGCACAGACTACGTCCTCAGGACGGGTGCCTTCGAGCCCGCCACGGCCACCATCAACGCCCAGGACCTCAAAGGCTCATGTATGTGGACACACCTTATAGTACAGTCGTGGTCAAAAGTTTTGAGAATGACACAATTATGCATTTTCACCAAGTTTGCTGCTTCAGTGTCTTTAGATATTTTTGTCAGATGCCAGGGCGGATGCAGAGGTCTTGAAAAAGAAGGGTCAAAACTGCACATATTAACTTCATGTAATTGCCAATAAAAGCCAGTGACACTTATTAAATGTTTGTAATTATACTTCAGCCTTCCATAGTAACATCTGACAAAAATATCTAAAGACACTGAAGCAGCAAACTTTGTGAAAATGCATATTTGTGTCATTCTCAAAACTTTTGGCCACGACTGTACATCTTGAATGTCTTCAATATGCTGGATTCAGCTGTCTGTTCTGCTGGTAACTTGTCTTATTGTTAATCCACGCAGTAGAAGAAATCAAAGAGAAAGCCCTGGAACGGTACGACAAAGTCAGGGTAAGAGGGCTTTTCTTCCCCAACTAGTGGGACAGAATTCATTATATTATCAGTAAAAAGTTACAGGTCATTGTGATATCCATAGCCATGTTAGTCGTAACTCTCTTGTCCACTATCCTCATAGCCCAAGTTAGCCTTATCATCATCATCATCATCATAGCCCAAGTTAGCCTAATCATCATCATCATCCTCATAGCCCAAGTTAGCCTTATCATCATCATCCTCATAGCCCAAGTTAGCCTTATCATCATCATCCTCATAGCCCAAGTTAGCCTTATCATCATCATCATCATCATCCTCATAGCCCAAGTTAGCCTAATCATCATCATCATCATAGCCCAAGTTAGCCTAATCATCATCATCATCCTCATAGCCCAAGTTAGCCTTATCATCATCATCCTCATAGCCCAAGTTAGCCTTATCATCATCAAAGCCCAAGTTAGCCTTATCATCATCAAAGCCCAAGTTAGCCTTATCATCATCATCATCATCCTCATAGCCCAAGTTAGCCTTATCATCATCATCCTCATAGCCCAAGTTAGCCTTATCATCATCAAAGCCCAAGTTAGCCTTATCATCATCAAAGCCCAAGTTAGCCTTATCATCATCATCATCATCATCCTCATAGCCCAAGTTAGCCTTATCATCATCATCATCAAAGCCCAAGTTAGCCTTATCATCATCATCATCATAGCCCAAGTTAGCCTTATCATCATCAAAGCCCAAGTTAGCCTTATCATCATCAAAGCCCAAGTTAGCCTTATCATCATCATCATCATCCTCATAGCCCAAGTTAGCCTAATCATCATCATCCTCATAGCCCAAGTTAGCCTTATCATCATCATCCTCATAGCCCAAGTTAGCCTTATCATCCTCATCCTCATAGCCCAAGTTAGCCTTATCATCATCAAAGCCCAAGTTAGCCTTATCATCATCAAAGCCCAAGTTAGCCTTATCATCATCATCATCCTCATAGCCCAAGTTAGCCTTATCATCATCATCCTCATAGCCCAAGTTAGCCTTATCATCATCAAAGCCCAAGTTAGCCTTATCATCATCAAAGCCCAAGTTAGCCTTATCATCATCATAGCCCAAGTTAGCCTTATCATCATCATCCTCATAGCCCAAGTTAGCCTTATCATCATCAAAGCCCAAGTTAGCCTTATCATCATCATAGCCCAAGTTAGCCTTATCATCATCATCCTCATAGCCCAAGTTAGCCTTATCATCATCATCCTCATAGCCCAAGTTAGCCTTATCATCATCATCCTCATCCTCATAGCCCAAGTTAGCCTTATCATCATCAAAGCCCAAGTTAGCCTTATCATCATCATAGCCCAAGTTAGCCTTATCATCATCATCCTCATAGCCCAAGTTAGCCTTATCATCATCATCCTCATAGCCCAAGTTAGCCTTATCATCATCATAGCCCAAGTTAGCCTTATCATCATCATAGCCCAAGTTAGCCTTATCATCATCAAAGCCCAAGTTAGCCTTATCATCATCATCCTCATAGCCCAAGTTAGCCTTATCATCATCATCATCATCCTCATAGCCCAAGTTAGCCTTATCATCATCAAAGCCCAAGTTAGCCTTATCATCATCAAAGCCCAAGTTAGCCTTATCATCATCATCCTCATAGCCCAAGTTAGCCTTATCATCATCATCATCATAGCCCAAGTTAGCCTAATCATCATCATCATCATCATCATCATAGCCCAAGTTAGCCTTATCATCATCATCCTCATAGCCCAAGTTAGCCTTATCATCATCATCATCATAGCCCAAGTTAGCCTTATCATCATCATCATCATCATCAAAGGCCAAGTAAAGTCATTGACTCCTCATGTTCTCTCCCTCAGGGTCAAGGCTCTGAGCGTCTGGTGTCCGGCTCGGACGACTTCACGCTGTTCATGTGGAACCCAGCGGAGGAGAAGAAGCCCGTGGCGCGCCTCACCGGCCACCAGGCCCTCATCAACGAGGTGCTCTTCTCTCCAGACGCACGCCTGCTGGCCAGCGCCTCCTTCGACAAGTCCATCAAGATCTGGGAGGGACGCAGCGGCAAGTAAGAGCCTTCAGTACTCGTCGTATTGGCTTAGAGTGTCATTTTCATACGCATATTTTTTGGATGGAATGAGTAGTATTTCCTCACTTGATGTATAGATGCATTTACATGATGTAAGGTAGATAATAATAATAATACATTTTATTTTTAACGCACTTTTCATTCAAAAGAATCTGAGTGCCTACATACAGTCCTGCTCACCATTATTGGCACACCTAGTAAATTTGAGCAAACAGGCTATGAAAAAATATGTCTTTGCTGTTTATCCTCTTCGTCTTCCACTCAAAATATTCACAAAAATCTTACCTTTTCATTGAACAGTTTAGTGGTATTAAGATGGCAGTAAACCTCAAACTGATGACTTGATAAAGTATGAATTCATGGTGTGAGGTCACATAAGCTTGCTCAGGTTGGAATCATGTTTGACCCAATACCCTGCGCATGAATGTGTCGGTTGATTTGACCTCACCTCCTGCTCTCCTCTCCTCTGGCAGATACCTGACGTCTCTGCGTGGCCACGTGTCGGCCGTGTACCAGGTGGCGTGGTCAGCGGACAGCCGCCTGCTGGTGAGCGGCAGTAGTGACAGCACTCTGAAGGTGTGGGACGTGAAGACGGGCAAACTGCACACCGACCTGCCGGGGCACGCCGATGAGGTGAGAGGCTGGAGAAGGGCTCACCTGGATGCATGCCTGGGTTCACCACTTACATTTACATTTAGTCATTTAGCAGACGCTTTTGTCCAAAGCGACGTACAAGGGATAGAACAATCAAGCTAAGAGCATTAAAACCTGGTGTAACAATAATTACTGCTTATTTTTTTTTCAAAAAAATTGAAAACAACATAGAAAGAATGCATTCACTTGTGACACTGAAAATGTGCCTGGTCAAAACTAGCGATCAGTGTCATATCCAGGGGGTTCGCTCCGGTAGTTTCCTATGCTGTAATCTTTTTCAGAACCAGTTTGTTAGATGTTATATGGGAGACATATTTCCTATTTCAGCTTTAGTGTAAGAAACATCATAAGCTCATCAGGGAGAGCCTCTGTTCCTTGTCAGGCGTTTGGTAACTCTGTGAAATGTTGTCAGGCGCTTGGTAACTCTGTGAAATGTTATCAGGCGTTTGGTAACTCTGTGAAATGGTTTCAGGCGCTTGGTAACTCTGTGAAATGTTGTCAGGCGCTTGGTAACTCTGTGAAATGTTGTCAGGTGTTTGCTAACTCTGTGAATGTTGTCAGGTGTTTGCTAACTCTGTGAAATGTTGTCAGGTGTTTGCTAACTCTGTGAATGTTGTCAGGTGTTTGCTAACTCTGTGAAATGTTGTCAGGTGTTTGCGAACTCTGTGAAATGTTGTCAGGTGTTTGCTAACTCTGTGAATGTTGTCAGGTGTTTGCTAACTCTGTGAATGTTGTCAGGTGTTTGCTAACTCTGTGAATGTTGTCAGGTGTTTGCTAACTCTGTGAATGTTGTCAGGTGTTTGCTAACTCTGTGAATGTTGTCAGGTGTTTGCTAACTCTGTGATTGTTGTCAGGTGTTTGCTAACTCTGTGAATGTTGTCAGGTGTTTGCTAACTCTGTGAATGTTGTCAGGTGTTTGCTAACTCTGTGATTGTTGTCAGGTGTTTGCTAACTCTGTGATTGTTGTCAGGTGTTTGCTAACTCTGTGAATGTTGTCAGGTGTTTGCTAACTCTGTGAATGTTGTCAGGTGTTTGCAGTAGACTGGAGTCCTGACGGCCAGAGGGTGGCCAGCGGAGGCAAAGACAAGTGTCTGAGGATGTGAGTACACACTCGTACGTTTACACTCACAAATATGGATAGAGTTGAACTTAAGTCTAATATACTCAGGTATATATTAGACCTACCTCGTGATATAAATGTATGTCGCATTTATAAGAACTCTTTCCAAACTTACACATGGTAATAAGGAATCTTTTTTCAACTGAGCGCACTAATTTGTAAAAAAAAAAAAAAAAAAATCACAAACATTGTCCCACGCTGCTGTGATACTATAATTTCCCTTGGGTAATCAATAAAGCTTGCCTTCACAAGATTTATAATTGCTAGATTATATTTATATATTTATAATTTGCACAAGATTTATAATTGCTAATACAATTTCAATGCCAATTAAATCCCTTGTTCTCATCAACGTGAAAGATTTACCACAGTTGTGTCCGTGAGACCTATATATAACCTAAACACTTCCCTTGTGAACCTAACCCGCCTAAGCCCATTGACTAACAGTAATGTATTTATCTTAGCATCTGCCTGAACACCTGTCAGGTTTGTTTACGTTGTCTGTTTCTCTGTCATCATGTATGTAGATGGAGGAGGTAGCCAGACCCGACCCGACCCCAGTCCTTGCATCATTCAGTGAAGAAACGTCACTAGCCCTGATCTATGAAGCGCTCATGAGAAAGGCTACTGAACCAGCACTTAATCATCCAGTGACCTACAACCAACTGTCTGACCCAGATAGATTGCTTTAGTCTCGTGCAGGATTGGGTGCCAGATCAGATGAGAGTGAAGGGGATGGAAACGGCACGTTTTTATTGTCTGTCTTGCTCGCAGAGGGCTGAGACTGAGTTTACACCGGTCTAATCTCTACCTAATCTGCGTCTCTTAGCCTTAACGCTCATGTTAATACCAGCCACTCTGCCTGAGGTGCATGTTGTTTCACCGCTGATCATCTACAACTGACGTAAATACAGATATGCTTCCCCCCTTTTCTGCACAACTATGAGATGTGTTACTACAGAATGGTGGAGTATATTGTCAAATAAAATGGTTCGTTTTCTACCCAGTACAGATGGGGGGCAATTATGTTCATCATTGAACTGAATCATGTTTGAGTATATTACAGATATGTGCATTTACACAATGTCATTTGCAAATAAAACTCCAATTCAAATATGTGTTTGTGTGTGTCATGTCAAGTTTGAGATAATTGCCGTGACTAGGAACCATAACAATAAAAAACGGACACTAAACCTGGTTAATAATTTAATACAGGGAATCTTTCAACTTGCATTTTCCTCAAATCTTATAAGAATTGTTCAGTGTCAATATGTAACAAAAGCTAGAACTGAGTTCAAGTAACAAAGCAGCATTATGTTCACCTCCAGCGTGACTGAGCCTTTATGCTATATAGATCATCTGCAACATGACCGCTGTTCTGTGTTTGAGCACGGTGCTACCTTTAACGTCACGCTAAAGAGGACACATTGGTCAGAGCTGGAGACGGAGCATTTGCTCGTGTCGCTCGCTAACACTTCTTTTAGGTACAAGCTATCCACATACTACAGACCTCATGTTCCGTGACTGACTACGTAAGAGCATGGTGAATAACAAGACACTTAGCGTTAGAGTTCACAACAGTGAAAAAAATTAAATAAAAATAAAAACATACAGTGCAAGGCTGAACATCAACAACAGTATTTCTGAAAGAAAGGTACAAAGTTTTGCATTAATGCCTAGCTTCTTCGTCAGCAGTTTTTAACTCCACGACACAGATGGTGTGCACTCCTCACGAAGGACTCCAGGTTAAACTAATTGTACCAATCCTAGCCAGCCGTGTTTAGAAACATCTCCCTCTTCACCGCCTAAAGCTCCACCATTCAAGTAAGTTCCAGCACTCTCGCCTCACTCTTATTCGGTCTGCCACACGTTGTTTAACAGTTTCACCACCTCCTCGTAGATCACAAAGACGATGGCTACGTCGAGACACACTCTGCCCAGTCGCGGCACCGTGCCTTTGTAGAACCTGTGAAAGAACACAAGGTCAAAGGTCAGATGAGGGAGTGAACCTGAGGAAGAACAGTGCAAGGTCAAAGGTCACTTGGAGTGATCATGCAGGTAGTTTCAGGGGGGCGGAAAGGAGATCATTATGGGGGAGAAGATGGAAGTTGATGGCAGGAAAAGCCTCCTAAAACCTATTCAATGCTACACTCACAGGTATTCTTTCTGAAACCTATTCAATGCTACACACACAGGTACTCTTTCTGAAACCTACCCAATGCTACACTCACAGGTACTCTTTCTATAACCTACCCATTGCTTGTCAAAACACCATTAATTGCACATTTGTGGTTCAATCAATGCGCTTACTTTGCACCCCAACTTAACAAAGAATTGGGTTTGCCTCAGAAGAAGTCAACACCTGCTAACTAACGGTTCACTTCATTCATCATTTAAGCCAAATACACCCATGCTGTCCCCCTTCTGCCTGGCCCCGTCTGAACACTTAAGAGTGTTACACTAATTGGCAGGAGATGCTTACGCTTGTGGTCCCTCGTTCCTCAGGATCTGGAAAGCACAGTCGGCCGTGTTTCTGTAGCGGTGGGCTTCCAGGCCCTGAAATGGAAACTGAAGATTAAACACGCCCCTAGAGATTCCCAGATTAAACACGCCCCCTGGAGATTCCCAGATTAAACACGCCCCCTGGAGATTCCCAGATTAAACACGCCCCTAGAGATTCCCAGATTAAACACGCCCCTAGAGATTCCCAGATTAAACACGCCCCTAGAGATTCCCAGATTAAACACGCCCCTAGAGATTCCCAGATTAAACACGCCCTTAGAGATTTCCAGATTAAACAAGCTCCCTGTAGATTCCCAGATTAAACACGCTCCCTGGAGATTCCCAGATTAAACGCGCCCCTAGAGATTCCCAGATTAAACACGCCCCTAGAGATTCCCAGATTAAACACGCTCCTGGAGATTCCCAGATTAAAACAAGCACACTTACCTGCATTCTAGTTTTGATCACATCAAGGGGTGTGTTGCCAAACACACTTGCGGCCCCAGCTGTGGCACCAAACATAGCCGTCACCACTGGGTGCATGTCACGTCTGGGGTCATCACCTAGGAAACGCAGTTCAGAGGTCACACTTGGTCCAAACAAATATTTCTCAGCATTCTGTTCAAGACTCATACAGAAAGGCAAGTGTTATATGTATGTGGAGGAGCTTCTCACCTTTGTACCAATTCCGTAGAGAATTCATGACATAAAACCGGATGGCCTGGTTGGACCCTTGCTTCAGCACTGTTGCTGTGAGCCCTTGGTAAGTGCCTCGGATGCCTATAAAGTTCAACAGGATCTATTTTTATATAAAGCAATTTCATCTGTCCAGTGATGAAAGAAAAACATTAACGCATTGAATGATGCACATTTCATCACAATTTTTTGCCACACGTAACTAAACAAGTTTTATTTAAGAAATGGTCATCTGCCAAAGTTTAAATTAACTATCAAAGGCTTAAACCTTTTGTTTATCAACCTGCTATTGAAATGACAGAGGCCAGTCCTATGTCTTAAGTGACTAACTGAAGGGATACTGGCGCAGTCTTTAGTGATTGCACTCAGTTTTACCTTGGTCCCTTATGATTTCACGAACGCCATGGAAGAAGCCGCGATACCGCGGACGCAGTGAGCACTGGTCATGGATGAACTTCACCTGAGGTGAGGGAGAGTGAGGTGTTACAAAACAAGACTGTGTTAACTTCAAATACATTTGCAATTGTATTGTACATTTCACTTTTTTTTAACAATCTCTATATTTGGATTTGGCATTACTAAATACATCAATACCATAAGAAACCAACAATCGAAAAACACTTTCAGTAAGCAATGCAAAAAATTGCTTAGTTGAGAAGTGTTACATTTTATTAACTATTTTGTCCCCTCCCAAGCTATACATTTAGCAGCAGACCCACCTTGAGCGTCTCCATTGGACAGACTACCAGCACAGCTTCAGTGACACCCGCTCCCAGGCCACACAACAGGCTGCGGGTGTTGTCAAGGCGACCATTGGCATCCCTCATAGGACTACTAAGCACCTCAAACGTGCCAAACCTGCATGGCGGATTATGTCTAGTTAGTGAGGGAGCATTCATGAGGAAGATTATTTAGCATTAGAGTAATAATAACCGCCTCTTACCGTACGGCCGACTTTGGAATGGAGCCGTAGAGAAGAGAGCTGAGGCCACGATACAATCCTTTAAGGCCATGATCCTGCACTGTCAGCTTCACACAGTCTCCTGTGAACACAAGGATGCTGAGTGGTCAACCACACCGCTGCTTCACCGAAGGAATCAATAACTTGAACTGTTTCAATGCTAAATGAACTACCATCTTTGTGAGTTTCTTACCGATGCCCCTGTATCTAGGGTTAGTGGCCCGTTCGTCTAGCTGAAGTTGTGTCTTGACATATTCTGTTGGGAAGGTGATGCAGATCTCAATCCCGCCTGCAATTCCACCTGTGAGGTAAACACCGATATGGTAGTCAAGTCAAGTCAAATGTATTTATGAAGCACATACAAAAGCTCACGCTGACCAAAGTGCTGTACAATTAAATCACAATAAAATAAAATATCAAAACAAATAGAAACCAGGATAGGGCTAATATGGTCTCTTTTCCGGGTACCAGTCAGGAGCATTGCTGTGGCGTTTTGGACTAGTTGTAGGCGGGACAGGGACGAATGGCTAATTCCAGTATACAAGGAATTGCAGTAGTCTAGCCAGGAGGACATAACGGCGTGCAGAGTTTGGCTTTGACTACTGCATTGACCTGTTTGTCAAATTTAAAGGCCAAATCGAATATTACACCAAGGTTTATGACTTGGGGCTCCACCAGAGTAGACAGATTGCCTAGGCTGCTGGTGGTCAGTTTGATGGAGTCAGGGATGCCGAATAATATAACTTCAGACTTATTCTCATTTAATTGTAGGACATTTTGTGCCATTCAACACTGGATGTCCTCAAGGCAGTCAAGTAGAGACCATGAACAAAATATACTCAGTTAAGGCACAGAATAGATCACTAGCAGCATTTTTATCTCCATGAATTGATAACACATCGTAAAGTTGTTATGGTGAGGAGAGGATGATATACATGGACAATTCGTGTCCGTCCACATGAATGGACAGCTAGAATTGTAAACAAGTTGAGCTGGACTCATGGCAGGCTGATCAGAAGAAACTGCACTAAATGTGTTTGACAACCATACAATTGTTCTTATTGTTCTTCTTGTTGTTCACAAGACAGCTCGGAAAGATTTATCTAAGTGGTAACTGATCCGGAAATCCCTAACTTTCGCGATGGTAAGACATGTTGCAAAACCGTTAGTTTGTAAATTGACCCCACTACAAAGACTTTTAGCTAGCTGCTAACAGTTTAATGGGGGGCTGTATTGTTATGAAGTTAAGGCTCGATGTTGATTAAGGTCAGTCGTTTAAGTTGTGGTTTAGTGTGAATAAACGTGTTTTCTATACCAAAAAGCAACATACAGCGGTTTCACTAGCTGTTATACATCTGTTAGGAGAGTGTCAACTTAAAACATGCAAGTTATCCAACTTTGCTGTCAGGCTGAGATTGTGGGAGGCAAGGGCAACTCCGCCGTCTCCTCAGTATTAGCTAGATAGCTAGCAAGCTAACTGCCCTGCTATTTCTGCCTTGCCGGTTCGCCGGTATGACAAGCATAGACGCAGGGTACCAATAGGTTATAGTTCACACAATACCAAAGGAGTTGTCTTATTTACCTGCAAGAATGGCTTTTCCAGGGTGTGTTACCTTCCTTCCACCAACAGAAGCGGCAGCCAAAGTCCTTTTTGACGAACACGAATGGAAGAGGTCTTGGGAACGGTATACTGCAGCAGTGCCAGTTTGGTTAACGTTAACGTTACCCCAACATGAGGATGGAATTGAGGTCGGTGGATGCTGTTGCTGCTGCGAGCATCCACCCCTGAAACCTACATTTTTACACGGCCCCTCTGAAATGGAAAACGGTTTCCACAACGACGACATGATTGCCTTTCGTCTCTAAATCTCTGCAAACACAGTCAATCGCTAATTCACGAAAGCTTGGCCACCACAACCCTGAGCCCGAGACCGTCTGACGTATTAGCCAATTGGCTGCGGCCAACACAATAACAGATGGACCACTGTATGGCGTGGTCGCACCACACTCATGAATTATAAAGTCAAAACTAAGCATCTAGATAGGCGATTGGCCAAATTCCTCCTAATTACATAATATATTCTGCGACTGCATCTACTTAATATTAAAACATGGAAATAACCAATGATGTTGCCGCGGAACGGGACTTCTAGGTCACTGGTCTGATGCGGTGATGTCAGCAAATTGAAATGCAATTGGTCAAAGCACAAACAGCTGTGCTGATTAAATCAATTTCTGTCTGATATACCACTTGATGTTTGCAGGTAATTTGTCTCCATAATGGGGTTTTGAATTTATTGGGTGGACAAGGAATAGATTTGTTTCACCAAACACAAGAGGCTGTGACTATAGACCAGATATTTCACAAGTCTGCAATATTATATATATATATATATATATATATATTATATATTGAGTAATTATCTTTTTAAATAAACCTGGTATACATTGAAAATAAATTTGGAGAGGCATCCTCAATTTGTTGAAATTTGGCCAATACACTGTGAATGCAAAGGCTACCAGATGTAGGCTATATATTTATATAAACATAGCACAAAAAGTAAGGACATTTGTGTTTGGTAGATTATTTCTTTGTTGTAACAATGCTTCTTGGCAATACATCTTATACCGTTGGAAAGCCTGTTTATTTCCCTTTTAAATGGTGCCACATTTGTAAGGAACATGCATTTGGGGGATGCAGAGCTGAGTATGGTGGTTGCGCATTGAAAATGTGCCAAAATTGCTAAATGCTAATTTCTAAATGCTAAACAGTTTATTCTTATGTTGGTTCACTCTTGTTTTTAGTTGTTTTCGTGGATTGGACGATTGAACTCTTGATCAGTAACAAGGAACAAACCAGACATATTGGCAATTTTACACTTTATTCATTTAATACACCCTCAGGAGCCTCAGGAGCGGTTGGAAGATCCATACGCAGCCACAACAGCCTGGCACCACCTCCTCATGCTGGTCACCAACCTGGTCACACATTGCTGTGGGATGGCATTCCATTCCTCAACCAAGAGTCGTTGCAGATCAGCCATCATGGTTGTGTTGGTCACTAACACGCACAGCACGCCCAAGCTGATACCAAAAGTGTTCAATTGGCTTGAGGTCTGGACTCATGGCAAGCCGTTACGTTCTCTCCCTGATAGTGTATTAAATAAATAAAGTGTAAAATTGCCAATGTTTCTTGATTGTTCCCTGTTACTGATCGAGAGTTCAATCATCCAATCCAACAGACAACTCAAAACAAGAGTTAATACCAACAGGAGAATAGGAGAATTTTGGCACATTATTCATGGGCACAACTCATATACTCAGCTGTGCTGCTCATCCCACAAATGCATGTTCCTCACAAATGTGGCACCATTTTAAAGGGAAATAAACAGGCTTTCCAACGGTATAAGATGTATTGCCAAGAAGCATTGTTACAACAAAGAAATAATCTACCAAACACAAATGTCCTTACTTTTTGTGCTATGTTTATACATATATATTATTATTATTATATATTCTGCCTGTGCATTTGAACTTGTAAATCAGTTTGCATTGGAATAATGACTCCTGCCCTTGGCCGTGTAAAATACGCCTCCCAGGTGGTTACGAAAATAAATGAATTCGTCCCTGATGTTCGATCCATCTGTAAAATCATTTAATAGGGAAGAGTTCAACGGACAGCTGCAGCTCTGGGTGTATGAAGGGACAGTAATCAGACAGCAGCTCCCCCAGCTTACTCTCCTCATCCTCGTCATGGCTGTCTCCTTCACTGAGGTAGCACGCCTTCACCTGCTCAAAACCAACTCACGGGCATCAGTCGACTTTAAATACAATTATTTTTATTGGATTTCACATACAGATGAAATGAACATAAAAATCTACAAAATCAACTCTAATAGAATATACAAAATAAAATGCAATAAAGTAAATACATACATTAAATAATAAAACCATAAGAGACAGCAAATGGGTACGGGGAGGAACTGGGTTGGGGTGGAGGGGGTGGGGGGGGTGGGGGGTGGGGGGGGGTGGTGTAAGGCTTTAACTCATGAGACTGTCCGAAGAGCAGTTATTGAAGTAGTTTAAAAATGGCTGCCAAACCTTGTGGTATTTTCTAGTTTAAGGTGTGCCATAACATCCTTTACCCACTGACCAACGTCAGTCTACTTTAAATACATCTGGTGACTTCGTACCTGTGTTCCTTCAGTTTAAAGCAGGCTACATTACATAGATGTAAATGGAACACGGAACTCTGCCGACTCGTTTGAAGCTAACACAACATTCTTTCATTCCAAGGTATCCATGACGAGGCTGATTGTCTTACTTCAAAGCTCCTTAGAGGGCATCTGGTCTCCTGGCAGTATTCCAGCACCTGTTCCACAAAGTCGAGGTCCAGGTAAGCATTGACCATAAGGGATTGTAACTGCCAGCACGTCGTCACCAGCTCAAGGAGATCTCCATCCACGGACTCATAGCAGTTGTCGATTTCCACAGACAAGACCTGCTCTCAAAAATATTGGGTTGACATTATTTATCATTTAGAGCAGCTGGTATTAGGCATTGCTAATATATTTAGAGTGAATTCAGTCCTTAATTTAAGAAGTCATCTGATACCTCATAGTTCCACTGCACAGGAATGTAGCTGCTGCTATTGCATTAATAAAACATTAAAACACTATGATGTTTTTTAACACCAGAGGACTTATATATATATTATTCCATATGTATTCAAAATACTGGTTATTATGACTACCACTGCTTTGCATGGCGTCTATATAGTGATTGTCAAAGATGATTTTTCTTCTGTTTTTATTAATGTATTAATTTATTTATCAAACTATTTTCCATTGATTTTTGGTCAACTTGGTACGATTCTAGCCCCACATGACGGACACACAAAATAAGGTTTGTATCAGGCTAATGAATCTCAAGAGCGGCTTAAGCTGAAGTTTGGAAATTTGGTGTGTTATGCTTATGCTTGTCTATATTCTTTGGCCATGCATGCTACATTTTGTTACATTTGCTCCATAGGAGGTGCTGCAACTGACACGTTTCAATTTCTCAAAAACTACTTGAACTGAAATTTGGAAATTTGGTATGCTTATATTTGACTACATTTGCTCACATCTCTTAAAGTTCCATTTGGCTGGCTCAACAAAATTGTTTATGTAGCGTCATTAATAAAGGCACTTGGAAGCTATCTTCCCAATTTCAAACTAATCGTCCATAAGTTGTTTCTAGAAGATGTTACACCACCTGTTTTCCTCAGACACAGTCTAGTCTATCTTAAAAAAACATTTTTGACCTTAAATCCTTACAGAACATTTACCAAATCATTCTATCGTTTGCTACTTGGGGCAGTTGGTACATTGTGCTTGGAGCCTGGAACATTTTTAAATGATATTATGATAATAAAAGTATTAGTAGGGAAAGGCGCGCTCTACTTCAAAAAAATATAAATGCGTTTTCGGGTGCAAGTAAAAGAATGTTAACTATGAGTAGAATAAAAACCGCACTCTCAAGCTTTTGTCAATAATATTAAGACCAGTTTATTTTGCACAGACGCGTTTCGGCCTTAAGCCATCGTTAGTGTGTAGTGTGGACAACAGAATGGATGCTTTTTATCAGCAAAGGTCAAGGGTTACAAGAGACACATGACATCAACAGGTGACAACAACAGGTGATTATACACATAGATATCTATAATAAAGGCTAGATATCCTGCCTGCGTTTCTGGCCGACGGAGCCGAATGTCCGCACATTTCGGCCATTTTGAGGACAGTATAGCTCACTCCCCCTTAACATTGTGTTGGAAGTGGTACTTTTTAAGTAACCAGAACTTGCTCAATTTTCAACCGATTTTCAAACGGGTTGGTTTGTTATAAACGTAAGATATTTCTTATGGCACTACATACTTATGAAGAATTATAAACATGGGTTTTCATATGAAAATAACATTGACAGGTCTCTGACAGGTCTCGTTTCAAGGGAGTGTTCAATAGAGCAGGTTGCACAAAATTCTGGCATCTTCATTGGCAATAAAGTCCGCAATTTCCGGTCGAAATCATAATGTAAGATGTTTAACAAACCAACCCGATTGGAAATCATGTGCAACTTCAGTTTTATTATGTGCAACTTAAGTTATATTGAAAAGAAAGAACAATTATGCCTCGCCAATTGATGTAAAATGACTGATACACAATAGCCGTGATACACAATTAAGCTGCACATTTCAACATGTTCAAGCATCCAGAATTATTACCAAGGTAATGACGATTGTAAATCAAGTCATTTGTAAATCCGTCAAAAATGTCCGCGAGATAAGAGTGTAAACGATTGTGAAGATCACTGACGTTACCTAACGTACCACTGATCCCTACCGGAAGTATACTGTCCTCAAAATGGCCTCCTGTGCGGACGTTCAAGAGACTGCCGTTGCACCCCCTTGATTATACATACCCCTCTCCTGCACATGCTTAGGCGTCTTATAGTGTCACTGTTTCACACCCTTTCAGTGTGCAGACCACACAATCACAAAGTATATATATTTTTAATTTTGGAAACCTTTCGGGATCTTTCTTATCTAGTGCTGTTTCAGTAAAAAAAAACCTTGGTTTACCGATTCAAAAGATTAGTAAGGACAGAAATGGATGCGAGTCAAAATGATGGAAAGATAAGTAACTCCACATTACTTGAAAACTAGGCTACCTTCTCTGTGTCACTCACAGATCGATAAAATATGGCTTAACAATTGCAGCTTAAGGTTAGAGTTCTTGGGGCCAAATGGATGGCATGTTTATTTTACTTAACCCTTTAATGTCTGTTGTATCATATTTGCCACATGCATTTTTGAGGGAAATCTTACTCTAAAAATATGTATATTGTTAACAATATTTTATTATAGAAAATGTCCTCTATTGAAGCTACTTATAATTAGTTAATATTTTGTAATTTCTATTTCTCTATGTATTAAATAAGAGATAGCAGGTATTTAAGGTAAATATATCAAGTATGAAATATAATACAGCAAGTATTAAAGTTAATTTATCTGTAAATAACTCATTGTCAATTCACAATGCTGAAAGAAAGATCATCTCAGCACCTCTATGATGATGTGAAGCTTGGTGTTTGAACTTGGGTCCCTTTCCTAAGGTGGAGCAAAAATGTTGCCTTATTTCACCACTTGGGGGCGCTGTAATAAGCTAATATGCTAAAAGGTGTATTAGGTTCCCATTTGAAGGTTCCCATTTGAAACACGAATGGGAGCATTCAGAGAATGCAAACCTCCGCCTTGTGACCTTGACCTTTGACCTTGACATCTGAAAATCTAATCAATTATTGCCATTATATGACCCAATCTCCCCACAAAGTTTGATGGAAATCGGTCCATGCGTTTCTGCGTAATCCTGCTGACAAGCAGACAAACAAACATACAGGGGCGAAATCATAACCTCCTTGGCGGAGGTGAAAAAGAACCAACCCACATGAAGTATTCCAAAACTTTCCAAATGCAATGAGCAATTTATGTTTTTGTTGATGTATGTAAGGGTCCTGTTCGTCCTGCCGGATTTATTTTCCTATACTGACTGCTGGATTATACATCATCCCATTTACCAAAATGATAACAGACATTCCTCCAAAATCTCTCTTTATAAGTGATTTTGTTTGTTTAATTTCGTGGCTTCTGCTGAGAATTTTTTTTTTATATTATATTATATTATATTATACTATATTATCATAAAATAAAAAGATGTTGTATTTAGGACATTGAAAGAACTGCATGTTTTGTCTAGTTCTGCACATCATTACTACCCTTGGTCCCCTTACTCCATTAGGTCCTACGTGTGCAAATGAATATATAAGGCAGCACTCTTTTAATGTTGGAAAGAGGTATTTACATTTTTAAGCATAAACATATGTGTATGTGTGATTCCCATTCCTGTTGTCCAATTCATTTCATACATCTTGCTGCTAAGACACATGAATTTCCCTAACGGGATTAATAAAAGTGTATGTTATCTTATCTTATCTTATAGTTTTCCAAGGTCATATACCTGTAGCTGGCTCCAGAAGTGTGGCAGGATGTCTCTGAAGAGGGGTCTGGCGCTGACCTCCTGCTCGCTGAAGTTGCACTCGGACATGGTGAAGGAGCGCAGAGGGATCTCAGGGAGAAGGATCCTCCGCAGTCTGTCTGTGTTGGTGATCCCTTCCACGTCTACCTCCACACTCAGCTCCGGGCAGCGCTGGACCAGGGAGGACCAGGCCGACCCACACACCACCTGAGAGTGAGGCTCCTCGTGATGACACTTCATCCGCAGACGTTTGAGGTTTCCACCTGCGCCGCCGCTGCAGCCGTGACCTTTTTTTTTTTAAACATATATTTATTAAGAATTTTGTTCATTTTACAGACAAACAATACAAGACAACACAACAAGGCACATATGATGCAATTTGCTCTCACATATAGCACATATAATACATGTTCTTGTCACAGTAGACAGTGTGTTACAGTCATTAAGATTACAAGCCGTGACCTTTTGCTCGTGGCCCGGGCCTGGAGGAGGAGGAGGATCCCAACGCCTCCAGGAGCTCATCCGACACACAGCTGTAGCTGAGGGACAAACTCTCCAGCCGGTGGAAGTGACCAATGAGACCGGAGAACGACTGGTGGCTGTACATGGGCACGGCCGACGCGAAGAACCCCTCCACATCCAGAGAGAGGATCCCGCCGGAGGGGCCGGCCGTGCAGGCGAGGTGCTGCTGTTGCCGGGCGACCGCCTCCAGGACCTTCAGCCCGTGTGGCAGAGACATCCGGCACCCCCAGAGGCTCAGGTGGAGCAGGTACGCGGACATGTGACCCAGGAAGTACGTCAGCCAGTGGGCCACGCTGCTGCACGTGCCCCTGGTCCACGCGTCCTTCTGGAGGTCCAGGCTCCTGACGCCGAGAGAGCGCAGGCGCGCCCCGCTGCCGCACAGCTCCAGGAAGAGACTCCTGAGGGCCAGCTGGAGCTTCCGGGCCACCGTCACCTTCCGGCGGTACGGCAGGACCACCCGCACCTCCAGCTCCTCCAGGAAGGCGCCCAGCGAGCGCACGTAGCAGACGGCCTGCTCCTGCTCGGGCCGCTGGCTCTTGGAGGCGCGGCCGGTGAAGCAGAACTGACGGGAGCGCCAGAGCGCCGGGGAGCGCGCGGCACGGTGCCAGCGGCGGCTGACCAGGGAGGCCCGGGCGCGGTCCAGATTGCCTAGCCAGAGGAGCACGTGCTGCAGACACACGTCAGGGAGCAGGTCCCATTGAGGCGCCGGTGCTGCTGAGTCATCGGCCCCACTGACGTCAGCAGTCGGCTCGTATCTCTCGGCGCCGCTGTCTGGAGTCTCTCCACGTTCCTCCTCCTGTGTGCCGCCCTCCTCCTGCTCTGGAGAGGAGTCTTCACTCGGTGCACTTAGACTCATCCTCGCCAGGTCACGTTCAGTTCCTCCTTCAGGAGGAAGATCATGTCTTTTTTTATTAGAATGGTGTTGTGCCTACATTAGGTTTGAGGTGAGCATATATGTTATAATAGTACCATAGTGCCCTGCTGTGTTCATAGATCAGACAAAATGATGTTGAGCCCCTTGACTGAGTTTGAGTGCATTTTCTATGTACAAATAATGTGAAACTGATAGGACATAGCTAACTGTCCTCTGTGATGCTAGACCCACAGATTCCTTGCTTCTTTTGACTGATTGGAACACTCTTATAACATGCCATTGTTGAGTCATGACATTCTAATACGCATAAGCCTGTTCTGTCTCTTCTTTTCCCCCTAGATCTCGTGTGTGAGATCCTGTTTGGCATTTCACATCTTCTGTCCAGGTGTGGGAAAGACCAGATCAAACACGCAGTTTAATCAGTGAACATTACTTTCGTTAAAGCCTGTTTTGCACATAACATTTTCCCACTTATTCAAATTTGGCATAATTGCTGATGATGACTTGGTGAGATGAGGGATTGGTGTGAAAACATAATTGAATGGCATAAATACATTTACCAAAAATGTTCTTTTATCATGATTTTTATTTTGAACAACAGTTTGAAAGCAGTCAGTAATATTTTAGATCCACCACTGGATGGCGATATATTACTTATACTTTCCTTTGCTGTATTTGTATCATGGAATGTCTTGGAAAATAGCAAATAAAGTTTGGCAGGACTTTGGAAAGGTTAGATAATGACAGATACACCAGTAACTTTAAGAAGAGTGAAATAACTAAAATAAAGTGCATTAACCCTAATAAAAAAGTGTTTTGAAATATATCATACATATCATAGAATAAAGTGTATTACAGTTAACGTTCAGCAGGTACTGTCACACTTGTGTGAGATGTTGTATTATTAACGTTCTGAAGAATATCTGGGATCTGCGATCATTGAATGCTGGTTTATTGGAGGTTCCCAGCAACAGCTGTAAGAAAATTTGGGGAGGCAGCCTTTGTCAATTACGCCCCAAAACTATGGAACATACTGGAACATACTGCCTATATACATCAGGGAAGCCAGCTCGCTTAACATCTTTAAAAAAGAAAACAAAAAACGTACCTCTTCACCTTAGCCTTTAACTAGCTACGACTTTGCAATTTGTATATATATATATAAAAATACTTTAATTTATTTGATTATATATATATATATATATTTGTGTCTTACTTTGTGTATTTTTCTGTTAAGCACTTTGAGCTGCTTTCTTTTGCATGAAAGGCGCTATATAAATTAAGTTTATTATTATTTGGTTCATCAAATGAAACAGGACATTTTATAATCTTACATTATTAAAAAACACATTTTTTTCCCACTGCTGAAGTTACGTAATATGTACAGCCTACCTGTTTGTTGGGAACACACACACACACACACACACACACACACACACACACACACACACACACACATACAAACAGTCCTTATTGTTAAATAGTAAACAAGATACAAGCTGAAATAATTTCGAAATATAATAGCATCAAAAGCATCAATGTACAATATCTCAATGAGGGAGATGTAGGCCTAATATTTATGTTTAGCCAAAGACAAAAAAATGGCAATCCTGTGAGGATTAATGCGAGAGAAACAATAGGATTTTATTCACACAACCTTCAAATGATAACTTGAAAAATGTATTTCTATTACATTCTATTCTTAAAGCACTTTATCAATCTGAATTACAACCAGCAACATGTTTTTCTTCAACATTACATTTTATTTCAAGAAAATAAATTTAATTATAAAAATACATTTCATTTTGTAGAGATATAGAGTGTAGTTTTATCTTATACGAACTGTTTTACAGTTAATTTATTAGTCTTATTTTGTAAAAATGAAAAAAATGGAAATTACAGTTAAAGGAGCAATGATGCTTTTTACTTAGCTGATCCACTGAAATGAAATATAAATAATAAACAGAAGTATCAGAAAGTGTTCAAGGTTTGTTTGCGATCTAAATCCTGGTGAGGTTCGAGTGGCAATACATGAGTTCGATAATTCTAAGTCTGCTTTGACAACATGCACATTACTGAAATGATAACGGAAATCCAAGCTGACAGATTTTAAATATATTTAAAAAAAAATATGGTCCTGGATACCTGTGTGTTAAATACATAAAAAATTAACATCTTCCTCATTAGGTAGTGAAGTGAAAGTCCTCTCTATGGCAGAGGTGGTGTAGACACACACTCTGAAATCCGCCTCTGCATTTAACCCATCCAGGGAAGTGACACACACACACAGTGAAGTGAGG
>NC_137920.1:77647452-77649952 GCF_963457725.1 Sprattus sprattus
AGTCTAGGGTTAGGGGTAGTGCCGTGCCTGTGGTAGTCTAGGGTGAGGGGTAGTGGGGGCCTGTGGTAGTCTAGGGTGAGGGTTAGTGGGGGCCTGTGGTAGTCTAGGGTTAGGGGTAGTGCCCAGTTAGTTCCCCGTGCTCCTGAAAGAGGGGTTATACTGGTAGACGTCCCCCTTGCTCTTTCTTGCTGCAGTACTTGGGTACGAAAGGTCTGATTTAGATTTCCCCTCCTTTTGTGGTTATTTCCTATCCTATGAAGTTTAACAAAGTCTAAAGTCAAAGGGGGATGGGGAAAAACTATTTCCACTTGTCTATCGTCAGCAAGACACAGAGGTAGAGAAAGTGGCCACCTCTGGCACGTGGGCGGGTGCTTTTTATTTTTGCGTCCGCAGACTGATGGGTCAACATCAACTAACTGACCGGAGCTGTCCATGGTGCTGAAGAAAGGTAATTATGTCCGCCAGGGCACACACACACACACACACACACACACACAAACACACACACACACACACACACACACACAGTCAACACTTTCAACACGATCAGCCAGGGCACACAGTCAACACTTTCA
The DNA here is from genome assembly GCF_963457725.1 of Sprattus sprattus. Lineage (NCBI taxonomy): Eukaryota > Metazoa > Chordata > Actinopteri > Clupeiformes > Clupeidae > Sprattus > Sprattus sprattus. The sequence continues at coordinate 77,648,028 of NC_137920.1, forward strand.
ACACGATCAGCCAGGGCACACAGTCAACACTTTCATCACGATCAGCCGCCCTGACTTATAACCTTGTGGTTAGTAGTATCCTGGACGGATAGTACACTTGTCTCACACAGCCTGTGGTTCAAGCCCCGCGAGAATAGTCATCACACCTCGAATGTTTCTGACTAAGCGTCTTTGAGTATTTAGAAAAGCGCTATAGAAAATTGAATTATTATTATTATTAATGTTTCTGAATCATTCACTCATTTTTGGGGAAATCGTAGGTATTAGAAATCGTAGGTAACTCCGGAATAGCTCCGGATCACGGTATGTCAGATGAACCCCCTCCAATAAATGCAGCGTAGTATAGTCCTCCAGGGTCTTGTTTACTATCTCAATGATTGGTTGGTCATCCTGAGCCAAGAGAAGGATCCGGTGAGTAAATGAAGTTGCACCAAAGGAATAATAGAGAATGCAGAGGGGCCCTTCTTCGAAGAAGCTTTTTTCCAGAGCGTGGAATAAACCCCTTTGGGTGCTGTGTGACATACTAGCCCCTCTGCGGTCCCAAGGATGCTATTATGTCCTATCAGTTGATGCACCCATCTTTTTTTTCCATTCTGTTTTGCCATTAGCCTTTAGCCTGCGCAGTGACGTCAAACAAGCAATCTCATTCATCTGGTTCTAAGAATTCGCGATTCTGCCTTACGTCTTTGCAAAATAGTGGTCTATTGAGCATAGCACCAGATGACAACCGATCAAAAAAGTGATTGATGGTTTTTTATTCTTGATCGCTGATTGAACGGCTCTCTCAAATCAGTTACGTTTTTCAGGTCAATGACTATTTGCACAGAGACGTCATTGGCTTCTACCTTACCTCACTCGGGTGTTTTAGCACTATGCTATTGCAGGGAATAGCAGCAAATCCATTCCAATTTAATTTTTTTTTCATACACATAATACATATTTTCATGGCATTTCTAGACCATATAATGGCAAGATATTTCTCCTATTTCTAGATAGTGAAACCATCAAAATGTGTACGGTTAGCGCGGGTATGGATATCTCAAGTTGAATCAGAATTAGCTTTTTTTTGCAGCTCAGACCTTATCTTTGTCAATTTTCTGGAAAGTGTTTTTTTTTGTCTGATGAAGCCAGACACAGGATGTCTGTTTTTATGTGCCTTTCTCCTCCCAGCCCCCCCCCCCCCCCCCCCCCCCCCCCCAAACACTCGCAGTGACGTAAATTCTCTTTAGTCGTCTCCACACACAAGTCGTTGCTTCAAGGTGAACATCTTTGCCTCGGAGAGTGAGCTACGAGACCTAAAAAACCTTGTGACACCAGACTGGATCTTCAAATGTTATTTTCAAATTGTGCTTCAGCCGATGAATCTGCATACCGTCTATGCCAATATTGAATCTGTCTGCTGTCATTCTGACTCTTTTTAATGTCATGCATAGGAGACTCTAGACCTAGTAACCAGAAAACAAATGTACAATGCCAAACAAAAGTTGATTCTGTTTCTAATCACACAAATACCTCTATGTGCATAAGTGTGTTTGTGACAAGAAGTCTATATACTCTGATACATAATGAATTTTGGTTTTGCCTCTCAGAAGACGGAAAGAGGCACATTGAAAGGCACAGTTTCCTCCTCGTAAAGCCATGGGATGGAGATGTTAGAAGAGTATGTGCGTGTGTGTGTGTGTGTGTGTGTGTGTGTGTGTGTGTGTGTGTGTGTGTGTGTGTGTGTGTGTGTGTGTGTGCGTGCGTGCGTGGGTGTGTGTGTGTGTGTGTGTGTGTGTGTGTGTGTGTGCATGGGTGTGTGTGTGTGTGTGTGTGTGTGTGTGTGTGTCTGTGTGTCTGTGTGTGTGTGTGCTTGTGTGTGTGTGTGTGTGTGTGTGTGTGTGTGTGTGTGTCTGTGTCTGTGTGTGTGTGTGTGTGTGCGTGCG
>NC_137920.1:77654952-77667452 GCF_963457725.1 Sprattus sprattus
AGGGAAGAGAAGGGAGCCGAGGGCCTCCTGTTTGCCTTGGGGGGGGGCTGTGGCTTTGGCATGGGAAGAGGGTAGTATGTCCGGGGGTGGGGCAGAATGTAATTGGAAAGGTAAGGGGAGGCGGGGGGGGGGCCGAGAGACATGACCTTCCAACCCTGACCTTTGCCCTTCGGCTTGTTCATGTTCCTGCGCTTGGGCGGCTTGAGGCCGTAGTCCAGTGAGTCCTCAAAGTTGTAATCGTACGCAAACGCTGGCTTCGAATAGAGGCGAGGCTTCGGAGGAGGGAAGTACACGGGGTAATAGGCCCGATATGGCTTCTGGTAGTACGGATAAGATGGGTAGGCCATAAACTGTTTGGCTGGCTTAAACCAGTAATCCTGTTTGAACCCCTTGGATCTGCCCTTCTGCTTGTACCACTTTTTGTATGGCTTGACACTCTTGGAGGGTTTGGAGATTTTGGGGGTGGGGGAGTACTTGTAAACAGGACTCTGGGGTCTGGGGGGGGCCACTAGGGGCCGGAAGCGTGGGACGATGGCCGCCGGGGAGTCCTTCCTCCTCTTTTTCTCCTCCACGTCGCTGATGATCTCCACCACGTCGTCGGCGGGGAGGTGCAGCTTGCTGGAGATCTCAATCAGCCGGTCGATGGTCTCCAGGTCCAGCTCACCGTCACTGTCGTCGTCGTCGCTCCCCACCTCGTTGGAGCGCTTGTCCTCGGCCACGTTCCCCAGGACGCTGGCCTTCTGACGCGGGTTGATGAAGGACGTCCGCTGCGTCTTGCGGCCCATGTACTCCAGGAGCATGTCCGAGGCGATGTCGGCCAGGTGCTGCTCCTCGTCTCGCGCCGCCTCGGCCTCCGCCTGCTGCCTCTGCACCTCCTCCTGCTCGGCCCGCGCCCGCGCCTCCTCGTCTTCCCGTGCCAGCGACTCCTCCTCGTCCTCGTCCTGCTCGGGGTTGTCGAAGTCGTCCATGAAGTTTCTCTCGTAAGCGGCGGGGGCCGGCTGTTTCGTCTTGTCCTCTTGCCACTTGAGCTTCTTGGTGGCCTGCGCCAGCTGCTGGTTGTACGCCTTGTAGTCCTTCAGTGGTGGAAGAATCTCGTTGTCCTGGAGACCGAGATCAATGTTCTGGAAGTAGCCTCTGGTCTGGCGCTGCAGCTTGCCAGCGTTCCTGGTTGTGCCGCTTTTGGACAGGGCCTCAACCACATCATCTACCTGCTTCTCAAAAACCCTCTCCTCCTCCTCCTCCTCCTCCTCCTCCTCCTCCTCCTTCTTCTCCTCCAGCTCGCTCCCCTCTTGGGTCACAGGTGACCTTTGACCTCTCTCCTCCTTCTCCTGCTGTTCGTCCGCGTCCCATGGCTCACTATAATCTGCCAGTTCGCGCGCTGCGATGTTGACCTCCTCCCTCAGTGACTCCACGCTCTCCTCCTCTTCCATCCGGTCGTCAGTATATCCCAGCTCCCCGCCGGCTCCCTCCCGACTCACCCCCCCATCGTCACCGCCGTCGGAGTCTGTCGCCTGCTCCCCTACGCCCCTCTCCTCCACCTCCTTCCTCGGATGGTCGATGGAGTTCATCAGAATCGAAGCGAGCGCCCAGGCTGCGCTTACGTCTGCAGAGGGCGAGCCTTGCTGGAACCTGGCCGCCGGCACAACACGGGCGTCGTCGTCTCTGCGGTGCGTCCTGGTAGCGCCGCCGTGCCCGACCTTGGACACTGTTGTTGCCTGCTGCGCCAGTTGCTGGACCTGGACGTCATGATGGCCACGGCTGCTGCTGAGGCTGCTGCTGCTGCTGCTGCTGCTGCTGCTGGAGGGGGTGTCGTTGGCGGGCAGAGAGACAGCGCTGGCCAGCTGGGGGGCGACGGTGAGGAGGGCGTAGAGAAAAAGTGAGGTGCAGGAGGAGCGGTGACACCTGGTCATGACAATGCAGAGCGAGGAGGATGGGGCAGCTGGCAGTGGGGACAGGGCACGCACCTAACACAGACACAGAGAGGGACACACACACAGAGACTGATTCATATTCCCTTATGTATTGATATTCAGATTAATATTCTCTTATGTATTCATATTCAGATTCATATTCTATTATATATTCATATTCAGATTCATATTCTCTTATGTATTCATATTCAGATTCATATTCTCTTATGTATTCATGTTCAGATTCATATTCTCTTATGTATTCACATTCAGATTCATATTCTCTTATGTATTCATATTCAGATTCATATTCTCTTATGTATTCATATTCTCTTATGTATTCATATTCTCTTACGTATTGTTCATTGTTTAAAAACAATAACATTGTTTAATTAACAACAACAATAACAACAAGTATATTCATAATAATAATAATAATCATCATCATCATGATTAATTGCCCCCTGGGTGTGTTGGACGATTTCCACAATGCAGTTTTTCATATTTTCCTGGTGGGAGTAAAGGGGCTTTGTGTCCTGGTTCGGTAGGTGAGACCGACGCTGTGATTTACAGACCGCAAGATCAATATTCCATTTACGAACGTGGTCTTGCTCATGAGAGGTCCTCTGTCTTCAGTGTCACAGGTAGGCAAGCGTACGCTATTCGTCTTGGCTCAAGAGGACAATGTGGGTTATAATCTACTGCTGTAATGTCCCGGTGATAAAACTGGAGAGGGTGTCCGTGCGAATAGCCACATAAAGTCTATTTAGAGCTTCGTGCCAAAACATAGAGTTTAACAATTGAACGTCTCAGAGAGCAACAGAGTCTTGCAAACCAAATGCAAAATCCTATTATCATCCGTGTGATGGAGAGTGAGGGGATCTAAATGAGCCTACCGATACATAATCTGTTCATTCATAAAAATCTAGCCTGCCCGATACTGTGAAAAAGAATGGAATTCCTTTACATAAGCCTATTACACTACAACATTCATTCATAAAAAAAACGCAACTTTCGCAAACCTTACTTACACATTCCCTGCCGGTTTGGTTCACCCCTTTATCTAGCATTTGAGTGAATGAACAAACTATACAAAATACAGATCATATCCACATTTCACGTAAAGAATACATTTTATAGCGCTTTTACACTGAATATAAAATAGGCTATGCAATATTTATGAGGTAGCGTAACACGTCAAAGACATGCTTTAAAACTCACCTTGAATCTGGGGAAAGGAGTAGGACTGGAGTAACTTTGCGTTTCCCCTTTCTTAGTGCACAACCATGGTTGAGAAATGAGGTGACAATGCTATCCGTTTTAAAGCGATTTGTGAACGAACTTGTTTTTTATTCGACTGAAAAAAACTTATGAGTTACAGCAGTGTGATGTCACAGGTAGGATGATCGGGCTTCGTCTACTGTAGGTTATTCGCGATGTTTTTTCTTTTTTTTCCTTCTGAAGACAGCAACTTCAATATATATTTATATATCTGGACACGTCTGCCCATGTGATCCAAAAGTCATCGCAGCGCCGCTGACGTCAGGTCTTCCATTGATAAGATTTTTTTTTCTGTCTTGACTGAACTCCGGCGATAGGCTACGGCGCAGTAATGAATGACTGGAAAAGGCATGAATGAAATCGTACTCTGTTCATTCAGAGAAGTGAGCGGCTGGCGGGCACTGCTCACTTGTATGCAGGGAGTATTTTTCCCCTCAGTTTCTCCCTGGTGTTTCTCTTAGTTTCAATTAGCTTACTATAAAAAAAAACAAATTAAAGAAATATAACCCATGTTTATTTGGAGTGACTCGTGACGTACATTTACGTGCTTTGTTGCTCGGGTGCATCCCTTCTCCCCATATACCCTGTTGATGCCCGCGTTTAGGATACCCCTCGTCATTGGAAGATAGCCGGATTGCTGGGACCGTTGTGACGCAAGCTGTTCAGGTCCAGTGCTTCGTTTCCGCTCAATTTCCTTGGCTCGTTCAATTTTCCGCTCATTGTGTCATTCTGTAGCTGACTATCGCCCATTTGTCTCGCGCCTGTCAGAATTCAGTGACGTGCCAGGCGGACGCTGGCCCTCAGTCTTGTTGCATTTTGATATTCTGCAAAGACACATCGGTCCACACGAACAAGCATTGTTATGCCGTTTTTATTAGATTATACCGATTTCGACCTTCATTGTAGTGTCACCATAAACACGGTGTCTTTTTTATCTGTGATTCAGATCTACCTACAGACTGTGAATATTTCACCAGCTGTGAGATTAAGAAAATTATCTTGCAATCGATTTGGAGATCGATGAATATCGAGGAGCAAACTGGTAAATATTATAGAGAGACGCATTTTCGTCTTGAAAGAAAAAAAAATATCCAGCTTATTACACAAACGACCTCCACGGTCTTGGAGCAGTTAGGGCGTGATATTTCATAAAAGCTCCCTGATGTAGGATCTGTTCAGTTGAATGAACGAAACTGTCAATGTGAATAAATGGTGACAGAAGGAGTTTGTCCAACCTTATACAACTCACATCGTTGGTCTTAATTAACAATGAATCTCACCTCCTCAGAACAAGACATTATAGTAAATAATACACACATACCTGTAGTAAATGACTCACAAAACAAAGAACCAGATTCAGTCTTGTTTTCATTTTCTGTGTCTAATCTTTCAGATGGACATGTTTGAATTAATTGAATTCGTTGGGGAGAAAATTCATCAATTCAAATAGTAAGAAACACTTGGGGGTTGTCACAAAACAGGATTACTGAGTTAACTATAGAAAACATCTCTGGGTAGCACCCTAAAGAACACTTTTCACATTGGTCATGTTCCAGATTTATAGGGCTTCCAGATTGAACATTTATTATTTTCAGGAACAATTTAGCTGACCAACTCAGAAACTCTGGCTAACCTGGAAAACCTTTTTGGGCAGAGCAGAGTTGAACATTGTATACCATTCCCAGATCTCTTACGGAGAGTGGCTTTTGAACCAGAAACTTCTCAAACTCAATGATTGGGCCAGCTTGTCAGTCAGACACAAGAACGCTGCAGTGACAGAGGAGGCGGGTGGGGGAGAGGGTTGATGTCAGACCTCTGACTAACTCTAGCATGATTAGAATCTTTTGCATATTTCTGCTTTCATGAAACAAGATTGTAGTGATTACGGTTTCAAACCTTTAAGTCTGCAGAAAGTTCTCTCTTAAACCTTTGCTATAGTGCCCCCCCCCCCCCCCCCCCCCACCCCCCCGTCAGCAGTCACGCTCGCTAGGGCTTCATGTATCTGCATCATGACAACACACACGAGTGCCAACAGCACCGACCGTCATGACAACACACCCCACCACCACGGGCCTGGTCTATGTGACTCGCGTTAAAATGACACAGTTCACATTATTGCATTTTTGGAGGCCATTTAGTGCTTAGATCTCCGTCAATGTTCATTTATACTGTAGCCTGTTCATTGAGGTGAATTACACTGAGGACAGCCTGTTCTGCCACACAACCCTCCCCCTTCCCCCCTTCCCCCCTTCCTTTCTCCACCCGGCCGACCTCAAGCAGATGGGTCCCCTCTTATGTGCCGTGGTTCTGCTCAAGGTTTCTTCCTGCCTAACAGGGAGTTTTTTCTTACCCCTGTTGCCATTGTGCATGCACTAAGGGGGTTCAGGCTCTGGGCTCTGGAAAGCGCCTAGAGGCAATTGTATTGTTATGCCGCTATATAAATAAAATTGAATTGAATTGAATTGAATTGAATTGAATTGAATTGAATTGAATTGAATTGAATTGAATTGAATTGAATTGAATTGAATTGAATTGAATTGAATTGAATTGAATTGAATTGAATTGAATTGTTCCATGAGGTGTCCAACACTGAGTGTAATTACTACCTGCTTTGCACATCAGGCACATGGAATGTGTTTTGGTCTCCCCCAGTCTTTTTTTCTCCACCTCTCTCTCTCTCTCTCTCTCTTCATCGAACCCTCTCCATATCTACCTGTCTGTTTTGTTCTCTACCCTATCCCTACCTCCCTCTTTAACTATCTTTCTTCCTTTCCCCCCACTCTCTCTCTCTCTCTTTCCAACCTCTCTATCCCTCCTTTCCTATCTCCTTCTCTCTCCCACTCTCTCTCTCTCTCTTTCCAACCTCTCTATCTCTCCCTTCCTATCTCCTTCTCTCTCCCACTCTCTCTCTCTCTCTCTCTTTCCAACCTCTCTATCCCTCCCTTCCTATCTCCTTCTCTCTCCCACTCTCTCTCTCTCTCTTTCCAACCTCTCTATCTCTCCCTTCCTATCTCCTTCTCTCTCCCACTCTCTCTCTCTCTCTCTCCTTCCAACCTCTCTATCCCTCCTTTCCTATCTCCTTCTCTCTCCCACTCTCTCTCTCTCTCTTTCCAACCTCTCTATCCCTCCTTTCCTATCTCCTTCTCTCTCCCACTCTCTCTCTCTCTCTCTTTCCAACCTCTCTATCCCTCCTTTCCTATCTCCTTCTCTCTCCCACTCTCTCTCTCTCTCTTTCCAACCTCTCTATCTCTCCCTTCCTATCTCCTTCTCTCTCCCACTCTCTCTCTCTCTCTCTCTTTCCAACCTCTCTATCCCTCCCTTCCTATCTCCTTCTCTCTCCCACTCTCTCTCTCTCTCTTTCCAACCTCTCTATCTCTCCCTTCCTATCTCCTTCTCTCTCCCACTCTCTCTCTCTCTCTCTCTCTTTCCAACCTCTCTATCCCTCCCTTCCTATCTCCTTCTCTCTCCCACTCTCTCTCTCTCTCTCTCTTTCCAACCTCTCTATCTCTCCCTTCCTATCTCTTTCTCTCTCCCACTCCCACTCTCTCTCTCTCTCACCCTTTCCCACCCTCGCTCTGTGCAGGGAGCCAGAGGGCAGATTCAGATATAATGGCCTGGCATTATCGACTGCCACTCAGCATTAGGCTGGCCTCAACCCCTACCTGCGGAGTTCCATCCCCTGCCTGTGACTCACCTCCGCTGCCTGCCGCCTGCTGCCTGCTCCCTTTAACGGTTTGGCATTGAGAGGTGGTAGACGTTGAAAATAATTCCAAATGCCGATGTACCATTTCGCCTCAAGGTTAGTGGCAACGTTCTACATTAACCCACTCTTGACAAAATAAATAAATAAATAAGAGGCGGCATTGTGAGTGCACTCAGGCGTGCACCCAACGAAACGCACACACAACACACACACACACACACACACACACACACACACACACACACACACACACACACATTAAGTTTATATAACTGATGCTGATTCCCTTATCCTATTACAAGACCTCCCCCTATCACTCAAGTAAGCAAATGCACTGATTTGTAAATGCTGTATGCGCCCGTGTGTGTGTGTGTGTGTGTGTGTGTGTGTGTGTGTGTGCCCTCTTCAATCGTGGAAATGCTTACAATTTGTCAAAAACATGCCACCCCTGCCAGAACTAATGCAAATACAAAGAGGCTAATGGAAGAGAGCATATGCCACGCCTTGTGAATATATGAATACCAACACCCACGTGCCACGGAAAAATCTGGAAGCGATTAATTCAACCATGCAACATTTTTTTTTTTTTTTTTTTTTAACCTCGCCACCGCTCCATTTTAATGGTGTATGCACAGAGCTTCCGCCCACACGGTGTGTGTGTGTGTGTGTGTGTGTGTGTGGGGGATGAGAGAGAGAGGAGCGGTGTATCAGTACAGGAGTGCTTAGCCCCCGTTATCAGCACCGATACGCCGCAGCTTGTGCAGGTGCCGGGCCCCGCTGAACACAGACCATCGCCAACTGCCTCCTCTGCCTCCTCTGCCTCCTCTGCCTCCTCTGCCTCCTCTGCCTTCCTGCCGTTAGCGCTAAAGTAGTACATGGAGCCCCTAACGTGACATGCGGCCGAAGCAGGGGCGCAGATAGCACTGGGGACCGCGGGGGACATGTCCCCCCCCAGCTTCATAGTGACCCCGATCCGCCCCCCCCCAGTCTATCTATGTAAGGCGACAATCATCAGTTAATAACTCTGTAAAGCTGATTAGGCGATGTTAGTGTCCCCCCCCCAGTTTAAAAATTCCATCTGCACCGCTGGGTCGAGGTGCTCACCAGAACAAACAGTCACGTGATTAACTATCTGATCCAACAGAGACCGACATGTTTGCTGTCCTGACCTGGGTTGTCTGATTCAAGCTATTTCAGCGGCCTTACCTTTTTAACATTACAGTACACTTATTGATGAGGTGGACATGTTGGCCAGTGTGGCTGGGTTTTGGCCTCATCAACAGGGTGTAGAAGAGAGTCACTTAAGCCTCTACCACACTGGCCCAGCAAACTTCAAAACATAACATTCTATGGCTGGCTTTAGATGATTTAAGAGACATTAACATAATGTATGTAATATACAACACACTAACAGGCTTCACTCAACAGCACACAACATCCTGAGCATTGTTTGTTTGGCCAGTGTAATTAAACATTGTACTAACTTAATAGATAGATGTGTTGGCCAGTGTGGAAGTGTGAGCGTTGGCCAGCTCAGAGTCAGGTTAGCCTCTCTCACACTGACCCCACAATCATTCACAACATTCAGCAGTTGACTCTTGGGTTTAGATTGTTGAGATACGTAACTATCATGTACAACACGCTAACGGGCTTAACACACTAGTAACAGCACCCGGCATCTCTTGGGAGTGGGATTTAAATCTCACTGACAGTGATTAAACATTGTCCACCATGAAACACTACCAAGTTAGTGTTTGCTTTACTCTTAAAGGCACCCAGTGCAACTTTCGAGGCTTGAGACTCGAAAAATAAACATTCAATTTCTAGTCTTTTTTACACGTAGTAAGTTTCAATAACTCCATACCATTACATATCGACATTCAAGGAGCAAAGATGAGACGTTGTTGTGTGGTGAGAACTGATAGAAAATCGTAAACAACAACAATCGCCGGTGGGAAGAGGCCATTTATCCATTGACTGGAATCCTGCTTTATTTATTGGTGGCACCAATATATAAAGAAAATGGCGGCGATTGTTGTTGTTTACGAATTTCTATCGGTTCTCACCACACAACGACGTCTCATCTTTGCTCCTTGAATGTCGATATGTAATGGTATGGAGTTATTGAAACTTACTACGTGTAAAAAAGACTAGAAATTGAATGTTTATTTTTAAGCCTCGAAAGTTGCACTGCGTGCCTTTAAATCTCACTGACAGTGATGAAACATCGTCCACCATGAAACACTACCAAGTTAGTGTTTGCTTTACTCTTAAACCTAGCCTGCACTGGGCTAGTAAGCTTTTAGGTCCTCGTCTCGAACACCCTCAAATAAACTGCAGGTACAAACACAGAAAAAAAGCCTAATGGACTTCTGAGAAGCCAGATGGTTACCTGGGTAAATTACTGGCTTTGAAACAGCAAGGGGGGGGGGGGGGGGGGGGGGGGACGAGCCTGTGATCTGGACGTGAGCGTGGCTGTGCAAACGTGGTGACTAAGGTTCATGTGAGTCCATTCAGGCAAGGGCGAAATGTGTCTAAAGGGATCAAGTATACGACCACGCAGAGTGGTCTGCCGCAGTGGTGCAGAACTGAGTGTTTCACCTCAACAGCGTGAGAAGAGAAATGGTATGTGGCAGAAGTCAAATATATCTGTGGGGACCACCACCACACAAGCACACCCTCGGCAACTGTCACGTTTTACACCTTCAACCTGTAGTACACTTAGCATGAAATAAATGCACATTGGTTGCGTTTGAAAGATACAGTATATAGTTTTATATGAGAGCTGTGAACAAACAGAAACTCCTCTCTGTGCTCGAATTAGTCAATCACAAAACATCCTCCGTCACTATCCTCTGATTTCTAACTGCACTAGTGGATGGTTGATAATTACATTTGCAGTACCATAGAAACACCAGGCAGCCCTTGCCAAAAGATGCCTGTGTGTGTGTGTGTGTGTGTGTGTGTGTGTGTGTGTGTGTGTGTGTGTGTGTGTGTGTGTGTGTGTGTGTGTGTGTGTGTGTGTGTGTGTGTGAGAGTGTGTGTGTGTGTGTGTGTATGTGTGTGTGTGTGTCTCCACACCAGCTTGGACCGTCCTTTTACAGACTGAGTACCTGGGCTCTGGAACATTCTCCATTAGAGGCTTAGATCTGCCGCTACAGTTCCTGCGTCTTCAGCCTGCACTGCACACACACACACACACACACACACACACACACACACACACACACACACACACACACACACACACACACACACACACACACACACACACACACACACACACAATTGTTTGTAACAGAATGGCTTTTCTTTAACACTCAAGTGCTCTCCCCCTTTCAGTCTCTCAATGTTTTATCTTTTCATGTCCCTTTTTGTCACTTTTGTTAATATTTCATTTCTAAATTGTAAATGTCATTGTATTTCACTATTTATTATTAATTCATTATTACGTAATATATATATATATTTTTTAGTAGTATCTTTTCTACTCACTTGTATATCACAAATATCTAAAACATGATAACTAATAAGGAAATTGAATCGTTGATGACATACGGTTTTGTCCATAGAATAATATTCTCCAGCTATGTCAGTAAAACGGAACCAAAATGGTTTATCATTACTAGATATGGTCCAACAGTTCTGTAGCAACCCACCCTCTCCATTGCATATTGTGTTTAATCCAAAAAATACTGTTTTTGCACATTTTTGTGGTAAACGTAAAATATCAATCTGGGCCTAGTTTCCCGAACGCTAAAAAGGACTTGAAATCGGTCGTAAGAGGGATCCTTGCAGAGCGGTTTCCCTACGCCGCACTTACGGCTATGATGAGTCTACGATGTCGCCAAAATCCACGTAGGCCGTTAAAATACGTCGTTATCGGGAAACGAGGCCCTGCTTTATATAGACTTTATCAAATGAAGCTTTAATGACTACACAGGAGGGTTGAATAGCAGCCTCACGAGCAGCATTAAGTGAAGACACTATAATCAGGAAGAGTAAGAGTAGGTGAACCTGAAGGACGATCTCTTTTGTCTCCTGTTCTTCTCCTTACATCACAGCCGCTGGAACCACTCATTACCAGGACAAGATTAGCTGCGCTACAGACAAACAGACACACACACACACACACACACACACACACACACACACACACACACACAACAGACATTACTCCCCCCTGCCACCTTCGTCACCAAAGAGCCGGAAGCCATCAGTTGTCAGATCTTTGGCACATCGAATTGCAACGAATCGAATTGAATCGAAACAAATGAAACGTGAAGAAAAAAAACAACATCTACGTAAATCCCTACAGGGGCCAATTCGTTTTAAACTTCAGAAAGCCAATAAGATGGCAAATGTACGAAACGCTAAAAAAAATACCCCAGTTAGTCAACAGATTTAATGATGGAAATCTACACACACACACACACACACACACACAGTGCATGTAATCACTAGGAATGTGGTTGGGGGGGAGGTAATGGCTGATTGTCAATCAGCTACACAGCCTCAGGCAGCAATGCCTCGCTCACTCGCTCTTCCTGACAGCTGGAAAAGCGGGGGGGGGGGGGGGGGGGGGCGGCAGCCGTAGCGCTGACGCGGTGGTGAGAGTTCAAAAGCAGTGCGTAGGTCATGTGTAGGACCAGAGATAATCATGAGCACCTTTCTTTTTTTTTCTCAGTCTTTCATGCTTTCAGCCAGCCTCCCGTTCTCCCACCTAAAAAACACATCATCGCTATCAACAGTCACCTCTTTCTCTTTGATGTAGATGTCTCAAAGCTCCCTCCCTCACCCACTGACCCACCTCCTTGCTCCGGCTCAGTGGGAAGACAGAGCGAGAGAGAAAGAAAAAGAAAACAAAACCATTTGAAGACAAGGGAGGAATCACATAACTGGGGGGGGGGGGGAGGTGACGTTCACAGTCTTCACTTGAAGCTAGTGGTAATATGGCTGCGTGCGTGACCCACAGATGACCTTCACGACAGTTGACATGAGAGAAAAACACTTATGAGACCCCACTGGGTGCCCCCATGTGTACACTCTCTCAAAAAGGTGCCATTTTGAAGTTTGTTGTCCAGTTGAGGAAGAATTTTTTTGTTGAAATAATGTTATGATCTGGTCTAAAATGACTTGTGAAGTATCAGTGTAGTAACAACTGTCTCTAGAAGTGGAGTGCTTTCTGGTATGTCAGAGTGATATATGTAAGGGATAATGTATAGAACGCAGGTCATTGTCGGGAAAATAAGCCCCGACAGGGCGAACAGCACCCCGACGCGAATGTGAATCAGAGGCAAAAAGGCCACTTTCCTTGACAGCGGTCATTAAGTGCATAGCAACGGTCAGTTATCGGAAAATAGTTGACCGCAGAACGTTGGGAAGCCCCATTCAAGTGAATGGAGCATTCTACAGCATTAAGAAGAGCCGTGTAATAAATATATATACAGTATATATCAAGATGTCTGCAACCTACAGCCTCTCCAATGACTGCAGCTTTTTAGACAGATTATGGCTGCTAGAATTGGCCTTCACAAATGTTTATGCATGTCTATCTTCTATCATGAAGATTAATGGGGGCTTCATGTAAGTGTATTATTGGTCTT
>NC_137920.1:77674952-77682452 GCF_963457725.1 Sprattus sprattus
AAAAATTGAAATGGCAACCTTACAAAAATAGACAAGGCAGACCATGGAAAAAGAGGAGGGGAAAAGTGATAGAGAGAAAAAATAAAATTGACAAAAAAAAAAAAACGTATGAAAAATTGGCGAGTGTGTCAGAGGCTGAATGGAGGGAACATGTAGAGAGAAAGGTAAGGGGGGACAGGGGGAGAAAAGAGGGATGGAGAGATAGAGGGAGGAGAGAAAGGTAGGGGGGACAGGGGGAGAAGAGAGGGATGGAGAGATAGAGGGAGGGGTGGAGAGAAAGAGAGAAAGGTAAGGGGGACAGGGGGAGAAGAGAGGGATGGAGAGAGAGAGGGAGGGGTGGAGAGAAAGAGAGAAAGGTAAGGGGGACAGGGGGAGAAGAGAGGGATGGAGAGAGAGAGGGAGGGGTGGAGAGAAAGAGAGAAAGGTAAGGGGGACAGGGGGAGAAGAGAGGGATGGAGAGAGAGAGGGAGGGGTGGAGAGAAAGAGAGAAAGGTAAGGGGGACAGGGGGAGAAGAGAGGGATGGAGAGAGAGAGGGAGGGGTGGAGAGAAAGAGAGAAAGGTAAGGGGGACAGGGGGAGAAGAGAGGGATGGAGAGATAGAGGGAGGAGAGAAAGGTAGGGGGGACAGGGGGAGAAGAGAGAGGGATGGAGAGAGAGATAGAGGGAGGGGTGGAGAGAAAGAGAGAAAGGTAGGGGGGACAGGGGGAGAAGAGAGAGGGATGGAGAGAGAGATAGAGGGAGGGGTGGAGATCCTCGGGAGCTGCATGACTCATTGTTGTGCAGCCAGCGCGTGCGTCACAGGCGCCCGGCTGGAGAAGTAGATAGTGAAGAGGTCTGCGCATTTAATTACAGGGTGCCAATTTATACACAATGTACACGCACACACACACACGCACACACACACACACACACACACACACACACACACACACACACACACACACACACACACACACACACACACAAACACACACACACGCATACACACACACACGTCATGGGTGTGACCATGTGTCTTTTGAAGTGTTTGACCTACAAGGATGTCAATTAGTATTCACTGCCCATACACTGGGTGTATGGTAATAGACACTTTTATATCATTACATAGCCTACTTAAGGGGCCTTTTAGGGGGGGGTGTGCTACGATGGAGTTGGGGTTGGATGGAGTGGCAGCTCTCATTTAGTCTGTGGTGATTCTATTTATAATTCCACATGGACGAGAATATTTGAAAAGAGGTTTCTACTAATTGCACAGGGTATGGCGGCTCCTTAGACCCCCTGTAGTAGTACACGGAATTTCTAAGCTGAGAGAAATAAAGTCAGAAAGCTTGAATGACTTGGTTTGAAACTAGAGCAGTTGAGACTGAAGAGGACCAAGAGGACGAAGAGGACAGTTATATCAAACGCCTATGACGCAAAGACTCATGCACACTACAGTAAGGTCCGGTCCCTTGGACCGCCCTTAGTCCAATCAAGAAGCCTCATAGTTGAGGTATGCACACTTATAAGTCCCTGACCCTGATAAATATGGACTGTGAGGATACTGTACCTTGTGTCCTACTTTTTTCTACTCTGTGTTACATTTACCAGCATGCTGTGTAGTTTAAAACAAAAGTCCGCTGTTGGTGAGGAATTCGGTACATTTAGACCAATCAAATTCATCTTCAACGCCCCCCTAGTTTCTGGGGAGAAGGCTTAACCAGTAGCCCATGGTTCTCACTGTCATGGATACACTGGAAAAGTCCAAACCCATTGCCAGGCCTGTGAAGTAATATATATACACCACGGTTGTGTTAGTTCTCCATTGGAGGCACCGCAAGCTTGATCAATATTTTGATTACTATTTTTAAAGCGCCTTTGTGGCAATTGTATTGTTATAGCGCTATATAAGTAAATATTGAATTGAATTTGCACAGACAAAATAGGTATTAAATGCTCAGTTCCTTACATTTCCCTCTGAGCTTCTTTTCTTTTCTTTTTTAATAATGGTCACCTTTTCTACGCGGAATACTAACCCAGTGATTCTTAGTAGAAGAACTAGAAGGAAGGAGTTTCATCCATCAGCGCACCATCATTCCTGAGAACCTAGGATCCTATCTATTTTACGTTGCAGTGTAATTCTGAACACCTGCTAGCTTTAAAGGAAGCCTCAGATATAGGTGGTGCTGTGCTTTATGACGCTGGGCGGATGCATATGGTATGGGATGAGATATGCTCAAGCAGCATCGTGCAGCCACGCTGTGCTGAGCATCTCTTTGCTTTACGGCTTTACTCAGAACAAATCCCTTTGGTTTGTTGTTCCCAGTTTTGCCTGGTGGCAATGGCGATAGCAGCTGCTCTGGGTAATGTGTGTGCTAATCCAGATGGGTGAGAGCGAGCGAGCGAGCGAGCGTGCGTGCGTGCCTGCTTGCGTGTGAGCGCGTGGCTGCACTGATACATAAAAGCAGGATGACTGATGATGCCCATACGATCACCTGGTAGCAAAACCACCAAGCAGCGAATTGTTTTCCTTCAACTACCCTCACCAAGAGTTACCAAAATAGAAATAGTATATAGCACCTGGGTCTCTCTCCTGAATGACGACACTAGACTAGCTCTTTCAATGGCCACAACTAGGAAAACACACATGGAAGAACTCATACACAGACATGGTAGGAAGGGAAAGGACATCACTGACACTGACGGATGCCATTCACAGTAGCCAGAAATGTTTATTTAACCCACAATTAACATACACATACACTTCATACATACACACACACACACTTCCGCTAGACCCAAAACGGAAACATACAATAATAGAAAAAACGACAACAACAAACACACAACACCCGATGCATACTGGGAACACCAACAACATGCTGCAAGTATTTCTATGTCTGTGGTTTGGACTGACGTAACACAGGATAGTTTATATATCTGTGGTTTGGACTAATGTGAGACAGGATAGTTTATATATCTGTGGTTTGGACTGACGTGAGACAGGATAGTTTATATATCTGTGGTTTGGACTGATGTGAGACAGGATAGTTTATATATCTGTGGTTTGGAGGGATGTGAGACAGGATAGTTTATATATCTGTGGTTTGGACTGACCTGAGACAGGATAGTTTATATATCTGTGGTTTGGACTAATGTGAGACAGGATAGTTTATATATCTGTGGTTTGGACTGACCTGAGACAGGATAGTTTTTGACTGCAGATGATGTGCCTCTGTTTCTATCAGCATCAAGCGAGGGTGCTGTCAGTACCTTGGAGAGCGCCTCAATTTGGCTCCCTTTCGCTAACAGCCCCATTTTTGCTCCACTGACAACAAACAGAAGCTGCAGATCTATTGACATCCCGCCTTAGTCACCACTCCACGGCCAATCATTTGCTTGGATGGCTCATCTGTCACGTGATTGACACAACAGCAAGCTTCCGTCACAGTGATTGTATTTGTCCTTTAAATGCTCGCATTGTTCTCGGGCGCATGTCCTGTTCAAGACAAATAGTCATTGTGACACGTATGAACAGCTCCCTCATCAGTCTGAATAGTCTGTGAATGGGGCAGGCCACTGGAGTGACAGGGGGGGCTGAACACAGCAAAGGCTTGTCAGAGAGAATTAGAGCCGGGGAGAGGAAATGAGATCCTTTTTTTTTTTCTGATTCATAAACTGAGCAAGAGAAGCAGGAAGTTACTAAGAAGTTCCTGTCCAAAACAATGGGGGGAGAGAAGGGACAAAAAGGATTAAGAATTCATAGCAAAAACGTACACGGACATAATGACATAGCAAGCTGTCAGCAGCACAGAGTTCAGACAAAACGCAAAAGAGTGGAAGTGAGAGTTATGAAACTTTATATCAAAGGGCAATTATAAAAAATCCATAAACATGTCCTGATGCTCTTTGGACAATAGTGAGTAGTAAAATGCTTAGTCTCTTACTGAGTTAAGCATATGGTTAAGGTCAAGGCAGGGTTAATTCACCATTATGCCTATAATGATAGCTTATAATAACTGAACTCAAATATTTGATTTGATGTGTGCACAGGCACCAGAGGGGCGGAGAGTGTGGAGGCGTGGATCCAAGGATTCAGCAGTACAAACAACAACAACAACAACAACAAACAAGCACGTAAACAAACAAACAAGCAAGAAGGTGTGATGTATGCATGTAGAATGATAAAGATGTGTTTATGTGAGGTCAATTAGAGGGAATAATATAAGCACACTTTTTTCACAAAACCTTTTGAAATGAGACCCAACAGAATGAGAGCATAGAAAGCTGTTTCACATGAAATCATGTGGATTGTATTTCATTTCCAACACAACAAATGATACAGAAGTGCAACTGAACTTACATTTCATATGCTGTATGTGCACAGTTTGCCCTCTGTATCAGAGAGTTGCATGTTTTATAAAGAACATTTTGTCCTCGACAATGTTATTTTTGAACTGCAGGTGCCACAGAGTTGTGTGCGTGTGTGTGTGTGTGTGAGTGTGTGTGTCTGTGTGTGTGTGTGTGTGTGTGTGTGTGTGTGTGTGTGTGTGTGTGTGTGTGTGTGTGTGTGTGTGTGTGTGTGTGTGTGTGTGTGTGTCTGTGAGAGAATGACTGCACGAACGACGTAGGTGACATTTGCATTGGCTCTGTGCTCCTGTAAAAAAAAAAAGCATAAAACCGCATGGCATTTTGAAAGAAAACAATATTTGATACTATCTAACAAAATGGTCTATTCCGGTAACCTAGCAACCAGACCTATGACATCAAGTTTGATATTTGGTAGCGTATGGATTATGTTGTTTCGCGCAAGTTGTTTACCTCCAGGGCAGCACAGATAAAATACGTTTTACCCAGTAAGTTTAAATTAGCTATTGATTTTAATTCTATACCAGTGTTTTATACGTGGAGTGGCCAGGGGACGGGCAAGACTACTTTAGGGGGTCCTTAGACCGTGACAGAAGATTAGAGTCGAACCCAAACCTGGCATTGACGTGAGAAGAAATGAATGAATGCTATGCTGAGTAGAGGAAGAAGTCATATTTCACTTCACCTGACGTTCTTCATTCTTCATAGCTTGGGTCTCCACCTCAGAGCGGCAGCTTAATTTCTTTCACACACACAGACACACACACACACACACACACACACACACACACACACACAAACATAAACAGACGTGCGCGCGCGCACACACACACACACACACACATTACTGTACCCACATACAAGAGAGACTTGGGTCGGTCTTTTTTCATGAATATATAATCTGTGTTGAACATCCAAAATACTTAGAAAAAAGCTCAAGCACCAAAGAGATACCATTGTTTATTTACGGGTCCAGCTTAGCCTGGATTCCAGACCAGACCCCGCCCACAACATTTTTGGTCTGGAAGTTCGGTCTGGCATTGCTCCATTGGGGAGAAATTATCACAGATCCGAAACGGATCTAGCCAATCAAATTGTCAGGGCGGGCTTTATACGATGATGGACAGATGATTAACCAAGGCTTGAGTTGAACTAACGGTAGATTCGAAATCGTAGCAAGATGGCGGCGTCTCGGGAGCCTGTTAGTGGGAAATATTTTATGTGAATTAAGCAATCTACACGACTTTTGTATTTCTACATTGACTCTGTTAGTTGTGTTCGGCAACACGAATGTTGCAGAGTATTGTAAGTCTTAACTGAAGCTCTCTAGACCATTATTGTTATTGTAAGGTTATTGCTAACGCTTCACCAAAAATCCATTGAAACACATAGTAGCTAGCTAGCCTCGCTGCTAATAAGTATAACGTGAGCATACGTATCTCACAGATATTGCTATCCTATGTGCTATCATATGTGCTAACCCTATGTGCTATCCTATGTGCTATCCCTATGTGCTATCCTATGTGCTATCCCTATGTGCTATCCTACGTGCTATCCTACGTGCTATCCTATGTGCTATCCTATGAGCTATCCTACGTGCTATCCTATGTGCTATCCTATGTGCTATCCTATGTGCTATCCTATGTGTTATCCTATGTGCTATCCTATGTGTTATCCTATGTGCTATTCTATGTGCTAAACATATGTGCTATCCTATGTGCTATCCTATGTGTTATCCTATGCTTTTCAAGCTCCATTGTTTGCCTCCAGGGCCTGAGGAACTACAGCAGTTTTATCTAGTTATCTTCAATGAACTATTGATTTTAGATTAGCTCTTAGATTAGCTTTCGTATTCGTTTCTTCTCCATACAGTGCTGTGTGATTTATGCCTCCCACTTACAAATATTGATCAGAGCGTTACGAAGTACAGAAAAGAATGATTGACTTCAAATGTGTGCAGAACCTGGCTCAAGACTCTGGCCACGTGTGGGGGTGAGGGGAGAGAGGGAGGCACAGTGATGAGAACAGGACCAAGTGTGTGTGTGTGTGTGTGTGTGTGTGTGTGTGTGTGTGTGTGTGTGTGTGTGTGTGTGTGTGTGTGTGTGTGTGTGTGTGTGTTAGACACCTGGCTGGAGAGACACAGAATCAAAATGAGACTGAAACCGCATTTTCTCTCCCAGGTAGTCCGTGTGATGGGTTTTGTTAAGGTTGGGCATTCATCTCAACAAAAGCCATGAGAATCCTCCGGAAAGACTCATCGCACACGCTCAACACAGCCATGAGAATCCTCCGGAAAGACTCATCGCACACGCTCAACACAGCCATGAAAATCCTCCGGAAAGACTCATCGCACACGCTCAACACAGCCATGAGAATCCTCCGGAAAGACTCATCGCACACGCTCAACACAGCCATGAGAATCCTCCGGAAAGACTCATCGCACACGCTCAACACAGCCATGAGAATCCTCCGGAAAGACTCGTCGCACACGCTCAACACAGCCATGAGAATCCTCCGGAAAGACTCGTTGCACACGCTCGGCACAGTCCAACACTCCTCTTAGTCGTTCTTTTGTTTTCTCTCAACGACTAAGACCTGTGGCATTCCTCCCCTGTGAAGATGAGTGGTTTGGATGGTTTTAATTTGGCCACCACTGCAGTCTTCAAATTCAATTACTCCCGCCGCCTGAGTTCTCCGGACCACTGCACGCACCATAAAGAGAAAGGATCGCATCTGAGTCAGAGCTATGGGCCTTGCAGGCAGGCAGGCAGCCAGGCAGGCAGGCAGGCAGGCAGGCAGGCAGGCAGGCAGGCAGGCAGGCAGGCAGGCAGGCAGGCAGGCAGGCAGGCAGGCAGGCGTAGCATCTGATAGTGGAGGGGTACACTAGTTGCATCTGAGTCAGAGGTATGGGCCTGGTAGGCAGGCATGTGTGTGTGTGAGTGTGTGTGTATGTGTGTGTGTGTGAGTGAGTTTGTATGTGTGTGTGTGTGTGTGTGTGTGTGTGTGTGTGTGTGTGTGTGTGTGTGTGTGTGTGTGTGTATGGCAACGGTGGTGACAAAGATGTACAGCCGCGGAAAAAATTAAGAGACCACTTGAAAATTATCAGTTTCTCTGGTTTTACTATTTATTGGTATGAGTTAAAGTAAAGTTAAC
>NC_137920.1:77697452-77722452 GCF_963457725.1 Sprattus sprattus
CCTTGATGAGCTGTATCATAAGAAGGCCTTGGTGCAGAGGGCAGGAGGCTCCCTATCCTCAACGCGTTGTTATGTTTGTTTGGTTGACATGTGTACATTACTGAGACACCCGCTTGCACCACACTTTGATTTTAGACAATTACACTGACTGTTTCTACTATACTTTAATAAATGTTATTTTGATACACAACTTTGCGTGTGAGACTCCCATCCATATGTCACATGAAAGAGCCATCATGTGACAGATGGGGGCTCGTCCGGGATTGAATTCGTGGTCGTGGCTAAAATTGGTAAGATTGTTTGAATATGTTTCCGTTAGCGCACGATTTTTGGATAATTTTTTTGGGCGAGCTGAAATGCTGGGGGGAAGGCTTCCCAGTTCAGTGATTTCAGTCGTGTTTGTTTAGAAAAAAATTGGTTGGGAGTTCAACGCAATGGTTGTGTAGTTTTGAGTCGAGAACGGGAGTAATATGACGTGGAGAGCAGGCACGTGCACAGACATTTTGGGGGGCAGGTGCTCAAAAAAAAAAAAAGGGCGCCCATCACCAAAATTATTAATGAAATTAAATATCTCTCGCTCTCTGGCTTCCACTCCCTTAACGTCTGATACATCAAATGATGTCTGGGGTGCCTTTTTTCTGTAATTGGTCCACCTCACCATTAGCCTGGATACCAGCCTGAACTCCGCCCACAAATTTTTTGTCTGGGAGATTCAGTCTGGAGTCGAGTTAGTTGGGAGGGTTTATACGGCCCCGAAAAGTGATCTGACCATTCAAATTGTAAGGGCGGGCTTTATACGTTGATGGACAGATATAGATAGAATACCGGTATACATCGAACAAAGATGGCGCCGTCTCGGAAGCTTAGTGGGACATATTTTATATGATTTAAGCTATCTACACGACTTTTATATGTCTACATTGACTCGGTTAGTTGTGTATGCGCAAAACGAGTGTTGCCCAGGATTATAGGTCTTAACTGAAGCACTCTAGAGCATTATTGATAGGTTATGCTAACGCGTAGAAAAAAAAAACATTCAAACGAATGGTAGCTTCTAGCCTTGAGTGCTAATTAAGTAACGTGAGCAGGCATATCTCAACAGATATGACAGCGCATTCATTTTGAAAGAGGAACAGAGAAACGCGATCAAGGCATTTGTCGATTGAAAAGATGTTTTTGCCGTCCTTCCTACGGGATCAGGTAAAAGTTTAATCTATCAGATGGAAATACTACGTTGCTCTGATTGGTTCTAGGTATCCAATTCAGCGAAGAGGAATTTTCTTTCCTGGTTCGTTGAAACACACCCCATAATCACAGCCCAATAGTCCGGTCTCAGACTCATATTCTGACTAGAATTATGAGTATGACATCGTCAGGCTACCTCACCATGCTTGTGCATCAAATCTGAACTTGGGGAATACTCCAGCCACCCATTTTTAGAAAACCAATGCTCTTGGAATGACCGCCCTTCATAATTTTTTGGGAGGACAAATTCTGGTTGTCGTTGTAAAACAGGCAAAACGAAGAGATACATAAATATCACGTTAAACAATGAGGGACAAGGATAGCATGACCCCGAGAGCTAGCATAGTTTACCTGCTATTTTCTAGCTGTGAATTCTCGTGACATTTATAAACAAACATTCAACATACTCTCGAAATAGTTTAAACGGCATTTATACAACACAAAATATGCACTTTCAGACAAATAATGTCATTAAACCTGACAAACGTCAGTAAACAGCTGGACAATGCTTTGAAATCAAGTTAGTTGTCTGTTCATTTTTTTAGGAAACGTCGGACCAGTCCGGTTTTCAGACGTATTGTTTTCAGCGGCACTAATGTTGTTAATTTATACAACGTCGGGGGATTGCACAAACACCGTCATTACCTGTTTGTCTGATGCAGGTCAGTGAAGAACTAGGCTGAACCTGTTGGCCTGCCGCTCAACATTGATGTGGGGGATGAGGAGGGAGGGGCGCGGAGGGGGCTTGTGAGCACCGCAGATCATAGGCAAAGAATACTTATTGTATGTCTATGCCGCGGAGCATGTCGGGGCAAAATTCTCACAAGAACTCCAAATAAATATATATCAGATATCAAAACACATTTGGGGGAATTGATGACGAGAGACTAATTTCTATTCTAGAAATATTGATGATTGAAAAAAAGAATTGGTCTCCAGAAAAAAGGGCACTTTTTCTCAACCAGGGCACAAGGGCTGGTGCTTGAGCACCAGTTGGGGTCTATCTGTGCACGTGCCTGGTGGAGAGGAAGTTTCACGGGAGTCCTGCACTGAGATGCAGGGCTGCTTTTTCTTGTGTAAATGTTGTTCTGGTTTGGCCTGGTGGAGAACCTAAATAGGGCAAGTTGAGCTAAGTGCAATCCCGGTAATAGGTGAGACGCCAAAAAGTTTGTTGTTTTGGTTAAACGTACGTATATAGGTTAAATTGGTGTGGCGAACGTGGGGTGGCTGGTTAGCAGTCAAATCGCAGGCGGCCACGCTGAAGACGTAGGTTGTGGAAATAGGATATATTTTTTTTTTGATAGATGCCGGGCAGCTCCTTGTGTTATTGGCAGGAAATTTGTTCTCCGCTGTGTTAATACCAAGTCGCATTTAAAAATGGAGTACGGGTATGGAAGAAGTAGTTTGACATTTGCGGAGCAAAAAGCTTTATTGCAATTAGAAATATGCCGGCAAAAAGTTATAGCGCAGGAGATGGCACGAGAGCGGCAGGATTTCCAGTTAGCGTTGGCAAAGTTGGGTTTGCTTTGTCGGCCGTCGCCTCCACCAACTGGTCCTGGGGCTGGCCTGTTGCCTATGGTCAATTGTGTGCATGATGCTGTTGTCGTGGCCGTGCGCCCTTCGTTGCACGTTCCGACGGTGGACGTGGATATTGGTAGTGGGCTTTGTGGTCCGATTTTTTGCGCCGGTGTGCCACCTCCGGTGGTGGTTGAGGTTGATCCTAGTTTGTCTGAGGGGTCTGGCTGTGCAGGGAAATGTACGGATGTCTCTGCTGTTTGTGCGGTGACTCGAGAAATAAGTCACACGAAAGAGACAGAGCAAATGGAGGAACAGAGCTGGCCAGTTGTGTCTGGTTTGCCGTCTGCTTTTCCCCATGCTGATTTGATTGAAACACGGAAAGATGACTGTGAGGTAGCTGAGGGGCTAAATACCACCGTGTCTGAGGGTGAGCATGCTACAGTGGGTACTGTTGATTGTGGGCCCGTCAGTCCTCATCTAGTGGCAGTAGATGAGGATATGATTGGTGCACATGATGCGGTATTGCAACCCAGTTGGCAACATTCTGCAAACAAGAAACGTTTTTTGAAACACGTTCCTTCGGAGGGGAAGGGAGAGTTAAAGGCAAATATTCTGTGTTATGATCTGTTTTGTTCTAATACTCCTTTTGGTACAGGTGGAGAACAGCATGATGTTGAGGTGGGCGACGCTCAGCCCATCCGTCAATGTCCACCAACAGGCCAGCCCCAGGACCAGTTGGTGGAGGCGACGGCCGACAAAGCAAACCCAACTTTGCCAACGCTAACTGGAAATCCTGCCGCTCTCGTGCCATCTCCTGCGCTATAACTTTTTGCCGGCATATTTCTAATTGCAATAAAGCTTTTTGCTCCGCAAATGTCAAACTACTTCTTCCATACCCGTACTCCATTTTTAAATGCGACTTGGTATTAACACAGCGGAGAACAAATTTCCTGCCAATAACACAAGGAGCTGCCCGGCATCTATCAAAAAAAAAATATATCCTATTTCCACAACCTACGTCTTCAGCGTGGCCGCCTGCGATTTGACTGCTAACCAGCCACCCCACGTTCGCCACACCAATTTAACCTATATACGTACGTTTAACCAAAACAACAAACTTTTTGGCGTCTCACCTATTACCGGGATTGCACTTAGCTCAACTTGCCCTATTTAGGTTCTCCACCAGGCCAAACCAGAACAACATTTACACAAGAAAAAGCAGCCCTGCATCTCAGTGCAGGACTCCCGTGAAACTTCCTCTCCACGTCATATTACTCCCGTTCTCGACTCAAAACTACACAACCATTGCGTTGAACTCCCAACCAATTTTTTTCTAAACAAACACGACTGAAATCACTGAACTGGGAAGCCTTCCCCCCAGCATTTCAGCTCGCCCAAAAAAATTATCCAAAAATCGTGCGCTAACGGAAACATATTCAAACAATCTTACCAATTTTAGCCACGACCACGAATTCAATCCTGGCTGAGCCCCCATCTGTCACATGATGGCTCTTTCATGTGACATATGGATGGGAGTCTCACACGCAAAGTTGTGTATCAAAATAACATTTATTAAAGTATAGTAGAAACAGTCAGTGTAATTGTCTAAAATCAAAGTGTGGTGCAAGCGGGTGTCTCAGTAATGTACACATGTCAACCAAACAAACATAACAACGCGTTGAGGATAGGGAGCCTCCTGCCCTCTGCACCAAGGCCTTCTTATGATACAGCTCATCAAGGCCTGATTCCTCACACCTGCGCAGACTCTGCTACCTCAGCTGTGGAACACAGAGAGCACTGATAGCAGGGGGCGGGGCAGACCAGGCTGGGTCGTAACAACACACACACACCTCACACACACACACACACACACACCACAAACACCACACACACACCACAAACACACACACACACACCACACTTGCACACACACACACACACGCACACACACACACACACACACACACCACACACACTCACCACAAACACACCACACATGCACACACACACACAAACACACCACACACGCACACACACCACACACACAAACACACCCACACACCACACACACACATACACACACACACACACACAGTCAGAGTAACGTCTGTGAGGGGTTTCAGGCAGCAAACACATGGCACTGAGACAGTCGGATCATTAGCAGTTTATGGGTTAAGCTTCGGGGGCCTCAGTATGGCTCAGATCAGTCGTTCCCACACACACACACACACACACACCACACACACACTCAGATCAGTCGTTCACACACACACACACACACACCACACACACACTCAGATCAGTCGTTCACACACACACACACACACACACCACACACACACACTCAGATCAGTCGTTCCCAGTGGTTTTCAAGGCGCTTTATGCAGTCAGGGTTGCAGAAGTTTCAGCATCCATTTTGTTTCCCAGTCTCCATCTGTCCTTCCTCTATCTCTTCCCCTTGAGGGACGGGATTGACTCATAGACTATAGCCATCATGCAGGTTCTCTGTGGGAATGAATTCAAGAACGAAGTCATAAATGTCTACACTAAATCTCAATCACCGCAGAGGAAGCAATAACATGTAGTAAGGCAAGGCAAGGCACTTTTATTTATATAGCACATTTCATGCCAATGGCAACCCAAAGTGCTTTACACAAATAAAATGAAGTGTTTTACATAGTAAAAGGAAGACAAGACAAAATATAAAAAATTAAAATATATAAAATCAGATAAAAAACATAAATAAAGTGAATAAAGGGTTATGCATAAGGAAGAGCATATAAAACAGAAAAACAGAAAATTAGTCTAAGAAAAGGCAACAGAAAATAGATGGGTCTTGATACTGGTTTTAAAACTGTCAATAGAGGGTGCAGTTCTAATTGACATTGGCAGCTGGTTCCACAGCTGAGTAGCATAAAAACTATGTAGTAGTGAGAGGAGATGGCCGTGAGGAGAAAGAGAACTATAGAGAACATGCAGTGAACACAAT
Source organism: Sprattus sprattus (assembly GCF_963457725.1). NCBI lineage: Eukaryota > Metazoa > Chordata > Actinopteri > Clupeiformes > Clupeidae > Sprattus > Sprattus sprattus. The sequence continues at coordinate 77,703,205 of NC_137920.1, forward strand.
ACTTAATAATCTCCAGTCTTATTTGTTTCTGTTTTAAGTAGGAACTAACTAACACATGCTTAGAAATGTATGTTGGTTGCTAATTTAGTACACATTAACTATGTATGTGTTTAACAATGGTCAACTTACATACATACCACCATAGAGTTAACAGTGCTAGAGCTTAAACAAACAAACAAAGAAACAAACAATAAAATGGGCAAAGATGTTTACATCCAAATCTCTGTGTCCACTCTGATGAAACTGGATCCAATTGTTGAGTTGACTGAAGAAGCGGTTATAAGCACACAGTCTGTATCTCAGTCAAAAGGTAAACACGACTGCAACTTGTTACAGAATCCAGATTAAAATCCATTTTTGAGTCCAAATGCATCATAGCTTGACATGTAAATATAACACCTGACGTGACACACACACACACACACACAGACACACACACACACACACACACACACACACACACACACACACACATCATAGCTTGACATGTAAATATAACACCTGACGTGAAGGGCACCTTCAGCTCCGGGCTGAACACAGTGTTGCCTCAAAGTGAACACAATCGTTGTTGCACTTAAAGGAAATGCGAACGCAACGTCAACACAACATCATCTGACTGCCCTTGAAAAAGTAGTGGGATGGACCCTCCCTTTCTGCTACGTAGGCAAGATGTCAACCATTCAAGTGTCCAGTGCTTCACACTCAATTTTGTGACTGCTATGAGTACACCATGCGGGTACCCATAGCGCACTGCCTGTTGCCTGTTGGGGTAATTGTCTGTTTGAATTTGCACTCCAAATAAGTGCGGAAGAACATGAATCAAAACATATGACTAATTCTCATGCTACATCAGTGAGTTTGCTGTGTATGCATCAAAGTGTACTAATGGAGGTATCCGGAAAGAGACACACCAATGTGCAGCAGGCTAATGCACACACACCACACACACACACACACACACACACACACACACACACACACACACACACACACACACACACACACACACACACACACACACACATTATGCAGCAGGCTAATATGACCAGCTGCACCACCTACATGAGCCCAGCTCATTCACCAGCAGCTGGGCTGTTAGATTGAAGGTGATAAAGGACATACACCCGTATGTAAGATGGTGTGTGTGTGTATGTATGTATGTGTATGTGTATGTGTATGGGTTTGTGTATGGTTATGTGTATGTGTATGTGTATATGTGTATGGGTTTGTGTATGTGTGTGTGTGTGTGAGTGTTTGTGTATGTGTATGTGTATGTGTATGTGTATGTGTGTGTGTGTGTGTGTGGGGGGGGGGGGGTGTGTGTGTGTGTGTATGTGTGTGTGTGTGTGTATGTATGTGTATGTGTTTGTGTATGTGTATGTGTATGGGTTTGTGTGTGTGTGTGTGTGTGTGTTTGTGTGTGTGTTTGTGTATGTGTGTGTGTGTGTGTGTGTAGGAGTGTGTGTATGTGTCTGTGTCTGTGTGTGTGTGTGTGTGTGTGTGTGTGTGAGTATGTGTATGTGTATATGTATGTGTGTGTGTGTGTATGTGTATGTGTTTGTGTATGTGTTTGTGTTTGTGTTTGTGTTTGTGTTTGTGTTGGTGTTGGTGTGTGTGAGTGTGTGTGTGTTTGTTTGTTTAAACCCTAGCACTGTTAACTCTATGGTGGTGTGTATGTGAATTGGCCATTGTTAAAAACATGCATAATACATGTGTACTACATTAGAAACAAATAAGACTATGTTTTATGATGGGAGGAAAATAAAGGTCTTAGGTGTTCAACACTGGTCTAAAAAAGGCTGTATTTACTTAGCTGAAATACAATGCACTGAGTGTTTTGCCATCACCATGTTAGTGGCATGTGTGATATGATGCATTACTGCTGTACAGGAGAAACATAATAAAACCCAATCAGCCCAATCTAGAGAGATTGAATATCATGTCAGTTTCATGGACCCCTAGAAGAAGACCGAGTGCTTTGAAATTGAAATAAAAATTGAAATCAAATTGAAACAAAGCATACATACCAATACACTCTGCACTTTGATTTTTACCCAAACAAACAGCAGCCACGTCAGCAGGTGTTTCCATTCATATATTTAACAGATGTTTTTATCCAAGTGGACATACAGAACAGGTAATGTATACATTTAAATATGTATCATGTTTATGGGTTTTCTATTCAAAGTCTGTCTAGCTCAGAAAATAACTCAATTATTATGTCAACAAATGTCACTTTCCTTCCGTTTGTTATTATTATGAATCCCCCACGCGGGGGCCATTCAGCCACCACCCACTGCAGCAGATCTGAAACGTCACGTCCTCTGGCACAGCGGATGCTCGCTGGGCCATGGCCGCCTCTGTGTAATTGTGGTCTAATGGCATTTGGGTTTGAAAATCTTCACAGTACAAAGCGGAAACAGGTTTAGCGGTTGAATTGAGAATAATCCTGAGGTAGGTAGAGGGCAAGATTAAGCTTTCAACCTGAAGCACACAAGCGCTCGCACCTACGTACACACAGAGTAGCTCACTCTTCCTCTTTCTCTTCTCTGTGTGTGTGTGTGTGTGTGTGAGTGTGTGTGAGTGAGAGTGATTGAGTGAGTGTAAGAGAGAGAGAGAGAGGGACGCATGACGAGTGTTGTGTGTGTGTAATAAGAGAGAGAATAGTGTGTTGTGTGAGTGAGAGAGAGAGAGAGAGAGACGCGTGCGTGCGCAGGCGCGTCACAGACACCATGGCATCTCCACTGCAGCGTGTCGGCGCTGCTGATAATCTCTGCACGTGAGCGGGAAGAGAGACATGGAAAGTTGGTTATTATTGTTATCATCTTAACTATTATCGTTATCAGCTGCAGAAGAACCAGCAGGTCTCCTTCATCTGGAAGTGATGCGTCATACGGCTGGGTCGAAACCATGAAGTGGCAGCAGGAAGCGACCCATTCTGAATATAAAATAAAGAAGAGGAGGAGGAGGAAGAAAAAAAAAGGTTGAATCACTCTAGCATTTTTTCCATCTCTTACACGCCCCTTCCCCCGCTACCCTCACCCACCATCATAATTACCTCCTCCTCCTCCTTCTAGCTCTCTCCATCACGCTTTTCGCTTTTCTGTCACTCAAAACATCGTCTCTACCCGCTCTCTGTGCTCGTTCTTTCACCCCCGTCCCTCTCTCGCCTAATTCATTTTCCAGTGGTTGCGTTGGTTTGTGATCTCATTCGGCACGCTCTTTTTTTTTTTTGTAAACTCCCCCTTCACAAACACCTCGTTTCTCTTGCAATCAGTACCCCCCCCCACCCCATTCATGTTTTTTATGCAACGCACATCACGTGTATACCTCCCGCTGTTTTTCGCCAAAAGGCTGCAACATCCAGTCATACAAAGCAGATGTAGCTTCACTGAAACGGTTTGTCCAATCAATGCCAGCCTTTACTGATTCCCGATGATGACACCCAGCACACACTCACGGGCGCGCGCGCACGCACAACACACATAAACGATTATATTTTCCCATAAATAAAAAAGTGACTTGTGCTGCCATCACCTGAAGAGTTGAGGTAACGTGACATTGGAGAGGATGGGATACACTGTTGAATGAGTTGCAAAGACTGTTCAGGATTTTAAAAAAATCATTATGCCAGATTCAAATTATATCATTTCATAACACCAAAAATGGATACCATCAGTGGCATAACTCGGTTCTCTTGTCATACGTTCCCCATATTCCATTTGAAGTAGCCTACACACCTCAGCTGTTTCACAAGACTGATTTTACGTGATATTAAGGCTACTGTTAAAGTGGCCGTTTAATATATTTAATCTGGTTTTATTTACATTCTTAGCAATTTCATCATGCTTTAATGTTGCAGATCGTGTGTGATAATAACACCTGATGAACATCACAATGCAATTAACCTATGATATTGCTGCTTTGAGATGAACGCGATTTGCGTGCCCTTGCGGAAAGTCATCTAGCTTTGGTTCCGCTCGCAAGGTCGAGTCGACACATGAGTCATCAACTAGAAGAGACTGCCCAGGGCGAACCAAAAGCTGCTTTCCCCTCGTTACCTACTTTTCTCAGTGGGATCTCAAAGCTGCTTTCCCCCCTGACTGCTGTCGGCTTCGCATCCTCACAAACATTATATATTTTCTACTGGGATTCTAGAATACCCCAGGACATTCTGTTCCCGTTTATTTGTATTGCTTAACCTATGTCAAATATAAATGTGTCTTTATTTCTTTAGGTCATTCATTAAAATGATCCTTCAACTTAAGTCTGAAAGTTACAAAAAAGAGTTTCAGAGCAATTAAATGTCCGCGTGTGAATTCACAGTACGCAATCTATGTTTGGAAAATCAATGCACAAATTCCAGCAAATGAAATGCATACACTGCACATACTGTATGTAGTTATGTATTTGAATTATTTTGAATCAACATTACTTCCACTATGCTTTAATGTGAAACAAAGCTATGTCACCCCAAGTATCCCAAGGTAGGTATTCGTTTTTAAGAGATTGATTTGCACATAAGAGTGAGATAACGAATCTTCATTCATTTTAAAAACCTTTAATTGGTTCATTCAGAGAAACGAACTACTGGAATGCAAACATGTCAGACCCACACTCTCTTCGACCAAAAACAAAACACTACAACAGACAATGATGAGAAAACGCAGTGAGGAGAAAGTGCAGCGGTGGGATAAGACTGACACGCAGTGGACTTCATCATCATGGAGGGACTGTATGGAATGGCATTTTTTTTGGTCTGCTTCAAAAGCTGTGATGAGGAAAGTGGTGAGCAAACGATAAACATTCCTGTACAGAATTCATCATTCCTTCAACAATATCTGTCATGCTGGAGAGAAATGCTTTGAACACCTTTGATTCTATCGATTCCAGAGGACCACACAAACATTATCAGAATAATTATCATTCCCTCCCATATTTTAAAAGGCTGGGTCACACTTTAGTGAAGTAGCTTTAGATACAATGTACTTAAGTAGTTTAAGTAATAAAGGCTCTTTCTTGTGTAAGTACATGCTGTTAAGTATTAACAATCCCAAGCCTACATTAACCTTGAATTTCATCATATAGCACCATACTTAAAATGTACAGCAAACTTATTACTTACTTAACTATTAAAGTACATTGTACTGAAGGTTACTTAAAACAAAGTGTGCCCAAAATCAGGTCTAATCATCACATTCGTCTTCGCTGTCACTGTCACTGTCACCGTCACTGTCCCTCTTCTCTTTCTTCGGAGGAAGGTTAACCACTGGTGGAAGGTCAAGTCGCGCCCAGTGCATGGGTTCAGCCTTCTTCATCGCGACCTCGATCTTGGCCGCCATCATGTTCACCGAGCTTTTGCTGGTGTCAATAACCTGAACCAGTACAAATGGAAGAGGTTAATACTTCATAGAATAGACATTTGCCCCGAAATTACTCACTGAGTATTTTTCTTGATATGAAGACATAATATACAACATACATGTGTTGCACTTACCCCCCAAAGGCTGATCTTCTGCTCAAACTCCTTCTCTCCCTCGAATATGACATGAATATTAACCTGCAAGGACATTCCTCTTCAATATCGATCATCATAAGTCTTAACACAGGACACTACAGACCTAAATTATGTTGAATAAAAATGGGTATGAATGCTTGATATCAGTCACATTATTAAAAATGTCACTATAACATATCAGGATAGTTTCTTTATTATGGCTCAAAAATGATGTCTAAAACTTCCCCGAGTTCCACATGTTTGTGTAGTATTGCGAGCCCTAGGTCATTTACACGTCAACCTTTTTAAAACCTTTGCCCGTTAAAGAAACTGCATAGGCACTGATCTGCATTTAGATTACACCTAATCAACATAAATGCCTACAGGCAGCCATTTTGTGTCAGAGCTCTCTTACGGTGGTGCTGTTTCCCTCCACGTAGCTCAGTTCAGGGCTGGCGTTTTTGGCATAGATGGAGATGATGACCTGACTTCCTGTCTGGTGCCAGTCAAACCTGCAGGGGACCACCTTCTTATCCTGGGACACAACACAGCCAATCAGATCAGTGCATTCAGCCAAACATCAGACCAGTGCATTCAGCCAATCGGATCAGTGCATTCAGCCAAACAGATCAGTGCATTCAGCCAAACATCAGATCAGTGCATTCAGCCAATCAGATCAGTGCATTCAGCCAAACATCAGACCAGTGCCAATCAGAGTGCATTCAGCCAATCAGATCAGTGCATTCAGCCAAACATCAGACCAGTGCATTCAGCCAAACATCAGACCAGTGCATTCAGCCAAACATCAGACCAGTGCATTCAGCCAAACATCAGACCAGTGCATTCCGTCAAACATCAGACCAGTGCATTCAGCCAAACATCAGACCAGTGCATTCAGCCAAACATCAGACCAGTGCATTCAGCCAAACATCAGACCAGTGCATTCAGCCAAACATCAGACCAGTGCATTCAGCCAAACATCAGACCAGTGCATTCAGCCAAACATCAGATCAGTGCATTCAGCAGACCAGTGAACCTTAAAGCAGCCGAAAAACCCTAAATACATTCTGATACAATGTGCAGTTTTCCAGGTCAGGAAACCCGTTTTTCCAGTGAAGTGCTTTTAGACTTACAACAGTGTCGAAAGCCTTATAAAGGCTTGGTTAATAAAACTGTGTTTCCAAATGCTACTGTGCGTTGCATGCATGGGGTTTGTCCTACACAGGCTTTTCACAGAAATAGTTTTCTGGCAGTTAGATATGTGCATAAATTAAGGCAACATACCTAAATACAAAGTAAAGAACCTGCTCAGAAATACTGGTCAACATAATCATTTTTGTCAATCTTTCAAAATGACGAGATAATAGGAGGCCTTGAAAGTTTTTCTTATATTTTAGACAGAGAGAGGAAAAAAACAAAACAATAAAACTCACACTGTCTTTCTTCCTCCAGAGATGCGTGCCGCGGGTGCAGCCCTCGAGGGACAGGAAGGTGTTAAAATCACACGTTTTCCTCTTGCAGCAGGTCCAGTACTTCATGCTGCAACGACAGAAACAAACAACAACAACAAAACATTTAAACAAACATCTTCAGCAGGGAGAACGGGAGAAGGCAGACGCCACACACAGCCTTCAACTCAGGTCGTCATAGTAATAATCACACACGGCCTTCAACTCAGGTCTCCAAAGTAATAATCACACATTCGGAAGCGTGACTGCAAGGCTCCTCAGTGCGGCAGTCTTTCAGACACACACACACACACACACACACACACACACACACACACACACACACACACACACACACACACACACACACACACACACACACACACACACACACACACACACACACACACACACACACACACACACACACACACACACACACACACACACACACACACACACACACACACACACAACCATATGAATAGGAGAGGAGCCATTCATATTTGTATTCATTCATACTCTCTAGTGACGGCCTGCCTTAAAGGGCCAGTGACAGTTTTAAAACCTCTCATGTTAATGGCACTGTACATTTTCCTATACCTGTGAGAGTATTCATTCAGGTCTTACCCTTCGTGAAAGACGGGGTATCCAGCGTGATACAGGCACACCTCGTCATTGCTTTCTGGTCCACTGAAGACCTGAAGAAGCAGCACAGAGACCAGAGACCTCGTTAACATCGTACATTTTACATTTAGTCATTTAGCAGACGCTTTTATCCAAAGCGACTTACAAGGATGTATTCACATTTACATTTACACTGATGGCACACTACACATCAGGAGCAATTAGGACGCTTCGACAAGGAATCGAAACTAGCAACCTTCTGATTACTAAACGACTTCTCTACCTCCTGTACCACTGTACCACATCTAACATTGATCACCTGGATTCAGTGAATGGAATCTAAAGAAAGAGCAATGCTCAAAAGCACAGTACCTTAGTACAGCCTCCGTTCTTACAAGAAGTTCCCATCTTAATTTCATCTCCATCCTCATCTACATGGAAGCAAAAACACATCTGCTGATGAAAGCTGTGTTATGTACACCGTACAATTAAATCTACTCCTCTCTTAGCACGAGGGGTGCGAAGGGAAATTGTGAAAATGCTAAAACTGATAAAATATTTCACCTGTTTTCTCTTCCACATCTGGAGAGAGCTTGAGCTTCTCGAGGGCCTGCTTGAGTGATGAGGAGACCTTGTGCTGCAGTCTCACCAGGGGCTCATCTCCACTGCAGAAATGATGCAGCAGACAGGCAGGCAGACAGACAGACAGACAGACAGGCAGGGAGGCAGACAGGCAGACAGACAGACAGACAGACAGACAGACAGGCAGGCAGGCAGGCAGGCAGGCAGACAGACAGACAGACAGACAGACAAAATAAAGTTTCATTATATTACATAAAACACCACTATTTCCAATCGCTATTTCCGAGGAGGACAAGCTTTCCTAAGTATGAAGAAATACAACGGTTGCAAGTTTTTTCCGAGGCCTGTTTTTTTTGGATGTCCTGGAAATATTAGGCCTACATCAAAAGATCTTGTCTTCACGACATCAGACACACTGACAACACACTGTGAAGTCACAGGTGGAGCACATTCAAGGCACCGTCCTTGAAGTGAAAGGTTGTTGATATTTTAGTTTACCAGCCAATCAAATACACCCCCTTCATTCTGAGCTCCCGAGGCAACCGTGGGACACGACTGCCCCTTGTTGTTGATTGCCTAGAATGGTGTATGGCTTGGTTTGAGCCTCTTATTTGTTTCCCATTTAAAGAGCAAGAACACTACACACACCTAATGAACAGCTAAAGGAATGTGAGGAGAACTTCACAAAATTGGACAAGAGGTGTGATGGATTACAATCAAGGAATGTCCCTTAAATTGTGCTTCTTAGTAGACCAATTGCTGGATATTGACTGAAGCGGCAGGTTTTTTACCTTGGTCGCTGAATAGCCTCTAAAGGTTTGGGGGATTGGATGACCCTCTCATTAAATGTCTTTTGGATGTCACCATCTTCCTTGTTCCCCTCAGGTTTCTCTGGCTCAGGAGGCTTGTCCTTGTTGTGTGGTCCTTTCGAACAACCCTTGAAAGAGCATCCAAACACGTCTTGCATTAGGCCAACAACTATGCCACCCGACATGTTCAGAGCTTGATACATAAACTCTAGATGGTCCCAAGGTGATTTCTATATGATTTCTGGTGATTCAACTTACAGCAATGCTGAGGAAATCCGAAAAGTCGGTTGTTCGTCGTTTGCAACATGACCAACCCTATAATCAATAGTCAATAACAAATACAAAACATCAAACATTAGTTTCACGGCCTTGCAACGTGGCAAATATGTTTTCTCAATAACCGAAGTATTGATCTACCTTTAGTGCGTCGTGAAAAACTGGTACACCTGGATGGTGTGTACATGCATCTATAGAGACAGGGTGACATTAGTTTTAGCGACAGGGTGGGTAGTTTTAGCGTCTTCGACCTTACCCAAGAGCAGCAGCTTTAGCGTTCTCGCACACTTTGAATACAACATTAGATCAAATAGCATACCACAACTACAATCAAAACCCAGTGCTAAAGTTAGAGTATTTAAAATATTATTGGTCTTATTAAAGAGGAAGAAAAACTCTGGGGAAACACATAACTGCCTAAAGTTGCCAGCTAATGGAAAACTCTTCCGGGTATCCCACAGCAGAAGAATCACCAACTTTCGAATATAGTACAAAATCAACCAATAACTACTTTAAGTATAGCTATCTTACTCAGTTAAAATGCAAGCCGGTTTAGCTAAAAAAAAAAAGTCTGATTGCTATCACGTTTCACAGCACATAGAACGATATCTATCTACAATGCGGCAATCTTTCGGCATTTACCTTCAGGATTATTCTCTGGATCGAAGCGTTCTCCACATCCCTTGTTATAACAAAGAACAGACATGGCAAAAAAAATCAAACTATATATGCCAATATGGAGCTAGAAACGTGCAGAAAGCCACTTGACCGAAAACATCAGGAAGTCCTCAGGATGCTCTGAAGCTTTGCACATTGGGTAATCTCGGACTCCATGGAAAAATCGCGAAGCTTCTGGAGTATGCTTCGTGCATTATCGGTAAACTCCGGATCAGCTGCACTTCTCTACTTGACCACTACGGCGCGTTTAAAGCTTTTTAATGGAGTTGGGGGTCAGCTGAAATAACAGAGTATCTGAGTATAGTATGCATACACCAGACCTGTTGTGAGGGAGAAATCGCAACAACTCATTAGAATGAATACAAAAAACACTGTGTGAGGGACCAAGGCGGCCACCCCACGTTTTGGGATGTAGGCTGACTGGTGTTGGTGGTGAAGATGGGATAAAACATGGTGCAGGAGATGGTGGCTTCATATAAAAATATATCTCTTATTTATTTACAAGGGGGACTCTCTGGTATCGACCCCAAAACAAGTGCAAACAAATAAACAAACATAAATGTCACCTTCTCACACACTGACACAACTTAAATGACTAAATTGCTGCATGGATTGTAGATACTGTCCCAGTGTAAGATGTCCAGACTGTGCCTGAGTTGGGCTATAACCGATGACTTGGTTCCTAAAACACTGACTGGCCATTAGCAGGAAATTATAATGTGTCTCTCTTGTATAACAAAAAACATCCAATTTTGCTCTCTTTCTTTCACCCATGTTGTCCACACCTATACTATGCTGGATTTGTATCCTTAAAACTCACATTCTCAACCTCGCCTTCACCTCCTATTCCCCTGCTTCCTCCCCTCCACCATAAGACTAATTTAGTCTGCTTTCCTTTCAAAAATGTTCTGTCTGTTTTGTTTTGTTTGATCGTTTGTCTTTTATATTTTATTGTTGTCTTGTTTTGCACTACACTTGTAAAGCGACTTTGGGTATTCAAAAAAGCACTATAGAAAAATGTATTATTATTATAATATCAGAATGCAATGAGATGCTGTCTTCCTGGCAAAGGAACTGAGCTTATTATAAGACCACATTCTATCCTATACGTATATAGTAATAAGCATGATTGTAGGGTTTTATAGCATAACCAATGATAGTGTGTACTGCAGTAGCAGCTTGCTACACCAGAAGTCTGTCTGTCTCTCTCTCTCTCTCTCTCTCTCTCTCTCTCTCTCTCTCTCACACACACACACACACACACACACACACACACACACACACACACACACACACACACACACACAGACACACACACACACACACACACACACACACACACACACACACACACACACACACACACACACACACACACACACACACACACAATAACCATGGACAGATTCACAATCACCTAAATGAAACAAACTCAAATAGTCAAGTCAATTCAACTTTATTTGTAAAAGTGAATCAAAGAAGAAGAAAGAATAATAATAAGTCAATAGAAGAGCACCATTAAACGTGACATATGAGTAGGAGCAGTGAAAACAATAACACATAATAAAAGACCAGCCAGTATAGAGTGAATAAAAATGAATAAATACATAAATAAATACAACCAAGGTTATTTATATAAAAGCGCTAATTGAGTAAAACACATTAACTAGAGTAGACCAAACCCATAGACTCAACTAGAAGTACAGATAAAAGACAAATAATTAGATGAAATTAGATAATTTATTACATATGTAGGTCATAGGCAATGAAACTGTGTAGGACCTAGTAGCCTCTAAAATCAATGGAGATAACAGTTCATGTTTTTGTCTTTCTTTCTTAAAAGTTCACGGGGTTTTCACTTTGTGGCTCATTTATGGATACAAGTGGGCACTCGTACACACACTTGCCCATGACTGTGCGGCACGGTCATACAGAACTGTGCACGCGCGAATAGAGTCTGCAGCTGGTCAACGATGCTGCGTGCGTGCGCGAGCCTCTGGATAGTTTCCCAAAGTCCCGATTCAGAGGTTAGCGGTGCGCGGTTTCCCCCACCCTGAGGTAAGGCATCTTCTCCACTTCCTTGTTCAATGAATTTACACTGATTCTTTGCTGTATTATGGTTAACTGTAGCATGTCAACTGTTTTAGCAACGATGTTTAAGGACAGCTTGTGCAAGATAAGTTTTTAACTCGACCTTCGTTCATTTAGGCTATTTCATGTGCGAAGTCCTACAGTATCATAATGTGCTATACCATGCGGATAAAATTGACTTACAATATAAACAAACAACCAAAATGAGAAGATAATGTCAATTTTAGTTAGTCTAATATTTGCAGTTTGATCGTATGGTGTTAGGAGAGTAGAGCTTGTCCGAATTAGATTGATGAATGCATAGACGGATGCGCCGTCAAATCAGTAGCTGGACAGGAGTCTGGAAACATTTGAACTAGTTCATCATACTGTTAAATGGATAGCGGGTGGAAGTAGCCCACATGAGTACAGTACAGGAGCGGACTGGAGTAAAGTTGATTTGGGCTATAAAGTTTTCTGTTTGTAGACCTCTGAAAGAACGTTAAGGCCATTTGGTCATTTTTAAATACAATATAGAAAATACAAAAATGGGCTTTTAAGAAGAATTATAATCTTCGAAACATTGCATTATGGCACTGCTTGCAATAAACTCATATTTGTAATATATTGCAGTGACAAAATGTTAATTCAGAATATGCATTTGTTGAACCGGTTAGTAATAACAAAGTTTGGATATGGTCTCTTTTATTCTTTTTTTTTTTTTTTTTACTGAACTACCAAATTTAAGGTTTGCCAAGAATCAATTATGATCCCATAAACGTTTTTGCCAGATTTCTTTTTACAGTTGTGTTTCAGTGCCTTATTGGTTAAATATATTCTCCTCACTTAGAGGGGAACAAATGTCATGCTTACGTCAACATCACTCCTCATTTAGAGGGTCAAATGTCATGCTTAAACATCACTCCTGATTTAGAGGGTCAAATGTCATGCTTAAACATCACTGCTCACTTAGTCTCATGGTCATTTCACCTTAAGCTGAAGAAGGGCTTTTTCTGAAATATTATGCATTTTCCTTTACATAATTTTCATGTTTCTCTATCAATTGTATCTATCAATGTAGGTATTCATCCATAGAGAGAGAGAGAGATCGAGAGAGAGAGAGAGAGAGAGAGAGAGAGAGAGAGAGAGAGAGAGATACTGATAAGTGTCCCCTGTGTCCCCCCCTGTGTCTCCCCTGTGTCCCCTGTCCCCCTCATCCCCAGTACTCCAAGCACTGTGTATTGAACCCTTGGTGTAGATAATTTCCAGTATGGTTGATTTGTCTTCAGGAGTAACCAACAGGAGTTAAGGAGAAGTACACTTTAAATGACCACAGTGGCCATCTCCTACTGCTTCAGTAATACTCTTAGAGTGAGCTCTTTAAATGACCACAGTGGCCATCTCCTACCAGGGCACTGCTTCAGTAATACTCTTAGAGCACATGTGTCAAACTCAAGGCCCGGGGGCCTGATCAGGCCCGACAAGCCATTTAATCTGGCCCGCCAGCTCCTCAGAATGTTGCAAAAAGTTCTATTGATTTGAATGAGCAACGGTGAAATTTATTTGGTTTGCCTAATTTTCCCTCAGGATTAATAAAGTATCCATCTATTTATCTATCATAGCTTGTCTGCGGCGGCCGCTGGTATTTCGAACACACCACAAATACTGCCAGTCCCACCATGCACTGTCCCCGCGTTGGTAGCATACGTCAATTTAGGGAGCGCTTGCCCCACTGTCCGGCCCTCGACTTACACCCACTTTTTTATTTCGGCCCTCTGTGTATTTGAGTTAGACACCCCTGTCTTAGAGTGAGCTCTTTAAATGACCACCGTGGTCATCTTCTACCAGGGCACTGCTTCAGTAATACTCTTAGAGTGAGCTCTCCTACCAGGGCACTGCTTCAGTAGTACTCATAGAGTGATCTCTTCTACCAGGGCACTGCTTCAGTAATACTCTTAGAGTAAGCTCTTCTACCAGGGCACTGCTTCAGTAATACTCTTAGAGTGGGCTCTCCTACCAGGGCACTGCTTCAGTAATACTCTTAGAGGGAGCTTTTTCTATGAATATGCAATGATAAAACATTTCCCATGCTATTCTTTGCTTGCAGTAACCATCCCAATATGTGTTCTAGGGAAATCAGATGATGGCATGGCTTTGAAGCGTGGTCCAGGGGACAGCATGAGGGCCCAGCTCGCCTGCCTTGGCCTGGTGCTGCTCCACCTCCTCCAGAGCTGTGGCCAGCTCCTGCAGTCTAGGACGCCTCCGTCCACCTTTCAGTTCACAGACACCACCTACAACGCCACCATTTACGAGAACTCTGCAGCCAGGTCGTACGTCAGGAGCGAGGTGAAGATGGGGATCTCCGTGGCTGGCCGGCGCACCATAGATATCATGTTCTCCATCGAGTCCGGAGACGGCGAGGGGCTCTTCCAGACCGAGGATTACATCCTGGGGGACTTCTGCTTCCTCCGGATACGGACTAACGGTGGAAGCGCTGCCATTTTGAATCGTGAGGTTCAGGATAATTACACTTTAAGTGTGAGAGCCACCAGTAAGGGTGGCCTGGAGGCGTTTGCTAAAGTGAACGTGGAAGTTCTGGACATGAACGACCTCCGACCTTTGTTCTCCCCCACCTCCTACTCTATCGCTGTTCCCGAGAGCACCCCTCTGGGTGCCAGCGTCGCCATGGTGACTGCCACCGACGCCGACACGGGTTCCAACGGAGAGTTCTACTACTTCTTTAAAGACCGAGTAGAAATATTTGCAGTTCACCCAACCAGCGGTATTATTTCCCTCATTGCCAGACCTGATGCTGCCTCGCAGAGTAGATACGAACTGGAGATACTGGCTGTTGACAGGGGGACGAAGGTTTATGGAAACAACGGGGTGAGCAGCACAGCCAAAGTCGTCATCGCAGTGGAACGGGTCAACGCGTTTGCACCGCTTCTGAATGCGGTTGCGCTTACCCCATCTTGGGCAGATAAGGATCCGATATATGCTGTAATCACAGTGGAAGATTTGGACGACGGATTGAACGGAGATATAGAATGGGTTTCCATAATAGAGGGAGACCCCATGGAACAGTTTGTTATTGATCGATCTGCCGTCGGTAATGAATACAGGATTAAGATGTCCGAGTCCGTAGCGTGGGATAGATTTCCGTACGGTTGCAATCTCACGCTCCAAGCGAAGGATAGAGGGACGCCGCCCAAGTACTCCAACGAGCAGACTATTCAGCTGTTGATCGAGAAGCCGCAGTCTGTCCAGGTCAGGTTTGAAAAAGACGTTTATAGTGTGACACTGAATGAGATCTCCCCGCCTGGGACCATCGTTGAGACGGTGAGGATTATTCCTCAATCCAAAGGTGCGAGCTACAGCCTGACGTACACATCGGAGTCGGATTATTTTATCATTAACAGCCGAACAGCCGTGATCACCACTTCGAGGAGATTCACCACGCTGGTCCAAGATGCGTTTGAACTCGAGGTGATGGAGGCTCGTTCAGAATTGAAAGTAAAAGTGCAGGTTAGCATACAGGATGCTAACGACAACACTCCCATATTCGCAAGGGCATCGTATGATATGGCCATCAATGAGAGTTTGCCAGAGGGGACTGTAATACAAGTGATATCAGCTACAGATACTGACGCAGGCGAGAATGGATTCTTAACGCACAGTTTGGCAGGCGTCCTGCCGTTACCTTTTAGCATCGACCAGAACACGGGTGAACTGAGGATAACGCAAGAGCTTGACTTTGAGACTTCTGCGGAGACGTTCAGATTCGCGGTCAGGGCATCGGACTGGGGCTCCCCGTACAGGCGGGAAAATGAGGTCAATGTCACAGTGCGCTTGCTGAACGTCAATGACAATCCACCTCTGTTTGAGAGCGTGGCGTGCAAAGGGGTGATCGGACGGGATTTCCCTGTGGGGCAGACTGTCATGACCGTGTCTGCCGTGGACATGGACGAGCTGGAGACGGTCAAGTATAAGATCATGTCGGGTAATGAGCAGGATTTATTTAACCTGAACCCAGACTCGGGAATTCTGTCCTTACGCCGGTCGCTTATGTCAGCTGCTGTAGGAAGTGGACAGTTCTCCTTGGTTGTCGTGGCGACAGATGGAGAGCTCTTTTCAGAGCCCACCTATGTGAATATCTCTGTCGTGAGGGGGAGTGCTCCGTCTAGGAAGTTCAGCTGCGTAGACACACAGGTCGCTCTGATATTAGCTGAGACGCTCCTAAAAAAAGCCAGCGCCATGAACAAGCGCAGGACGGACGACGTCTACACAGACATCTTCTCCGTCAACAGGCAGTCCCCTCAATTTGAGACGTTTCCCTCTGACATCTTAGTGCGTGAGGACCTACCCACTGGAGCCAGTGTGTTTAAAGTCAGAGCACAAGACGGTGACACAGGCTTTAATGGACGTATTATGTATGCGATATCCAGTGGCAATATTGACAGTTGCTTTAATATTGACATTGAAAGTGGTTTAATAACCATTTACCAGCCGTTAGACCGTGAAAAAAATGACAGGTATCTTCTTAATATAACTATATATGACTTAGGCCTTACTCAGCGTGTCAGCTGGAGGCTGCTGACTGTTAACATTGAGGATGTGAACGACAACAGTCCACAGTTCCTACAGGACAGCTACACTGTGAGGATCCCGGAGAACAGAGTCATCGGCGGGCAGGTGGCTCAGGTGATGGCCGTGGACAGTGACTTAGGTTCGAACGGAGAAGTGTTCTACACCTTTCTCACCAGCGCCCCTCAGTTTGGCGTCAACAGAGAGAGTGGCGCTGTTTACGTGACGGCAAAACTGGATCGGGAAACGGTCTCGGACTTTACTCTGAAGGTCGAGGCGAGAGATAAAGCCGAGAAGGGCAACCAGATGTTCTCCGTCACGACTCTGCGGATCTTCCTGGACGACGTAAACGACTGCGCCCCGGTGTTTATTCCTAGTAGTTACAGCTGCCGTGTTCTGGAGGACCTTCCGATGGGCGCTGTCATTGCCTGGGTCCAAACGCAGGACAGAGACCTGGGCCCAGGAGGGGCGGTGAAGTACTCCTTGACCAACGACTTCTCGGGGACGTTTGAGGTTCACCCCGAAAGCGGGGCAATTAGGGTGGCTAAGGACCTGGATTACGAGACGCAACAGTTCTTCAACCTCACGGTGGTGGCAGAAGATGGAGGCTCACCGGATAAGCTCCAGTCTGTGTCTTACGTAGAGGTGGAGGTGGTGGATGTCAATGAGAATCTATTTGAGCCTTACTTCACAGACTTCGTCCTCAGAGGATTTGTGAAGGAGAACTCCCGCCTTGGCTCGAGTGTGATGCAGGTGTCAGCCCAGGACGATGACAAAGGTCGAGATGGGGTCATCAGGTACTCCATAAAAGCAGGGAGTGGCCTCGGAAGGTTCTCCATTGATGAGGAAACAGGTTGGTTTAATTCAATTCAATTCAATTCAATTTTATTTGTATAGCGCCATAACAATACAATTGCCTCTAGGCGCTTAACAGAGCCCAGAGCCTTTACTCTCAGAAATAAAATGACAAACACAAATCATTTGAATGCACTCTGCTTCTCTGGAAAAATAACTCATTGCCAGGATGTTTAATGAACTAGATGATTCTCTGAGCAAAATATCTGGGGAGGAAGAATACTGAAGCTTAACCAGGAAGTTTATAATTTGCCTGGTAGAAGCAAGAAGCTATGTGATGCACTTGATGAGGCAGGTGCTAGTTCTGGTAATCCAGACTTGACACAGTACTGGTTAGACACAGACGCAGTTGCAACACATTGGTTTGAGGTGAACAGCAAAATTGAGACTATTTGATTTTAAATAGAATCGGCTTATTTGTTTTGCCTCAGCGGATTCACATACATTTTTTCCTCATCTTATTACCACACTTAATAACTTTTAAAAGACTTTTTCTTGAGTCCAGATTCCAGAGCAGTGAAAAAATTGGCTGTATCTCTCTGCGCTTTATGTGTCTGTGTAGCCAAACGCCATTATTTTAAGGTTAATAAGTATTGATGGGCAGAGCAGAGAGTAGCATTGGGCTCCACTGTGGTCAAGCAGTCACGTGTCTACTAATGAGGTTGGGCCGGCTAATCGCCCTTCTGTTGTGCCGTCCCTGAGTGTAGCTGGTTGTATCAGGGCGTCCTGATTGGCATTGATCTTCCATGGAGAATCAAACACATTATCAGCAGCCACAGGCCAGTGGTTGGGGGGGAGGGAGGCTGGAGAGAGACACAGGCACTTTTTATTTTCATCATTTTCTCCTTTTATTCAATGGAAACTACTACTGCTGTGCACTGAGAAGAGTCTTTTGTGTCTTTCAGTTTAGTTAAGTTGGGGCTGTCATTGATTTCCTTTCGTCATACTTCATATTTGCTTAATGTCGATTTGAGGGGATAGAGTAGATGCACCTAGACAAACCCTTTTAACATATTTTGATGTGACAGATGGCACATTTGTTGCACAAGGGCATTGCATCAAACTATGTCAAGGCAGAGAGATTACTCTGGAAGATTTCAGAGCCACTAATTGCTTTCTTTGAGAAGAAGGTACACCCAAGGGAACTATAAGACAATTTTTGCATTGTCATCTATACTGTGTACTATGTTCTATTGTCATCTATACTGTATACTATGTTCTATTGTCATCTATACTGTGTACTATGTTCTATTGTCATCTATTCTGTGTACTATGTTCTATTGTCATCTATTCTGTGTTCTATGTTCTATTGTCATCTATTCTGTGTTCTATGTTCTATTGTCATCTATTCTGTGTTCTATGTTCTATTGTCATCTATTCTCTGTACTATGTTCTATTGTCATCTATTCTGTGTTCTATGTTCTATTGTCATCTATTCTCTGTACTATGTTCTATTCCGTCATCTATTCTGTGTACTATGTTCTATTGTCATCTATTCTGTGTACTATGTTCTATTGTCATCTATTCTGTGTACTATGTTCTATTGTCATCTATTCTGTGTACTATGTTCTATTGTCATCTATTCTGTGTACAATGTTCTATTGTCATCTATTCTGTGTACTATGTTCTATTTTCAAAGTCAATACACACCGACTACACTCATGCTAATAACGGGCGCATTCAGAAATATGAGAAAAGGATAAACCATAGTGATAAAATTTTTTTTTTATCTAACTAATCTATCTATCTTTTTATCTTTTTTCAAAAAGAATTGTCTTGAACATGTTTCTGGATTCATCACTTACTAGTGATCACAAGCACC
>NC_137920.1:77727452-77747452 GCF_963457725.1 Sprattus sprattus
CTCAAAGGTCTTTTCCTGCTTGTGGCATTAGTTTCATGGAATACTGTCGATCATTTCTAGGAATTATTTTGATCCTTTACCAATTTAAAGGCGATAGCCCTCGGCCCTGGGCTCTGTAAAGCTCCCTGAGAAAATGTTATTGTTTTGGCGCTATATACATCACATAGAATTCAACTGAATTGATATTGACACAATGCCTTACAAAAGTAATCATATGGATATCTGCCCAGAACAAACCCGTGGGAGAAAAACAAGGTGTTTCTTCAAAGGTCAAAGGTCATGGGTGATTGACATGAACCCTTCTGTGTTGCCCAAACACCACTACTGTTATTCAGGCGTCTCCTAACACCACTACTGTTATTCAGGCGTCTCCAGCAGTCTCCAAACACCACTACTGTTATTCAGGCGTCTCCAGCAGTCTCCAAACACCACTACTGTTATTCAGGCGTCTCCAGCAGTCTCCAAACACCACTACTGTTATTCAGGCGTCTCCAGCAGTCTCCAAACACCACTACTGTTATTCAGGCATCTCCAGCAGTCTCCAAACACCACTACTGTTATTCAGGCGTCTCCAAACACCACTACTGTTATTCAGGCGTCTCCAGCAGTCTCCAAACACCACTACTGTTATTCAGGCGTCTCCAAACACCACTACTGTTATTCAGGCGTCTCCAGCAGGCTCCAAACACAACTACTGTTATTCAGGCGTCTCCAGCAGTCTCCAACAGAACCCCTGGTCATGAGTAAAGTGTGAAGTCTAACCGTCTTGTACTTTCTGCTCTGTCCACTCTCCTTTGAGAGTGCTTTCCAGAGGTCATGGGCATAAATGGTTGGAGGTGGCATGGTCATGGTGGCATAGTCCCTGCAGTCGCTTCTTGGAGCTGTTTGGCTAAATCATTTTTTTTAGGGGGGGGGGGGGGGGGGGGAGTCTTAGCTTGTGCTGTGGTTTATGTTTGCTTTTGTCTTTCAGGACTTATCACAACCACATCAAGGAAGCTGGACCGTGAACAGCAGGCGGAACACTTCCTCGAGGTATGGGTAACGTAGTCTGGATGATTGTGCGTGATACATTTTACAGCAGGCAGAACACTTCCTCGAGGTATGGGTAACGTAGTCTGGATGATTGTGCGTGATACATTTTACTATAGTTTTTATAATTATTATTTTATCTTTATTTAATTTTTTTACACTTCTATTTCATGTATGTATTAGAGTTGGCATCTTTGCAAATGAGTGTTTCCCGAAGCTTTAATAAAGAGTTGATACTAGCATGTGCATTGGCAGGGATATAGGTATGTTCTCTTCTCTGTGTAGGGATGCTGCAGTCTGGTGTGTGGTACATTACCGGAGAATTAGACATGTTCTGCATTTAACATTAATCTCACTGTACAGTTTGGTCATTCGCTGTCTTTGTGCAGTTATCAGGGTAGACAATAGGCCCGTATTTGTATGAGCAGTGTGTTAGATATATTCTGTGTTGGGCGTAGATATGTTCTGTGTTGGATGAAGATATGTTCTGTGTCGACTTGTTTTACAAACTGGTTAGATACATTTTTTCTGCATTTATCAGCAGTTGTCTGGGCAGCCAGTGCGCCAGTATTTGTATGAGCAGTGAATTAGATATATTCGTGCGGTGCGGTGTAGATATGTTCTGCGTTGGGGCGTAGATATGCCCCAGTTGTTTTACAGTCTGGTGAGCAGCGCGGGCTGACCCGGTAATCAGCCCTTCTACAGTATAGTGCGTGTCAATAGCACAGGCGTGCTCACCCGTTAGCTTTCCACCACGTGGCCAGGGAGAGGAGAGAGGAGTATTGATCAGGGGGAGGAGAGAGGAGAGTATTGATTTCCCCTTCTCTGCATGAGCGCCCTGGGAGCAGCAGAACCAGCCGCATGGGAGTTCAAATCCCTCCCGACGGATTCGAGCTCTGCTGCTCCCCCGCACCCCCGCACCCCCGCCCCCCCCCCCCACGGAGAGGAGAGGCCCAGAGACCCCCTGGCACCAAAAAACAAACAGCCCCAGATGAGCTCCCAGGGGTGGCAGACCTCTTAGCATTTTATATTACCGAGGGTGGAGGTTAGAATCGAATCGAATCGGATCAGATGTTTTGTGTGTCATTTTCAAAATGCATTATGCATCTGAACTTTGAACCTTTTTATCCATTTAATGCCTGAAACTTCACTCTGCTCTTTGAAAATGCTTCTAGGTGACTCGTAAAGGGCCTGTTTCCACTGCAGTCATATGTCCTACATTAAAATATGTATTGGCATCTTGTTTTTGATCAATGTGCATCAGATCAGATCATGCATGGGCAGGTACCTCTCTGGCCAGTGGGCTATTTTTATTGTCTACGGATGTCAATGCTGCTTCATCACTACTTGTTACTACCTCTTGTTAAGTGTTTGTGTAATATGAGTTGAATAAAACCACACTCTCAAGCTTTTCTCATTAATATTAAGACCAGTTTATTTCCACAGACGCGTTTCGGACTGACGATGGCTTAAGGCCGAAACGCGTCTGCGGTAATAAACTGGTCTTAATATTAATGAGAAAAGCTTGAGAGTGCTGTTTTATTCTACTCATAGTTAACATTCTTTTACTCGCACCCGAAAACGCATTTATATTTTTTTGAAGTAGAGCGCGCCTATCCCTACTAATACTAGGCACCTCTCTGGCCAGTGGGCCATCTTTATTGTCTAGGGATGTCAATGCTGCTTCATCACTACTTGTTACCACCTCTTGTTAAGTGTTTGTGTAAACCTTTACAAATTACAAATAGCACACATGGTTCTATTGAAGTATTTGGGCTTTGTACTTAAGAGACAGAGAATACCCTCAGGGATGCTAAGATATATCCTGTGATCTCCATGACGATGACTAAATCACAACTACAGGCACAACCATGCTGATTTAGAGTGATCGTGTCTATGGAGTGGGAAGAATTTGCAAGTGAGACCCAGTATTTAGTCGCAATTAGTGTGATTATTAGAATTATTATGTAGAATACCTACTTATTGCTTCTTAAAGGGCGCCAGTGTCTTGTTTAGTATGTGAAAGGGACAGAGTTCAAATGTATGTGAAAGGGACACAGTTCAAATGTATGTGAAAGGGACACAGTTCAAATGTATGTGAAAGGGACACAGTTCAAATGTATGTGAAAGGGACACAGTTCAAATGTATGTGAAAGGGGACACAGTTCAAATGTATGTGAAAGGGACACAGTTCAAATGTATGTGAAAGGGACACAGTTCAAATGTATGTGAAAGGGACACAGTTCAAATGTATGTGAAAGGGACACAGTTCAAATGTATGTGTAAGGGGACAGAGTTCAAATGTATGTGTATGCTCATCATGTATACGTCTTGATTCTGAGCATGTGCCACCAACCTCTACTGTGGGATGTGTAGGGATGATTTTGAGTGTAATGACATTTCACCTTTTGTGTCATTGCTTTGTCTTTGTGTGTGTGTGCTATGATGTGAGTGGATAGGCTTTGTGTGTGTGTGCGATGAAGTGAGTGAATAGGCTTTGTGTGTGTGTGCTATGATGTGAGTGAATAAGCTTTGTGTGTGTGTGCTATGATGTGAGTGAATAGGCTTTGTGTGTGTGTGCTATGAAGTGAGTGAATAGGCTTTGTGTGTGTGTGCTATGATGTGAGTGAATATGCTTTGTGTGTGTGTGCTATGATGGGAGTGAATAACCTTTGTGTGTGTGCTATGATGTGAGTGAATAAGCTTTGTGTGTGCTATAATGGGAGTGAATAGGCTTTGTGTGTGTGTGCTATGATGTAAGTGAATAAGCTTTGTGTGTGTGTGCTATGATGTGAGTGAATACGTTTTGTGTGTGTGTGCTATGATGTGAGTGAATACGTTTTGTGTGTGTGTGCTATGATGTGAGTGAATAAGCGTTGAGGACTCATTGCTGTTGTTGCTAGGTGACCGTGATGGATGGGAGTGGTACCCAGAGACAGGCCACCGTGTGGGTGATCGTCCACATCCAGGACGAGAACGACAACAAGCCGGAGTTCCCTGAGACCGTGTACCGGATCAGCGTGCCAGAGAGGGGGCGCAGCAAGCGGGGGTACCCCATCTACCGGGTGTTCGCCTACGACAGGGACGAGGGGGCCAACGCTGACCTGACCTACAGCGTCGTCGACGGCAACCAGGACGGCAAGTTCTTCATCGACCCCAAGACAGCCATGGTGTCCTCCAGGAAGATGCTCACCGCAGGCAGCTATGACATCCTCACGGTGCGTGGATACACTGGAACTGGGGAGACAATGCATTCACTGGAGCCAAAGAGGAGCTACAGAGCCTAACCCTAACCCTAGGGATGATGCTGATAGAGTTCATAGCAGAGCAAGAGATGATGCTGATAGAGTTCATAGCAGAGCAAGAGATGATGCTCATAGAGTTCATAGCAGAGCAAGAGATGATGCTCATAGAGTTCATAGCAGAGCAGCGATAGAGCGAGGGATGATGCTGATAGAGTTCATAGCAGAGGAGCGATAGAGCAAGAGATGATACTGATAGAGTTCATAGCAGAGGAGCGATAGAGCAAGAGATGATGCTGATAGAGTTCATAGCAGAGCAAGAGATGATGCTGATAGAGTTCATAGCAGAGCAAGAGATGATGCTGATAGAGTTCATAGCAGAGCAAGAGATGATGCTCATAGAGTTCATAGCAGAGCAAGAGATGATGCTGATAGAGTTCATAGCAGAGCAAGAGATGATGATGTTGAGTTCATAGCAGATTAGTTGCTATTGGAGACAAATATAATAATGCACACCTTCAAATTACATTTATAGTCATTATCACAGCAGATGATTATAGAAACAATAAGCATTATAGATAGATAATGGAAACAGTACGCATTATAGATAGGCTCCCTGGAATTCAAAATCATCGCTTCAACCTCTCTGTTGAGAGAAAGGAACATAAACTTGAAACACAGCATAGCTTGTTCTTCTCTCTATAGCTGCTTTTGGCAGCAAAGCTGAGAGCCTGCCAGTCTGGATGAGCATGATTGACATTGATAATAACAGTAAACACTAACACACACTCCAAACACACTGTCCTCTCTGTCCTCTCCAGATCACAGTAAACACTAACACACTAACACAGACTCCAAACACTCTGTCCTCTCTGTCCTCTCCAGATCACAGTAAACTCTAACACAGACTCCAAACACACTGTCCTCTCTGTCCTCTCCAGTAAACATTAACACAGACTCCAAACACAGTCCTCTCTGTCCTCTCCAGATAACAGTAAACACTAACACAGACTCCAAACACACTGTCCTCTCTGTCCTCTCCAGATCAAAGCGATAGACAATGGCAACCCCCAGAAGTGGTCCACCACACGGCTCCAGATCGAGTGGATCCGTAAGCCCCTCCCATCGACGTCTCCCCTGTTATTCACAGCACCTTACTTCAACTTTACCGTCCTTGAGAACGCCAAGGTGTCTGAGAGCGTGGGGGTGGTCTCCGTTCACCAGAACACCATACCGCTGTGGTTTGATATCTCCGGTGAGTTGAGTTAGGTCATATGTGTATGTTTAAATAAGGCTAAAGGGCTGGCATGAGTTCACCAGAACTGTGGTTTGATATCTCCGGTGAGTTGCGTTAGGTCATATGCGTGTGTTTAAATGACACACTGGGGGTAGTAAAGGTTGAGAGCAGGATTGGGTGTGTCACTAAATGCCTTTGGATGTGTTGTGCAGAGTCAAAAGGGGAGAACGGTGCTACATCCGCCTGAAACTGTCATTCACGAGAAGTTTTAAGTGACCTGAACCCTGCTGAACTTTGAAGAATAGAAGAGTGGTCTTTCAGTATTATTATCAGTGTTAACGCTAATCTTTATGTTCCCAGATGATCGCACATCACAAGACATGCGCACGTGCGCTAACTGCTCCATTGAAACAGGTGTGTACAAATATGTACCTTGCGTTTATTATTTTCTACACTGTAGATTAATACTGAAGACATTTAAACTACGAAAGAACACATATGGAATGATATACTAAACAAAAAATGTGTTATATACCATGTAGAAAATAACAAAAGTAAAGAAAAAACTTCTTAAAAAATTAGAAGGTGTGTCCAAACTTTTGACTGGTACTGTATTTATATTTAGTTTGGACCCACCCTGAAAACCTGTCCTGTCATCTGATCTCCACTTCTGTGTTGATGTCTTTGAATCCAGGAAGTTATGACGGCCCGTTTGACATTAAAAGAGGAATGGGAACCCTTGTCATAGCGAGGCCTTTAGACGCAGAGACCCAGTCCCTTTACCGCATGACTATACTGGTTACAGATGGAACGAACACCGCAACCACTCAGGTACGGCTCTGTTCCAGTGAAGGGTGGGCTTGGGGTTTAAAGCGAGGACATTATGTAATTGTTATGTTCGGTGAAAGTTCCCTCGCACTTCAGCCGGTTTTAGTGGCCAATACAGTGTATGCTCTTGGGAAGGGTTCATGCTCTGTCATGGGGGAAAGTATGTGTTCTCCTGAGATCCAGTCAGTGAGGACAGAAATCCCTCTGTCAATCACGCCACTGTTGAGTGAGCAAGTGAGAGGAGCATTGAAAGGAGGGGTGGCTGAGGGTATTTGGCTATTGAGTTGAGAAAAATGACCAACTTGCATTAACTCTGTTGTTTCTTATTATAAAGCAATTGGGTTCTATTGCGTTATTTAGCTGTTTCTGATTGGACGAGAGACGTTCCATGCGTTGGATTATCCCAGAACAACCCAACTCAGACTTTTCACAACTAATAATAAATCACTCCACGATAAAACATTCTATAGCACATTGATGATAACCGTTAATTCAAAGTTTTTATAATTCCAAACCAAGACGTTGACAATGGAAAAAAAAATTGTTGCGGAGAAACAATGGCGAAATAGAAATTTTTTAATCAATAACTTTGTGTTGAAATGTTAATTGGTTGACTATAGAAATGTTTTATAAAAGCAATATAGTACTCATGCGAGTGGGGTAGGTGGGCCTCCGGCCTCGGTGGCTACGGCCAAACACCACCCGTGGGATTATCCCTTACCTACCCCACTCCCACTCGTGCTATATTGCTTAAATGTCTCAGGTACATGTGAACGGATTATTGGACATTTCATCAAACAGTCTTCCCACAATGCACAGGTGTTCATCATGGGCTCTTTCAAGTGTGTGGTAATTTAGCAGACGCTTTTATCCAAAGCGTCGTACAGGAATGTATACATATTTGTATTGTATACATATTTCTTACACTACACTGATGGCACACTGCATTTCAGGAGCAATTAGGGGTTCAATGTCTTGCTCAAGGACACTTCGACAGGGAATCGAACTTCTAGCAACATTCTGATTACTAAACAACTTCTCTTCCTCCTGTACCACTGGAGCTCTATGTGTCAGGTACGTGTGAACGGATTATTGGACTTTTCATCAAACTGTCTTCCCACGATGCGCAGGTGTTCATCACGGTCCTGGACAGCAACGACAACGCACCAGTCTTCTCCCAGCCTACGTATGACATCATCGTCTCTGAAGACACACCCGCGGACACGGAGGTCTTAAGAGTGTCGGCCACAGACCTGGACAAACGAGCCAAGCTGAGCTACTCTATCCATGGCAGTGTGGATCCGGCCAGCATGAGAATGTTCCAGATCAACCCCGGCACCGGTGCCGTCTACACAGCCGACCGATTGGACTTTGAGGCCCGCACTCAACATATCCTTACCATCATGGTAATCGTTACTCTTTGGTCTTTCCCAGTAGAGTAATGGATTTTCCCAGTAAAGTAATGGTCTTTCCCAGTAACGTAATGGTCTTTCCCAGTAACGTAATGGTCTTTCCCAGTAACGTAATGGTCTTTCCCAGTAACGTAATGGTCTTTCCCAGTAACGTAATGGTCTTTCCCAGTAACGTAATGGTCTTTCCCAGTAACGTAATGGTCTTTCCCAGTAACGTAATGGTCTTTCCCAGTAACGTAATGGTCTTTCCCAGTAACGTAATGGGTTTTCCCGATTGTGATTTCAACATCTAGTTTTCATCTGCAGGAGTTTAGTTTTGGGCCCAAGAGACTTTTCTTTGTCTTTGTGTGTCTGTGCTGTTATTTTTATTCTAAGGATATTTACAGCTCTTTTTGTTTTATATTTGTAGTGTATTAGTAATATTACTCTTTTTGGTTTTATATTTGTAGTGTATTAGTGATATTACTCTTTTTGGTTTTATATTTGTAGTGTATTAGTGATATTACTCTTTTTGGTTTGATATTTGTAGTGTATTAGTAATATTACTCTTTTTTGTTTGATATTTGTAGTGTATTAGTGATATTACTCTTTTTGGTTTGATATTTGTAGTGTATTAGTAATATTACTCTTTTTTGTTTGATATTTGTAGTGTATTAGTAATATTACTCTTTTTTGTTTGATATTTGTAGTGTATTAGTGATATTACTCTTTTTGGTTTGATATTTGTAGTGTATTAGTAATATTACTCTTTTTTGTTTGATATTTGTAGTGTATTAGTAATATTACTCTTTTTTCTAATATTACTGTATTCGTTTTAGCATTTGAAATGTGTTGCTAGTATATTATTCTCTCTGTTCTCGTAGGTAAAGGATCAGGAGTTTCCATACTACAGAGACCTGGCCAGACTCTTTGTGGTTGTGGAGGACGCAAACGATCAGACCCCTTACTTCACCAGCACAGTGTATGATGGGGTAGTGTTTGAATCTGCTGCAGTTGGGACGGCCGTCCTACAGGTAACTGCACTTGACAAAGACGGTGGGAGAAATGGAGAACTTATCTACTCAATTGAAGCAGGTAAGTTTGTTCCACTCTTTTTTTCAGTTCAGTGCAGTTCATGTGTTATTGATAGAGGTTAAAGTGTTTTGAGAGGCAGCTGCTCACCCAGTAGTTGGAAGGGGAGTTAGTGTAGTCAGTACCGGGGGGTGAATATTACCCACATATTTGAGTGTATGTGTTCTTGCCATCTGTTTCTCTCAGCCTGGTTTTATTCTGATGTGGGCTTTTTTGTCTCAAACAGGAAATACAGGGGGTGCGTTTAGCATTGATGTGCTCACCGGAGTCATATGGGTGGCCAGGGAGTTGGACCTCTCCTCAGTTGGATATTACGTCATCACGGTGCGAGTGACGGACGGTGGCATCCCACCCCTCAGCACCAGCGCCACGGTCAGGATCGGCGTCTCGCTCTCGGTCGTCTCCAGGCCCAAGTTCACCCAAAAGGAGTACCAGGCCGAGATCATCGAGAACGTAGCCGTGGGCACCTTTGTCACCACCATCACTGCGATTAGCCGAACAGCAGTCATCTACGACATCGTCCAGGGTAATAGCGAGAGAAGGTTTGCGATCAACCGCTACACAGGGGTCATCACGACTCAGAGGTCGCTGGACTTTGAGGCCTCGGCCTTCTACACTCTTGTCATAGAGGCTGTCAACATGGCAGGGGTCGCCTCCAATACCACTGTCACCACGCAGATAGTGGACGACAATGACAACTCGCCGGTATTCTGGCAGCTGAGATACACAGGGACTATCAGCGAGGCTGCACCCATTAATAGCGTGGTGTTGAGCGAGAATGGCAGCCCGCTGGTTATTCAGGCCATGGATGCGGACCGGAACCAGAACGCCCTCCTGGTTTTTGAGATCGTCGAGGATACGGCCAAATCGTTCTTCACCGTGGATTCCGGAACAGGATCAGTCAGGACCCTCGCCAACTTAGACTATGAGACGTCTTCGGAGTTTTACTTCCGGGTTCATGTGCGGGACAGCGGGAAGCCTCAGCTGACCGCGGAGAGGCCAGCAGAGGTCATCATTAGGGTCACAAACACAAACGACTCTCCTCCGAAGTTCTCCCAGGAGGCCTACGACGCAGTCCTGCTCCTTCCTACCTACGCTGGAGTTGAAATCCTAAGAGTGGAGGCCTCTGACCCCGACCTCATTGGACAGGGTGATATGACCTACTCACTGGCTGACAGTGGCATGGCACAGTTCACCATGGACGCATCCACTGGAGTGCTCTCGGTGAAGAACAGCAGTCTCT
Source organism: Sprattus sprattus (assembly GCF_963457725.1). Classification (NCBI taxonomy): domain Eukaryota; kingdom Metazoa; phylum Chordata; class Actinopteri; order Clupeiformes; family Clupeidae; genus Sprattus; species Sprattus sprattus. The sequence continues at coordinate 77,737,515 of NC_137920.1, forward strand.
CCAAGGACCGCTACCGCTTCAACGTGAAGGTTTCTGACGGGCGCTTCTTCAGTACAGCACTGGTGACGGTGGTCGTCAGGGAAGCCATGGACAGCGGATTGGTTATCAGCCAGCCATTGTTCGTGTCCTCCATTCTTGAGAACAATCCAAACGTCACCACCGTCGCTGTGGTCAACGCTGTCGGCAGCCGCCTGAACGAGCCCCTGAAGTACACCCTCCTGAACGCTGGGGTCCTCTTCGCCATCAGAGCCACTTCAGGGGTCATTCAGACCACAGGGGTCCCCTTTGACCGCGAGAAACAGGAGTCCTACGACTTGGTGGTGGAGGCTAGCAGGGAGTATGACCGCTTGAGGGTGGTGAGGGTGACCGTGAGCGTGCAGGTCGAGGACGTTAACGACAACGCCCCAGAGTTCATCGGCCTGCCCTACTACGCCACAGTGCAGGTGGATGCCGAGCCTGGTTCATCGATTTTCAAGGTGTCGGCCGCGGACTGTGATAAAGGGGTCAACGGAGAGGTGTTCTACACGCTGAAAGAGGAGCACAGGAACTTTGAGGTCAACCGCCTTACTGGTGAGCTCCTGCTGAAAAGGTCCTTTGATGTTGACCTGTCCAATGTTGAGTACAAGGTGGTTGTCTTTGCCTGGGACAGAGGTTATCCGTCACTCTTTACTGCTGTCGACGTACCAGTGACGGTAGTCAACAAGGCCATGCCAGTCTTCGAGAAACCCTTTTATGGGATATCGGTCCTAGAAGATATCCCTGTGCTGACACCGATCCTCAGCATCAATGCCACCAGCCCAGAAGGGCAGAACATCATATACACCATTGTGGAGGGTGACCCCTCTCTGCAGTTTGACATCGGCTTTGACAGCGGGATCATCAGTGTTGTTTACCCTTTAGATTATGAGGTCACCCCCTACTACCGGCTAACTGTGCGGTCCACGGACACTGTCACGGGGGCGAGGTCAGAGGTCGATGTCGACATTGCTGTGCTAGATGTTAACGATAACGCTCCCGTCTTTGAGAAGACCTCTTACACTGCCACGCTTGCCGAGAACTCAATGATCAGTTCGGCCGTACTGCAGATCCTGGCCACTGACAAAGACTCAGACAAGAACAACTTGATCCGCTACCAGATTTTGTCAGATGCGTTCAACAGCACCGAGTACTTCATTGTCGACGGCAGCACTGGGCTCGTCCTGACCACCCGAATGCTTGACTATGAGCAAACACAGCGCTATAGTTTTATCGTAAGGGCAACAGACAACGGGGACCCTGCACAAAGCAGTGAGGTTTCCGTCACCGTCTTGATCGTTGACACAAACGACAATCCTCCGGCATTTAATCAACCGCTCTACAACGCCTTTGTGAGTGAGCTCGCTCCGAGGGGCCACTTTGTGAGCTGCGTCCAAGCGTCGGACTCGGACAGCTCCGATGCGGACCGGCTGAGATACAGTATCCTTTCTGGCGACGACAGGATGAACTTCTTCATGGGCGCCGAGACAGGAATCATCACTCTGTCCAACCAGCGCAGGCAAGGCATGAGACCTCTCTACAGTCTCAACGTGTCCGTGTCCGACGGTGTGTTCACGAGCACCGCGCAGGTGAACGTCCGCGTTCTAGGGGCGAATCTGTACAGCCCGGTGTTTAGCCAGAGGTTCTACCTGGCGGAGGTGAGGGAAAATGCCCCTGCCGGTTCCCGAGTCATACAGGTGAGAGCCACAGACGAGGACTCTGGGCTGTTTGGGCAGATTGTGTACTCATTCATCAACGACATCGGGAAGACTAGGTTCAGCATAGCTGCGGACGGTGTGATCACCACATCACAAAAACTCGACAGAGAGAGCCCAGCGAACAGAGACATAGTGCTTACCGTCATGGCGTTAGACGGAGGTGGTCGAGCGTCCTTCTGCACGGTGCGAGTGATGCTCGCAGATGAAAATGACAACGCCCCACGCTTCCGTGCTGTGGAGTACAGGGTGAGCATCAAAGCCAACGCCCCCATGGGCTCGCTGGTCACACAGATCCAGGCCCAGGACCTAGACGTGGGGAATAACGGCCGGGTGAGCTACTCCCTTTACAGTGAGGCCAGGCTTCCTCTCGTGGACGTTCTCGAGATAGAACCAGACAGCGGCTGGATGGTGACCAAGGGCAGCGTGGCTCACCTCAGAGGAACAGTCTTGTCATTCTTTGTCAAAGCCACAGACGGAGGAACCCCAGCCAAACACTCCCTCGTGTCCGCCTTCATCCACGTGCTCCCTCCTGAGGCGACTATCCCGTCTTTCACCCAACCTCAGTACTCGTTCACGGTCCCGGAGGACACGCCCGCAGGAACGGTGCTGGGTTCCGTCTACCTGAGCCTCGGCCAAACGGGAACGTTCGCCGTGGTGAACGGAGAAACCGTGGAGAGCAACCTCGGCGGCACGTTTCTGGTCGAACGGGAAACGGGACTCATGCGGCTGGTGAGGGCGCTGGACTACGAGGCCGTCAGCAACTTCCGCTTCAAAGTCTCGGCCGCCATGAGGCAGGACTTTGTGGAGTCCATCACCGTGGTGGACGTAGAGGTGAAGGTGCTGGACATAAACGACAACAAGCCCACCTTCGAGACCAACTCGTACGTGGCCATGGTCATGGAAGGCATGCCCATCGGCACCAGGGTGATACAGGTGAGGGCTCTGGATCCAGACTGGGGGTCCAACGGACAGGTCACCTACAGCCTTTGCACGCCTGCCGACCAGACAATGGTCACGTCTAGTGCAGCAGCCACCAACTTGATGTTTGCCGTGGACAGTAAGACAGGGTGGATCACTACCCTTGGAGTGATGGACCACGAGAGGTCCCCCTCTTACACCTTCAGCATCGTGGCCTCCGACCTCGGGGAGGTGGTGTCACTCTCCTCCACAGCCGTCGTCAGCGTTACTGTTGCCGATGTGAACGACAACCCGCCCACGTTTGAGAGGGACTACTACAGGGGTGCGGTGAGGGAGAGCGACCCGCCAGGTGAGGTTGTGGCCGTCCTGAGCACCAGGGATGGAGACACCTCGGACCAGAATCGCCTCGTCAGCTTCCACATCGCAGGTGAGAGGAAGCTCATCATTATAAAGTGTGTACATTTTTGTTTGTGCTGGATGACATTGAGGGGCAGATGTACTAACACGTTAGTGCCTGTTTTAATGTGCGCCTCAAGCATCGTATGTAGGCCATGAACAGACTGCACATGGTAGCCATGGTAACATCTAAACTCACATCCTGCACATGGTAACCATGGTAACATCTAAACTCACATCCTGCCTGTTACGGGAGGCACAGAGGGACAAGCTGCACTCTTCTGACTCATGCATTTGCATTTGTGAGAAAAGTGGGAGTTTGGCGAAAGTTATGGGAGTGACTGATAATGTCTGTTGTAAACATGCAACCTGTGGGAGACAGTGCACACCTGTTTTGCAGGGAAAATGTTCCACCTTTTAAAAGCTCGATGCATGTTTATGAGACACTTTTGAGAAAAAATGTGTATTCTGAGTGCCAGTTTTGCTCATTTGTACAAAACAACCTTTACTCGTCTCCCTTTGCATGTCTTTCTATCTCTTTTCCACTTCATCCACATCTCCAGTAGGTGTAGACGCCTGCAGCACTACTGCAATTGGTTGCTATAGCTGCCCAAGTAATGTCTTTTTGATTGGTGTAGAAGTACTGGCCTGTATTATCTTTCTGCCAGCTAGCTTATTAGCATGCGTACCCATTACCTGATGGCTGAACGTTTTATTCCTTTTGATGTCAGTTGGAGGTTCCATGGGCCCATTCAACTGATTGACTGATACAGTTCCGTTGCGGGGGTTGCAAATGATGGTTAGAGGGTGGGGACATGCGTTGATTACGCGATCAGCTGCAGGTTTAGTACATTCAGTGCAAAATGAAAAAGCACAGGGTGTGCCTTCTGCGGACTGGCCAAGTCGCTGTATGTGCTGAACTCTTTAACTGACGTGCATCTGTCCCTGAGTGTTTTTAGTCAGGACACAGTTGTTTCCCCTTTGCAATGCAAGCTGTTTATGAAGGCATGCACAAACAAACAAACAAACAAATATATTTTGTGCATCTACTATGAACATACAGTCTGCTCTAGCATGTATTATATGTTTTTGGCCTTTTATGCCTTTAATGGATAGATAAGTGCAGAGTTGGACAGGAAATGATAGGGAGAGGACAGGAGAAATGGCATCGGGTCGGATTCGAACCCGTGATCTCCTTGAGCTTCAAGCCCGAATGTGGTCAAGGCTACTGTGTGAGCTACAGTGCCCCCCAGTGTTATTCATTCTTGATGTATGTTTATGTTCCTACTCCAACAGGAGGGAATCCTAAAGGAGCCTTTGCACTCAGCCCAGTGCAGGGGGAGTGGAAGGTGTTGGTGCAGCGTCCGCTGGACCGTGAGGAGCAGGACCTGTACATCCTCAACATCACCGCCAGCGACGGCCTCTTCATGGCCACCGTCGGAGTGGAGGTCACAATCATGGACGCCAATGACAACAGTCCTGTGTGCGAGAAGGTGCGCACGTTTCTCTCATTTCTTATTTAAGCTTAAAGGGGCTGTATTAGCCAGCAAGCTCAATTGTTTCATACTTTCCACCCCTTAAGCAAATTGGCGGCTGTGTATTACTACATTTGCACACCCTACCTCATCTCCCTGGGGAATAGATGAACCATGAACACATGTATATGATTGAAAGGCTACAATTAGTGTCTCCATCAACAGGCCCCTGTAGGTTTGCATTTAAACACTCAAGCTTTTGAGCTAGCTGATAGTAGTTGATATTAACTACAGGATAGCCATGCTTACTTGCGTTCATTGGTTAAATTCAATTTGACATTGAAAATGGATTGAGGCTCTGTATTTAAATGTCATTATTTTAGCTTATGTGATGGGATTTTAGCAGTTAAAACCCTATTCCTGACAGCACAGTTCCTTTGCTTTGCTGGTTTTACTGCAGTGACTCACTAGTGCCTCGTGAGGTACAAAGTGGTATTACGAGAGAGGATGGAACACCTCTAGTAGTTTAGCATACCAACTTAAGCAGATATCTGGGCAACACAGTGCATAGGCGTTTTGATATTATGTGTAGTGTGGTTATTTCTTTGCATTCTGCTGCTATTTCTTGTTCATTTTTGAATGTTTGTAAACTAAAATTATTACAAACATCACCTTTAAACATAGAATTTTCACATGATGTCATTGTTTGAAGATGACACTGTTCTGGTAATTATATTGTGACAAATACACTGTTACCTTACAGTGTTACCTTTTACATGAACATAAGGTATATACTTACATTTATTAAAATGTTCTCCCAGGGCATCTTTATCATTACATACACTAGGTGAAAACATCAAGACACTGTACTCTACTATATTATACCATGAACCATGCCCAGGCAGTCACATAGGCATGGCCATTTGTTACAGTTGTGAGATATTCACTTGTTAAAAATCTTAATGAACAGTGTGTGTTGTAAGTAGTCAGCATTTTCAGATATTTCTGTATCTGGTAGTTGTTTTTCAGACTCAGTAGTGCAGCCCTCATCAGGTGAAAAATGGCTCAAATTTACATCAGGACTTTTATAAGTTTATAAGTATATTTATTCAACAACAACAACAAGCTTTTCAAGTTCACTCATGTTTCGGCAGCCAAGAGAGAGAGGCTATTACATGTCCAGGCCCAGGGGCCCGTGGTTTACTTTATCCGTCCATTCTTTGAAGCACATACACAGTTAGAACCGTCAGCACTTCAAAGATATACAGTACATAATCAGAAAAGTCATGTTTCAAGAAAACAAAGGCATACGATTAGCACACATATACATACTAGATTTAAGACAGAGTTTCATATTTCCCTATCGTCCATCTAAAGTGAAGGAAACCAATCAACCTGGGCCTAGTTTCCCGAACGCTAAAAAGGACTTGAAATCGGTCGTAAGAGGGATATTGCAGAGCGGTTTCCCGACGCCGCACTTACGGCAATGATGAGTCTATGATGTCGCCAAAATCCACGTAGGCCGTTAAGATACGTCGTTATCGGGAAACGAGGCCCTGTTTGGTGAATTGAAATCAGTTGGTCATTTGCAACTACCTGCTGTGTTCATTCGTAAAATAAAAGAAGTTGCTTGTAATATGCTAAAGCAGAAAAGAAGGACCACCTAAAGTGAAGTGACTTTCAGCTGAGGTCTATCCTGAGCTGTCTCTGTGGATGTTATCTGTGCTAGGATGTGTACGAGAGCTCGTTCCCTGAAGACGTGCCCGTCAACAAAGGCATCCTCACCATGGTCGCTGCAGACAACGATGCTGGGACCAACGCAGACATTCAGTACTCACTCTTTGGTATAGGAGTGGAAGACTTCTTCATGGATGCCAGCACAGGTATTGGACCATCTGCTTGTATTCATCAGGAAACAATATAACATGTGTGTGAGTAAATAGAAAATAATAAAAGTAATGAAAGCACTTCTCACAAAAATCTTAAATGTGGCCAAACTTTTGACTGGTACTGTAAGTGTGAGTGAATCTCATAATTCTGTTTATGAGTGTGTACAGATAAGTATGCATTATATTCAGCCTACCTGTATGATTGCTTGCTTGTGTATGTGCCTCTGTTTGCTTATGTGTGTGTGGGTCTGTGAGTATGCATATGTGTGTGTGCGTATCTGTATATTTGTGTGTGTCTGTCTGTGTGTGAGTATGCGTATGTGTGTGCGTATCTGTATATTTGTGTGTGTCTGTCTGTGTGTGTGTGTTTATGTGTCTGTGTGTGCGTATCTGTATATTTGTGTGTGTGAGTCTGTATATTTGTGTGTCTGTCTGTCTGTGTGTCAGTGTGTGTCTGTGTCTCTGTCTAATGGCTTTCCCCCTCTCCGCCCACCACTTAGGGGAGTTGAAGACTGCCAGTGCCCTTGACCGGGAGAGGACCCCGGCCTATAAGCTGATAGCCCAGGCCACAGATGGAGGGGGTCTGTTCTGTCGTTCGGAGATCTCCCTGACCGTACTGGACGTGAATGACAACCCGCCCTCCTTCGCGTTCACTCAGTACCTGGCCAGCGTCTTTGAGAACGCCTCTCCCAAAGCCCTCATCACTCGGCTGCAAGCCAACGATCTTGACGAAGGTCGGTACACACTTACATCAGATGTAAATAATAATAATAATAATAATTCATTTTATTTTTAACGCACTTTGCATTCAAAGGAATCTCAGAGTGCCTACATATTACAAATGTGCAGTATCAGCCATGTGAGTTTGTATGTCCTGGAAGATTGATAAAGTTTTTGTTTGTCATCAAACTGTAGGTAGCCATTGCAGGAATATTCAACTATTTTTAACATAATCGTCAATTAAGACTAGCTGTGTGCCTATCAAGTAAACTACCAGCTAACCCCAATCCTAACCCTGGCCTCAAATCAAATTGAAGAAAATATCTCATTATCCCTTTGACCCATTTCAGACTTTTTCATTTTTTAAAAGGTAAAAAATTGTTGTGTTCTTTTTCATAATCCTGTCTTTTCCTTGATGATTGTATCCAGGAGAGAACAGGCAGGTGGTGTACTCTCTGGTTGACTCTGCTGACGGTGCGTTCTCCATCGACGCCTCTTCGGGTGTCATCGTCCTGGAGAAGTCTCTGGACAGAGAGCTGTTGGACACGTATAAGATCAGAGTGCAGGCGTCGGACCGCGGCGGCGCCGCTGACGGGTCGCTGTCCTCCGTGGTGGACCTGACCGTTATGGTGCTGGACGTCAACGACAACCCGCCCGTCTTCCAGAAGCCGGACTACGCCATCACCATTCCGGAAGACGTTGCGGTGGGCGCTGAGGTGTTGCGAGTGTTTGCCACGAGCGACGACGTTGGAGCCAACGGCGAGATCTATTACAGCATTCGCTCTGGCAATGAGCAGGGGAGGTTTGCTATTGATACAGCGAAAGGTGAGAGATAAGCTTTAATCGGCACCAGTCATCCATTAAATTAAAAATGCCTCGAAGAACAGAAAGTCATTTTACAATCGGAGCGACTCTCCTAGTTTAACACCAGCCCTGACATTTCAATTTCCCTACTCCAGTTATCTGCTTCTCTTTACCATAAACCCTGACGAGGCACACATATGCATGGTACATCGCTACTGTTGCGCTACCATTTTAGTAATCAAAGTGTGACACTACTTTAGAAGCATTAATTAGTACAGGGGTTTTCAACTGGTTTTGTCCCAGGGACCACCATTCGTACTAGAAAGTAATTCGCTGCCCACTGATGTGCCTGCACGCGCATGCATGTTTGTAACCACCTCCGCCACGTCCCCTCCCCCTGCACAGATGTTCTGCCTACAACACGATATTTTCATTATATTCAAGAGTAATCTGGGAATGTGTTGAAATATCAAAGAGACCCACGGACCCCTGTTGAAAACCCCTGAATTAGTAGGTGGCATTGACTGATATTTCAAACCCACTCCCATGTGACGTGTCTCTGCTCTCCCCCCTTCCCCAGGCACCATCACCATAGCTGATGACCTGGACTTTGAGGTGTCCAAGGATTACTTCCTGAAAGTGGTGGCCTGGGACGGCGGCACCCCTCCCCTGAGCACCACCGCCATGGTAACCATCGAGCTGATGGACGTGAACGATAACGCTCCCTCCTTCAGCGAAGACATCTACAACGCACTGGTCAGCGAGGACGCTAAGATCGGGGAGACTGTGATCAGGGTAACGTTTCTGACCTGTAAGATCGGGGAGACCGTGATCAGGGTAACGTTTCTAACCTGTAAGATCGGGGAGACTGTGATCAGGGTAATGTTTCTAACCTGTAAGATCGGGGAGACTGTGATCAGGGTAATGTTTCTAACCTGTAAGATCGGGGAGACTGTGATCAGGGTAACGTTTCTAACCTGTAATGACAACTTAGAGTTGTAGAATGGTAGCTAATGCATGAATTTAAAAGATTAAAAGGTAATCGTTTTCAATTCAGTGTGTTGCGATGATAAATGTCCTTGCAACTTCGTCACCTTCTATAATCACATGTTTTATATTCCAGACTAAACAGGTGTGATGAGGTCACTGTCACACCTTGCCTTGTATAGCCTTGAGTGTTTTGATTATTATTCTTCTGAGCGTGTCTGCGTTTGTGTTTGTGTTTGTGTTTGTGTTTGTGTTTGTGTTTGTGTTTGTGTCTGTGTTTGTGTTTGTGTCTGTGTTTGTGTTTGTGTTTGTCTGGCCTTTAGTTGATGGCTGAGGACATGGACAGCCAGGTGAATGGACGCATTACTTACTCCATCCTCAGGGGCGACAGGAGGAATCAGTTCTGGATTGACCCCATGACAGGACTACTCAAGGTCAACAAGGAGCTGGACAGAGAAACGGTAAAGCACTAATAATAATAATAATAATAATAATAATAATAATAATTCATTTTATTTTTAACGCACTTTTCATTCAAAAGAATCTCAGAGTGCCACTAAGGGGTTTGGGGATGGACACCAGTATTACACACTTTCAACTTTTTCATTGTCAACTTTCCATCATTGCAAACGTTTATGTGTGCCCAGAACTAACTAAATAGGTTGAATATATTGAATATACTGTATATTTATGTATATTGACAGAATAGCTCATTCAACTTGCACTCAGACAGCTACGTGTAGGATGGACAATCTACTGGAATATGCTTATCCAATTACTTAATGCACCCAAATGAGAAAAGATACCCTCAGGTGAAATATTAGTTTTAAACGGTAAATATGTAAGAGTGAATTTATAATCTACTACAAGATGACGTACAGTATAACCCACATTACACCCAAATGACAAATGGAGCAGATCCTCTGATATGAACTGTGAGTTATAACTGGCAAGTGCCCACAGCTCTCCTGTGTGGATGTGTGTGAGTGTGTGTGTGAGTGATCAGCTCTCTCCTG
>NC_137920.1:77754952-77797452 GCF_963457725.1 Sprattus sprattus
CAGGTGAGAGAGGAACCATGTTATTACACCTGCGTTATTACAGGTGAGCGAGGAACCATGTTATTACACCTGCGTTATTACAGGTGAGCGAGGAACCATGTTATTACACCTGCGACGTTAGGATGTTATTACAGGTGAGCAAGGAACCATGTTATTACACCTGCGTTATTACAGGTGAGCGAGGAACCATGTTATTACACCTGCGACGTTAGGACGTTATTACAGGTGAGAGAGGAACCATGTTATTGCACCTGCGACGTTAGGACGTTATTACAGGTGAGAGAGGAACCATGTTATTACACCTGCGACGTTAGGACGTTATTACAGGTGAGAGAGGAACCATGTTATTACACCTGCGACGTTAGGACGTTATTACAGGTGAGAGAGGAATCATGTTATTACACCTGCGACGTTAGGACGTTATTACAGGTGAGAGAGGAACCATGTTATTACACTACACCATGTTATTATCAGCTAGGTGAGGGTGCCACTAGCAGGGCGAGCGTGTTATTGATCAGCTAGGTGAGGGTGCCACTAGCAGGGCGAGCGTGTTATTGATCAGCTAGGTGAGGGTGTAGCAGGGCGAGCGTGTTATTGATCAGCTAGGTGAGGGTTCCACCAGCAGGGCGAGCGTGTTATTGATCAGCTAGGTGAGGGTTCCACTAGAAGGCGAGCGTGTTATTGATCAGCTAGGTGAGGGTTCCACTAGCAGGGCAAGCGTGTTATTGATCAGCTAGGTGAGGGTGCCACTAGCAGGGCGAGCGTGTTATTGATCAGCTAGGTGAGGGTTCCACCAGCAGGGCGAGCGTGTTATTGATCAGCTAGGTGAGGGTTCCACTAGCAGGGCAAGCGTGTTATTGATCAGCTAGGTGAGGGCACCACTAGCAGGGCGAGCGTGTTATTGATCAGCTAGGTGAGGGTTCCACCAGCAGGGTGAGCGTGTTATTGATCAGCTAGGTGAGGGTTCCACCAGCAGGGTGAGCGTGTTATTGATCAGCTAGGTGAGGGTTCCACTAGCAGGGTGAGCGTGTTATTGATCAGCTAGGTGAGGGTTCCACTAGAAGGCGAGCGTGTTATTGATCAGCTAGGTGAGGGTTCCACTAGCAGGGCGAGCGTGTTATTGATCAGCTAGGTGAGGGTTCCACTAGCAGGGCGAGCGTGTTATTGATCAGCTAGGTGAGGGTTCCACTAGCAGGGCGAGCGTGTTATTGATCAGCTAGGTGAGGGCACCACTAGCAGGGTGAGCGTGTTATTGATCAGCTAGGTGAGGGTTCCACCAGAAGGGTGAGAGTGGGAGGGGGATGCAGGAGTGTGTCTGAGGTGAGGTCAGGGGTCATAGTGCGTCAGGAGAGCTCTGTCATTGTGCCCTGGTTTCTGTGACACCGGTGACACATCACAGGAGCTTCGTGAGATGTTCTGATCTGACCAGATTGGACTTATTTCCAGACCTTGAAGCGCTGCCTCTCCCGTGTCTCTCTGGCTCATATGCGCCCCCTGGTGGCATTGATATATTGATATATTCTTTTTTTTTACACTTTCTTTTTATTTATTTTTTAAAGTTTTATCACAGATACAGAGGAACAGAAAAGTAAACACACACACATGGAGTTGATATATATATACAGTGCTCCCTCTTCCTCCTCTCCCGTGTCTCTCTGGCACATGTACGCCCCCTGGTGGAGTTGATGTATATATTCATGGCACTTACAGCCCTTTCAGTGCTACCTCTTCCTCCTCCTCTCCCGTGTCCGTCTTGCTCAGGTTCGTCCCCCGGCGCTGCGTCTGAAGAGGCCCCCCCGCGCCCAGGACGGCTTCCAGGGGTGCCTCGGGGGGGTGATGCTGAACGGGAACGAGCTGCCCCTGCAGAACCAGCGCAGTCGCTACGCCCAGGTGGCCGCCGTCAGCGAGGTCAAGCTGGGCTGCATCCTCTACCCCGACCCCTGTGCCACGCAGCCCTGCCTCAATATGGCCCTCTGCACCAGCCTGCCGTCTGGAGGTGTGTGTGTGTGTGTGTGTGTGTGTGTGTGTGTGTGTGTGTGTGTGTGTGTGTCTGTGTGTGTGTCTGTGTGTGTGTGTGTGTGTGTGTGTGTGTGTGTGTCTGTGTGTGTGTGTGTGTGTGTGTGTGTGTGTGTGTGTGCGTGTGCGTGTGCGTGTGCGTGTGCGTGTGCGTGTGGGTGTGTGTGAATCTTCCTTTAGCCTTGTGCCACACCTCAATGATGATGTATCAGCCTGTTTTCAGGAGATGTGTGTATGTGCCTGTGAGTGTGTGTGTATGTGTTTGTGTGTGCGTGCGTATGCACGCATGCGTGTGTGTATCTGTACGTGTTTGTTCATCTGTTGCTATCAGAAGCTAGCTGTGTGTCTGTCTGTGTTTCTCTACCTGCATGAGCTTGGCATCATTAGGTTTGTGTGTGTGTCTGTGCTTGAATGTGTGTGTGTGTGTGTGTGTGTGTGTGTGTGTGTGTGTGTGTGTGTGTGTGTGTGTGTGTGTGTGTGTGTGTGTGTGTGTGTGTGTGAGAGTTAGGCTGATTGTAAATGCGTGTGTTCACACTTGTCCCAGAGAGCCCAGACGCATCATTTCTGTCCTCTAGTCGTATAGCCGATGTTCTGATGACTGTGTTGTTATTTTGGTTGTTTGTTTGTTTGTTTGTTTGTTTGTTCCAGCGTTCGAGTGCAGCTGCGGAGCGCAGTACACAGGTGAGCGCTGCGAGACGGAGGTCACCTCCTGCATGCCCAACCCCTGTCAGAATGGAGGAGACTGTAAGGCGGTGGGCACCGCATTCCTCTGCGGCTGTCCTAGAGGATTGGCTGGCCTCCTGTGAGTTATCCAGAGCACACACACACACACACACACATACATTACATACACACACACACACAAACACACAAAAGCACACACACACGCACACGCACACACACACACACAGTACATACACACACACACACACACACACACACAGACACACACACACACACAGAGACACACACACACACACACACACTAATGTACATACACAAACAGACACACATGCACACACAGACACACATACACAGAAGAGTGTAAAGATAGATAGGGGGGGAGGGAGGGAGGGTGAGAGAGAGAGAGAGAGGAAGGGAGAGAGAGGGAGGGTGAAAGAGAGAGAGAGAGGAAGAGAGGGAGGGAGAGACAGAGACAGAGGGAGAGAGGGAGGGGGTGAGGGTGAAAGAGAGAGAGGGGGAGGGCTCTTTGACAAATAAGAAACTCTATTTTATGTACTCTACTCCTCTACTGCTTTCCCCCATGTAATATAAATCTTTCCATCGCTCTCACAACATGATTTATTTATTGCAGAAATTCATGAGTTTAAATGACATAAATTCTAACTGATTTACACAATACAGAAAAGAACCACTAGAGGGAGCCATTGAATACAGTTTATCGCAGTGAAGTCTGCGGCACCTGACACCTGCTAGAGTAGGTTTTGTAAGAATATTAAGAGTAGTCAGTTTTTAGTCTGAATAGAATATATTAAAAGAGTACGCCAGTATCAGATGTACATAGGAACAGTGTCGGGGGCGGGGGGACCCCTAGCAACAGGTGCACCCCCCTAGCAACAGGTGCACAGGAAGTGTAGAGGCAGTGGAGACCTTTGAAGTCTCCAGAACGTTAGACACGCCACAGGGTCAGACAGAGGGTAAGGATAAAACATACTCTTTTAATATTTTCTATGCAGACTAAAAACTGAGAGCTACAAAAAAAGACCTACACTTCAAATGAATTGAACTGAGAGAACTGGTTTTAACTTCTCTGAGCTGCTGATCCGAGCAGAAGTCTGAGCTTTTCTTTTAAACTTCAGAAGGATATAACCAGGGCTTTGAACCAGAATTTTTTCCCAATTGGTTCGTTCCGATCAGAAACAGTATTTTAACGTTTCCGGTTTTCGTTCCAACCCTAAAATTGACGTTCCTGAACCGGTTAGAACAAAAAAATAAAGTTCCTGAACCGGTTAATAGCGTTCCGTGTCAGCTGCGGTACATACAAATAAGTAGGCTGATCATTAGGACTTTAAAATAATCTTATATGTCTCTATCCTGTCATTAAACATTAAAAAAGCACTATAGGCTACATTATGTAAGCGGCAACTGTAATTCTGACATTTTGTAAGTATTATACATGAGTTAAGACAAGGAAAATGTATGCTATGTTGTTTATTGGGCAAACAAAACCTCGTCAGGGCCCAATCAGTGCATTTTTGTCAACAGAGACAATACAAATATTACAAAACTACAATGGTATCTACATACATCCCTCAATGTTGTATTTGGATTTGTTAGTCGCGGGGTCAAATGAATAATGCTGCCGCATAGGATTCTCGCAATGTCTTCCCATCTGAACAAAAAAGTTAATTCCAAATATGAGAACTACCGTATTAGCCTACGTTTTAAATAAAGACTTAACAAATTAGGGTCGGTTATGCTGGGCAATAGCAAGGTAGTCTACTGCCAATGCTAACTGTCCAACTTAGCTATAATTTCATTTACTTGACCCTGCAGATTTTTTACAACAATGCATTGGAAATACGTAGCCTGTCTTATAGAATTCCTATTTAAAAACAAACATGTGTGAGATACTTGGTACAATATTTACCTCTTCTTAAGATTGAGTTTGAGAGACTGGTGGCTACAGCTAGTGCATGGATTTGATCCGATAAGGCTACCAGCTGGCGGCGCGCGGCACGGTTCTCTAGTATCTAAGTAAACGACCGGAAGAGAACATCACCAATCATATTGCATTTAGGAATCTTGTGAAGAGCGAAAAAATAACGTTATTAACCGGTTACCATTATTTTAGGTAAACGATTCTGATCCGGAACATATTTTTTTTTAAAGTTTCTGGTTTCGTTTCTGTTCCTGGCAAAACATCAAAAGTTTCTGGTTTCGTTTTCGTTCCGTGAACCGGTTCAAAGCCTTGGATATAACTCTGTAAAGCTGCCAAGGTCATGCTATGAGACTGGGCTGAAGATATGCATTTGAACATACAGCAACACAAAAACAAAAAACAAATCCATATGTGAATTTTACGGAGAGGATGGAATCAGATCCACCAGAGTAAGGACTTTGTGGAGAAGGAACTGCAGCATATCCAGTTTTGTTGCAACATTGTTTTCCTTGAGGGATAGGTGGCATTTTTTAGTTTTTTAAAAATTATTTTCGAAGCTTACTCTCGGGCTCTGAGACTCTTCCAAAAACGTGCTCATTAGTTTCAAGTCAGATACTTTGAAAGCGACGACAGCATGAGCAAACACACACACACACACACACACACACACACACACACACACACACACACACACACACACACACACACACACGGCTGCCTCAGAAGAGCACCTCTCTGCAACAACAAGAACCACAGTGGAATCATTAAACACATCACTGCCAACTCAAGCAGACAGTCAGGGACATCCTGAACCTTCCGTCATAAGATTAATACGACCAGGTCATCAAAATGCCATTTCAGATGTCATACAGTACCATCATACCTTAGAGCAGTCCATGGTTAATCAGTGTCATGTCTCACTTAAAGGTGACAATGCTCATAAAATCAGATGACATAACTACCTATGTCACAAACTGACAAATTACTAGTACTAACATAGTAATATAACTAGAAAACATAAACTGAACATACTTTGTACACTATACTTCTACAACTGCTACCATAGACACATAAACTAAACATACTAAATACGATTCTACTACTACTGGTACCATAGACACATAAACTAAACATACTAAATACGATTCTACTACTACTGGTACCATAGAAACATAACTAAGCATGCTAGGTTCACGGGGTAGTCTCTCCTTCTCCTCTCCTCTCTACCTGTGTTTCTCTCTCCCCCACTCTCTCTCTACCTGTCTCCTTCTCCTCTTTTGTATCTTTTTGCAGTGCTTCTATAGAGAACGCATGAATTGTCCTCTTTCCCCTTACAGGTGTGATGAGGACGTGAACGAGTGTGAGCGAGAGGAGTGTGAGAACGGAGGCGCCTGTGTCAACACCTTCGGCACGTTCTACTGCAACTGCACAGCGGGCTACGAGGGCCAGTTCTGCGTGTCGCTGTCGACCGAGCTACCTGACACGGAGCTGCAGCCGCTCACGTACGTGGGTCCCGTGGAGATCATCGGCATCGGCGTGCTGCTGTTCGTCGTGCTCGTGCTGCTCGCGCTGCTGGCCATCTTCCGGAAGCAGATCCTACGTAAAGAATGGCCGCGGGCCGAGGCCGTGGGCATGTCGACGGAGACCAACTACATGCTGCACAAGACGGGCACGGGGGCCGAGGGCATCGAGTTCAAGGCCGTCCGAGTCGCCGCCGGTGGTGCGTCCGTGGGTCACCCGGGGCAACGCTCGGGGGGGGGCCTCTACCGGAACGATGGGCCTCCACAGGTCCTGGTGCGCCCCACCGCCTACACGATGCCCCACTGCCAGGACGACGGGCATGACGGGAGCCTCGACATGGACAAGACGGAGTCATCCTCGACGGGCACGCTGGGGACGGCCACGCCCGCCTGCCCGCCGCTCATCAGCCGTTTCCATGCCGACGCCATGCCACACTTCCTGGACAGCATGGCGCGCAGGGGCGTGGCCGTGTGCAGCGTGGCGCCACACCTCCCCTCCATCCTGCCGGGCCACTCAGAACGCAGCCCCGCCCACAAAGCACCCTGGGAAACGGATGATGATGACGAGGAGGAGGAGGAGGAGGAGGAGGACGCGGACATCGGGGAGGGGAATTATGAAGACGACAGGACAGAGTACAGCCAGGAGAGCGGGTCTTTGGAGTGGGAGACCAGTCCCTTCCTCCTCCGCACGGAGAGCAGAGCTAGTGGAGCCAGACCACATGGTAGGACTAACACCACTCACTCTCAAGAACAGCCAGAGAAATAGAATGTACACCCTTAGAAATTCATCTCAATTCTATAAGTATAGAAAAAACATAGCCACAGGATTTGAAAGAACACTTAAAGAAATATAAAGTACACTGTCAGAAAACATAGAGTATAGAAAACATAGCCGCAGGATTTGAAAGCACTTAAAGAAATATAAAGTACACTGTCAGAGATGGACCGTACACACTTAATAACAAATATTAAGCACACCTAAATAAATATAAATGAACATATAGGCACTGTCCTTCCATGTTCACACCTTTGTGCTTGAGATACTGCTAAATACTAAATACCAACACCAACGCATCAAGTACTCAAAGAAGCATTGAGGAGTTTTATTCTAAAACTAGCTAGCCACCTTGCTTAAAAACATGCAAAAACTTTGCAAACACCACCAGCTCATTTGGCACTGATAAAACCTTGCTAACATGCTAACTGGCGTCTCTTTGTGATATTGTTGGCGAGATTTTAAATAACCTTAATCGGTTTCAAGGGCAGAGTTCCATTTGCATGACATGATAGCTAGATGTCTAGTTGACGTAGCAGTCCCCACAAAAATATAATAGGATAAGGTAAACAAACCCTCAATGTGCCTGTGCAGCTTTTAACACAAGTTCATATTAACACACGCTAGTAGCTACCGACTGTTAAGTTGGTTCCCTGAGTGTGGGATAGCTAGGATAGTTAAAATGTTACGAAAGGTATAAACCCTCTGGGTGCCTGTGCAGCTTCATATTAACATGGATTTATGTTCGCTTTTACTAGATTTTCTTTTTACAAAATCAATTTATAAACGGTGGTTAGTGGCCAGGAAATGACGGTACGTTGAAGGCTTTTCGCAGGGTGTTCTGATCCAAGCTACACACAGAGCATAGCCTGGAAGTCTACACAGAGCATAGCCTGGAAGTCTACACAGAGCATAGCTTGGAAGGCTAGTGGGAACTCATAAAAACATACCTCAAAAATTGGCAAATTGTTGCAGTGTTGCTTAAAGACAAAATACACCCATGGACATAGAGGAGGGTAGAATGAACTCTTTTATGAACTCTTCCGTGTTTATAATTGGAGTGGGACCTTTGTCATATGTTTTGTTTCAACACTGTTATCAGAGCATGAACACATTTTGATCCCTCAGTTAATGTGTTAGACATGAAATTACCAAATATTGAAGAAAAGAAATTGTCATACAGGCCCTTGCAACTTCATTTATTTCCTGGTCTGTGGACGAAATGGAACAAAACACAAAAGACCTGATTGTAGAAAGTAGAGTTTAGGGTATTCATCAGACTTGGAAAATGCCTCTTTGATTTGAGCATTATTTTTGATCAATCTTGCGACTAGTTATTTCATGACTTTGTTGTTGAGGTCAAGGGAAAGAGAATGAAGGCTTTTTCTGAATCCCGTTTAGAGTTGTTTAGGGACTTGTGGATAGATATACAGTGAAGAAGATTATTGTTAAAAACAGCTATCTGTGGGTACAGGAATAAATAGGCCAACAGGAACCATTTTTTCTCCCTATAAAATATTCATCACAGGATCTTGTGTGCAGGTAAGTGAAAAACACTTCAAGACTAATACTCATCTGGCATTCTGTCTCTCTCTGGCGATGCAGACAGTACATGCCTCATCGTGATTACGGCTCCACCTCACTAAAAGACAAGAACAACATCTGTGTGAGAACAACAGCCTGTCAATGCTAAACCTGTCCGGGTTATTTTATAGATATTGTTCTCCACCGCCATATTCCCTTTTAATTTAAAGATTTTTTTAGTTAACTGCCGCCATCATTGTATGTCCTGAGGTTTACTTGCAGATCTTTTATCATTGCTGCTTTTGGGCGTTCTGAATGTTAAAAAAAAAAAACAATAATAATAATAATTCAGACTGTTTTTCGCCAGGCCTGGAGGAGAGGAAAGTCCGAGTTCTCTTTGCCCTTTGCAACAAGACAGCTGGGCCTTATCAGTAGAAAAACATTACACGAGGCACCTGGTTACAAGGCCTTATTATGTTGAGGGGTCTTCCTGTGGAAAAATACAGCTTGACTAACAAAAATAGAGCATTTAGGCACAGCATATTCGAGCAAGAACTTTAAGTTAATACATTCATGATAAGATATACGAATACTTCCTTTAACAATGTTATTTCATCTCTTGCAGAGGTGTCGAACATGGTGGAGGAGGTGACACGTTTCTCGGATAACAATTCTGACGCAAACTCTCTTCGATCTTTCCAGTCGAACTCCTGTGATGATAATGGTAAGGCGCTCACGCACGCACACGTACACAACACTCTGCAGGGCCTGATTTACTAACAGGATTGCGCCCATTTCAGGCGTAAAATAGTGGGTGTAAACATAAAACGGTATTTACAAAGGAGGCGCATTTGAGTAGAGGCGCATATTAACGCTTTGTGGGTGTGTGCCGCAACAAGATGGGAGGGAATAAGGAACGTGGGCGTGCGGCGCAAATATATGGGAGGAGAGAAGTTAAGTGCGCCTAATGATGTATTGCGTGGTATTTACTAAAACTGCCTGGCGAGCGTGCGTCTCTAATTTGCGGGATAATTCTCCGCCTTATAAAAGCACGTCTTAACCAGGAAGCGCATTTCCATTGAGTCTGAAAACGTTGATATGGCAGCAGTTATAAGAGCAAGGCGAAGACATAGACAGAGACAGCAGACAGACATTATTTTTTCAACTCGTATAACGCTCAGTTAAGCGAACCACAAATCATTAGACGGTACAGGTTAACCAGCCACACAATACTTCAATTACTGAACCAGATCAGAGACGACATCGAACCCTCCAACCGGCGATCACATTCCATTCCATCAGTTGTTAAACTCCGGACAACATTGCAAATATTGGCATCCGGATCATTTCAAACAGTTATAGCATCAGCAGTTGGTATATCTCAGCCTTCACTCAGCCAGGTACTCGACGCATTGCTACGGCGCACTGGTCAATACATTTTCCCCCCTGCCATAGCTGAAATTAGAGACATCAAACAGGACTTTTTTTTAAATTGCAGATTAAGCTGCGGTTGCAATGTTAGTGAATCAGGCCCTGTGCTGGCTCGTATCCAGTATGCATCACTAGACTGTGATGGCAGCTTTTCTTCCGACAAACCCTTCTTTTTTTGATAATCTCTCAGGCAGAGTTCTTCCAGAACTTCATATGGCTGTCTGTTGGTATAGAACACAAAACTGCACTAAACTCCTTCAGTAAGAGTTGTTGAGTTCTTGGTGCTTAACGTTCAAAGTTCAGATTCCTTTAAATGTAGTTTTGACATTTCATCATACTTACATGAAGTCTAATCCTATGCTAAACAGATAGCGATTTACACCCTAGATCGATTAACCAAGAGATGTCACTTTAGAGAAAACAAGAACTGTAATCCCTTTAAATGTTTCAATGTTTCGCAAACAAACCTGCATTGCCTGTTACTAACCTGCATTGCCTCTTATATATGGTTGCAGTTTGTACATTATTGTGATGCAACAACAAATACATGCTAAACTGAGATAAATAACGGTAAAAAAATGACTTTTGTGAACGATATCAGAGTGGTAAACTTTGTAATTATAAGCAAGCTTTCTCCGAAGGCTGTTTCCACTCTCTTCATGTGTAGTGCATCTGCAGCACAAAAGACCTTTTGGACAGTCCTCTTCTTCCTACTCTCACACACACACACACACACACACACAGACACACACACACACACACACACACACACACACACACACACACACACACACACACACACACACACACACACACACACACACACACACACACCGAGTCAGCATGGATGTGTTGGCAATTTCGTCTCTCAGTGTTTAATTTCATGCTTTTCAAATTTCATGTTTTATTTTTCCCTGCTTGGATGCTGTTTTAGGCTGCTGTCTGTGTGCTGCCTTTATCAGCGGGCACACTGTCTCTCAGGCTAAACCCTCTCAAAGTCCGCAGTGCCAGCCAACGTCAGGAAAAGGGCAGACGAAGAGAGAGCTCTCTCCCAGAGGGCGAGCTTAGAGAGTAAGAGAGGAGAAGAAGAAGAAAGAGGGAGGGGAAGAAAGGAAGCAGGAGGCCAGGGAGAGAAGATAAACAAACATATTCCCACCTTCAGTCCACGAAGAACAGCTAAACTTGTATCCATGTTGACAGCACACGCTTCAGTAGAGGGAACAAGATTACCATTCGTCCAGTATCAGACGTTAAATGATCAAACTAAAATGAAAGGAAGCATCTGTAAACTCAAATCTGTGTCACATTTTCAGATATGTATGTGCACAGATTTTAGTGAACGGCTGCACCTCTCCGTTTAACTCCACACACTTGCACATTCCCTCCACGTATGAAATGCTCAAAGTTAAATCGGTGCAACACCACCACCCGTTTCCCAAATTCGTTCCACGTATAAGGCATTGCATTAGATCAGCGCACAACACCACACAAAGTACAGTGTAAGCTATGAGCAGACCCTTTGGGCCTTCTGGAAAGAGTAAAAAAACACAATCTAACATTTCTCTGCTTTTCCAACGCTTAATTAGTATTCACAAAGAGCTTCAGTTACCTGCACTCCGTAAACCTTTCCTCTGCGGAGAGAGCATCCATTCAGACAGCAGAGAGGGTTTGAATACACCTCCAAAGGTTTGCACATATGTCAAGTGTTGCAGGGTTATTGACAATCACCACTTCAGCCTCTGTGGTTGGTTTGACAGGCTGTACACGAGAAGGTCATTGTAGACTTCTTGTATTTGCATGCGGTTTGCACAGTTGAAATGTAACTTTAAATCCAATATGCTGTGTCTTTGCCCTCAGCGGTTGAGAAGAGCTATTGTGTGGATTGATTCAAGTGAATGCATAATAAACAGAGTCTACGCATAAACAGGAAACACACGTGAAGAAATTTCATACACAAACACATGCAATGCAGACACACACAGTTGTTAATACACCCGTCATGCAATTGGTGTACACACACACAAATAGTGCAGACACACACACACACACACACACACACACACACACACACAATTGTTCCAACGCTAGTTTTCACAGTAATCTTGCTGCGGAGGTAATTAGGGGTATTTAAAACTTATGATCTCCAGTCGCCATCATCAGTAGGATTAGCCAAGTCTGGTCAAGTCTCAGTCCCAAAGTGCAAAGATGCAAATGTGCTAATATGGTGAAGTAAATGTCAATATTATAAAGATTGTCTTATCCAGAATATTTCCATTTTGATGCCCTAATGTTGCTTTGGGCTCCTTTAAGATGCTCAAGCGTCTACAGCCTCCTCTGAAGGAGAACCAGAGAAATGTGCCTTAATCCAAATGAAGCAACAGCCTATTTATACTCCACTCACATACCTCTTTGATTAGGTCAGCAGAACTCAAGTACAGTATGCGGACTGTTTAAGACCCAGTCCATTGGTGTTTTCAGTGAAGCTGTAGTGTTGGCTCTAGACCCACAGATGGGAATCCTAAAACCCTGAAATTATCTAAAGGTGTGTGTTTATCACAGATTACTTAAATTAATTTTGTCTCATTTTGAAAGATAGAAAAATCGAACTGTAATACTAAAACTAGCTTGGGCTGGACTCCTTTTTTAAATGTCTCACATAGATCAGACAAGGCTGTAAATTGTGTTTAAAATCCAGAAGAGACAGAGGTAGAGCAACACTTTTCTCCTATCTGTGCCTCATTCAGCTCGTTTAATCAATCTTCTCTTTCATTCTGCAAGCTTCCATTGTTACTGTCATACGACTGGTCAATGACACAGTGGACTCCATTGAGAATGAAGGTACTCTTTTTTTGTGAGATTAATAAATTATTCACTAAAATGAATTTGGGTTATTATTTATAGGTCTGCTTGTTGACCTATAATAGCTGATTGGTACATAGTTAATAATGTGTAAGTTATCATAAAGCTACTGAAGTATGTCGTGTTCCCATGAATACTGTTTTAAATTACTAATCTAATAATCTTAGAAATGACTAAACTACTAATCAAACTAACTAATTAATCTTAGAGATACTGCAATGATGCAAAAGAAACATTTCTATAGGTGGGCCTTAAAGCTCTAATTTAATTGATGTATTTTGATTCTTTGTGTTTTCAGGAGGCTCTAGGCAAGAGACACTTTCACATTTAACATGTCCAGTTAAAACATGTGTAAATAACTGTCTTAATTTGTTTCCATAGCTCAAACTATACATTGCACCTTAAGTATGCGTGCCCTTGAGATTCACATGAACTTTTAATTGTATTTACTGATGATGAGGCACTCTGAGATTCTTTGGAATGAAAAGTGCGTTAAAAATAAAATGAATTATTATTATTATTATGTCTGCTCAGCCCCATACCAAACTCTGACCAGGGATCAGATTATCTAGGAGTGATTTAGCACCAGGGTCTTCAGGGCTTTTGCACCCAAATATCTTTATTGCAGAGAACCATTAGGAGCACCTCTATGCACAACGGCACAGTTACCTACTGGACCACCCGGAGTGAGGCTAATGAACACTAAACACTGGACTAGTGTCCATCATGGTGACCGCACACACACACACACACACACGCACGCACGCACGCATGCACGCACGCACGCACACACGCACACACGCACACACACACACACACACACACGCATACAGACACACACACACCCATAGACACACACACACACACACACGCATACAGACACACACACACACACACACACACACACACACACACACACACACACACACACACACACACACACACACACACACACACACACACACGCATACAGACACACACACACCCATAGACACATAGACCTTCTGTCATTGCCTTATTGCCGTGATCATTTCTGGATATTGCTTTAAGGAGAGGGAATTAGCAGTCGTATAGAGATGGTCAATAATTAACCCAATAAAACATTAGTGCTAGCACTCTGACTTTGAGCAGTCCCACGAGGATCAGGAGTGAGTGTTTGTTGTGGTTGTTGCGGCCAAAAGTGGCTGGAATTTACTACGGGAGTTCTCAGAAACTGCTGTTTAAGTTTGATAACAAAGTGAATAAAAGCAATCGCAAATAATGTAGAAATTCTATGACTTCGCTTTTTTTGCTGAAATACCATGGTAATAGGAGAAAATTGAACCCATGAGAAAGGGCAGTTGGTCATCATAATAGTCTTTATTGCTCCATTAAACATATGGGAAAGGGCAGTTATTCATCATTATAGTCTTTATCGATCCATTAAACCTATGTTGTTATTAGAAAATGATTATTTCTTTGGAATCACCAGACCTTCCAAAGCAGACCTTCAAGTAAAGTGTGACCAATTCTGTATCTTACAATTGAAGTGATATTGTGGGTTGATTAAAGCCAAAGTATTTAAACCAGATATGAAGATTATTCAGACAAAATAAAAGGTTCTAATACACAAACCCAAAGAAATACTAGTAGATATTAGAAAGTTACATTGTATGTGTTTTCCTCATATCCTGTTATAACCCCTTTGTAAATATACAGCTTATCCCTTAATAATACACTGTCAGTGTATAAAAGCACTTGGGTTCTCTGTTCTTTAATTATTAAATACATTATCATACCATATGTTACACCACACAACATGTGCTCCTGTGCTAACTGGCTGGGATTGTATATGGCATGGTGGTGTGAGCCACTGCATTTGTTTCCCATTGTTCCCAGACCTACAATTTATATATTATTATAGTTAATTTAACTATACAGCTACTTTTACTATGCTCTGATATACAATACTGCTAGAAGCAATGTGTTGTATTGTGCATAGTGCTTTGGTCGATGTGCGTTGTGTTTGCAGGTACCTTTGGAGTAAAGCATCTGCTAAACGCCATACTCATTTTCATCTGATTGCGCAAAATGTATTGTCTGGGAAGTCCCGCCCCTCTTCTTCCGGCCAATTCGATTTTGCCTTCAGAAGTGGGTCTGGCAAACTTTCTTAACAAGTTAAAGGTGCATTAAGGATTAATAGCTATTCGCTAAAGGTATGCTAGCAGCTAAAACTAACGAAATCTCTTGAAATGTGCTGACTTTGACATTATGACAAACTAATTACTCAACGACTGTCCTTACACAGTCAAACATCAATCATGTGCAACAAAAGACTAAGCAAGACGGCAAATAAGCTACTTATTAGATCGGCAGAAGGTAATCAAAGTCAGGTCGGCGGGCATCGGCAGGCAAAACTACAGAAGGCCGTTATATGCCTATCGACCCTGCTATGCCATTGGCACGGACGCAATTCTCCATATTAAAAGTCACTGTAGCGCCCCAATTTTTTTAAGCTGTTATTTTAAGGTTAAACTGCTTATCCTAACCCTAACCCTGAAGCATAATTGTTGCATATTGTGCCTTTAAGTTCAGCATTGTAAGGATCCTTGGAGCCAATCACAAACTGGCTATTGGTCTATCGTATTGCATAGTATCGTTGGTCTGATTGGTTAAAGGCGTGTCCAATTACGTGACTGAAGTGGACCGCTGTTGAGTAGTTCGCCAGACCAACTGAGGAAATGAAATGCAGTGAAGGGGCGGGGAATTCCCAGACAACAAAATGTATGCATTCAATATGACCTATATCTTGCATGTTGAAAGGCAGTATGTCATTTAAGTATGTAATGTATATGCAAGCGCTTTACCACAGATGGGAGCTGTTTTTTGGGAGCAAAACCTATAGTGTGGGGACACTCATCCTTCTCCCCACTATCAGACATCCTTGCATGTCTAACTTCAGTGTGTTTGGGTCATACCACTGTACCATTCCTGTGTCTAACTTCATTGTGTTTGGGTCATTCCACTGTACCATTCCTGTGTCTAACTTCAGTGTGTTTGGGTCATTCCACTGCACCATTCCTGTGTCTAACTTCATTGTGTTTGGGTCATTCCACTGTACCATTCCTGTGTCTAACTTCATTGTGTTTGGGGGGGGTTGTTCTAGTGGCCTCTTTTGGGGAGATGCAGAGATACGGCATGGATGGTGAGTAAGGTGCTATTCACTCCTTTAACCCTGGATATGTATTACATTCATGAACATCCCTTTAACCCTGTATATGTTTTACATTCATGAACCTCCCTTTAACCCTGGATATGTATTACATTCATGAACATCCCTTTAACCCTGTATATGTATTACATTCATGAACATTCCTTTCACCCTGTATATTACATTCATGAACATCCCTTTAACCCTGTATATGTATTACATTCATGAACCTCCCTTTAACCCTGGATATGTATTACATTCATGAACATCCCTTTAACCCTGTATATGTATTACATTCATGAACATCCCTTTAACCCTGTATATGTATTACATTCATGAACATCCCTTTAACCCTGTATATGTATAACATTCATGAACATCCCTTTAACCCTGGATATGTATTAGATTCATAAACATTGTTTGTCATCGCTCTTAATTTTGATCGTCTGTATTTTATTATTTGTTGTTTTTCATTTCTTTTCACACGTTTGGGACCATATCACGTTATTGTGTTTCAAGAAGTCTAATGTACTTCCTCTCTTTTCTGTGCTTCGCTGTGGACTCTCAGCTCATCAACAGCTTCAGCGTGAGAATCAGTTTTGTGTTGAGTTCGTCAAAGAATATTTGGTGGATTGTAAGAGTTTTTGTTTTGCTTTCTATATTAATTCTAAAAAGCATAATATTTCCTATAAAAAAGCATGTTTGAATGAGCTGCCACCCAACATTCAGTAGAACGATTGAATATGCTTATACTGTTCTCATTAACAGATTTGTGTAACGTGCTTCTTTTGGTAAAGTTATTTGTTTTGTGTGTTTATATGAAGCACCAACACGCTAATGCCATTAAAACAACCCTAAGTACAAAATGGTATTAAGTTAAGAAAAATGTTAATATGTGCTGCATAAGAATTGCAAAGTATTTCATATTATTGTAAGAGTAGCATAATGATGATACCTCACATACAAAGGTACCCAATTACTTTTAAAACTTGAACTTGAAATAATGAAATGATAATAGTAGTAGCTAGTGCTAGTACCTTTAAAAACAATAATGTGATACTACATGGTCTCTTGGTGTTAAAGATAGGTCTAGGGTTAGAAACATTATATAGAATGGAAGTGTTAAGGATGCAGATGACGATGATGATGAAGTCTGTGTGTTTGTGTGTGCCCTCCTTAGCGTACCACTGGGAGACGTCGGAGTGGGTGCCAGACCCGTGTTTGCCCAGCATTGAGATGCCCCCTCAGTTCCGACCCGCACGCCCACCTGGCAGACCTCTGGGTCGCGCGGAACACCTCCCCAGAGACTTCCCCCTGAGGGCGTACGACTACGGCGACGACGTCATGGACTACCACACGTCCTCCCACGACCTGGAGGAGTGCTCGTCGCCCGTCTACGAGGAGTACGGGGACCAGGACCTTTACGACACGCTGCCCGCCGCCCGGCCGCTCTACCCAGGTGGGTACTCCGGCGGGTACCTGGGCGGATACCCGGGCGAGGGCAGGGCCAGCCCGTCCTGCTACCTGACGACGGGCTCCCTGTACCTGCCCCCGCTGAGAGCCTGGGACGAGAGACCGCACAGCTGGGCGCCGGAAGTGCCTCCCATGCGGGCGGGAAGCC
This sequence comes from Sprattus sprattus, assembly GCF_963457725.1. NCBI lineage: Eukaryota > Metazoa > Chordata > Actinopteri > Clupeiformes > Clupeidae > Sprattus > Sprattus sprattus. The sequence continues at coordinate 77,772,512 of NC_137920.1, forward strand.
TTCGCGATGTGGGGACGCTGTTGGACCGGGCCTCGCCATCCATGACCCGTCGGATGCCGAGCAGCCTGCGGGCCCCTCAGGGCTCTGCCAGGGACCTTTCACAGTACGGGCATAGATACTAACCCTCACCACTGGTGCTCTGCCAGGGACATGTCACAGTACGGGCATAGATACATACTAACCCTCACCACTGGGGCTGTAAGTTGCTCTGGATAATATTATCTGTTAAATAAGTATATTTAACTGCCCTGCAGTGGACCCGAAGCTAGGGTGGTTATGGGAAGGGTCGGTACCTGTGACAGGGAAAGATGTGAGGCCAGAAAAACCACAGAGAAAAGTTTGATGCGTCGTAGGTTCGTCATTAAATAAACCCATGCAAGTGGAGCGGAGGCGTCACTGTGATACGCACCTTTATCAAGAACACTGAGAATACACTCCAACTGGATCATGCACGCGCCACTGCAGAAACTGTGTGTGTGAATGTCTTTGATTTAGGAGAAACTGTGTGAGTGAATGTCTTTGATTTAGGAGAAACGGTGTGAGTGAATGTCTTTGATTTAGGAGAAGCTGTGTGTGTGAATGTCTTTGATTTAGGCGAAGCTGTGTGAGTGAATGTCTTTGATTTAGGCGAAGCTGTGTGAGTGAATGTCTTCGATTTAGGAGAAGCTGTGTGAGTGAATGTCTTTGATTTAGGAGAAACTGTGTGAGTGTGAGATTAAGGAGATTGTGTGATGGTGTGCGTTCTGTTGTGTTGTTCTTTTTGTCGGTCTGAACATGTCTAGACACCCACCACTAATGATCCAAAAGCATATAACTATGAGAGAAGGAGAACACCAGCACAGTCCCCAGGTCAGACAGAGTACCTGCACCACCGTCCGTGATCAAACCCAGCACTGTTCCCTCAGATCTAAGAATACCTCCAGAAAAAGGCACGGGTTTAATAATGACACTTGCTTTACTGTTGATGTGCACCAGCTCAGCGTATTTCTGTGCCATCCAAAAGCAGTGACGCAGCTGCAGTCTGCTCATTTGATGTATTTTTCATGTTTATGTTTAATGTATTTCGTGACCATTTTGAAGAAAATGCTGCTTTAATGACTGCAGGCTAATTAAAACTCTGTGTTTTTCAGTGTGCTCAGTCCTGTCTGGGATCTGGGCGATAGTTTTTTTTACGTAAGAGGCAGGGCCGGGTGAGTGGAGATGGTGTTTGATTTCACTCCCAAACGAAAATCAATTCGTGAAGCAGGCAGATCATCCAGTCCATCCCACCTGCACGTCCACTTTAGGTGCGGCTCAGCTCCAGAGGAAGCTTGTATCTTTGGGAAAGATTGTGCGTTCAGGCAACCAGGAAATGCTGAAGTTCCCATTTCGTAGCATCCCACTTCCAAATTGAGAGCATTCACATATTGACAACAACGTTATTGACAGTTAGGAAACATTAAGTAGGTTAGCTAGCCAGAAGGTTAATGTCCCCCCCCCCCCCCCCCCCCGTTTAACAACACAATCACCTGAGCTAATGAGTACAACCTAAATAAACAATGAGGTGACTTATTTCTGCGCGGAGCAAGTAAACAAGTTTAAAAAAAATCTTTCCCCACAGACTTTGCCATGTAGAGTGACATTAGACCTTCTTCTCTGAGCTCTTAAAAAAACTCCCATTTTCCTAGTGGGGTATTCCGGCGTTTAGACATTTGACCGGCGTTTAGCTATATTCTCCCGTTTGGAGGTTCAAACTTTTCCACTTCCCAGTTGCTCTTGAAGGCACCATTAGTGTGCACAACCCCAGCCACCAACAGTAAACAATCAACATGGTTGCCTGGCCGACCCTGGGGGGAGGCCATTGATCCGGGGTACTGCCAATTAACACAAGCTAGTCCGAGCTGTGGATCAATAACCACAGGAATGGAGTTTCCTTGCCACACACTTCCGTCCCTCATATGGCGTGGAGGAACCCATATTATTGTGTGATAAAGTAAAGCTGATGTCTTGTTGCAGTATCATTGTATTTATTTCTGGCTAATAAAATGTCTCACCAGCTATGATTTGGTCAGGGTTCACCAGCTATGACTTGGGTTAGGTTTTTTTTTTAAGAGATTAAAAAGGAGCGCTTCTTTCTGACGTTTCGCCTTATAAAGGCTTCTTCAGAGAAAGTTTGGTCTGCTCTGAAACACAGGAACTTATATAGGGAGAGGGAGGAAGGGTTTGTCCACTCACCCTGTGGCTTCTGATTGGCTTACAGCTTTGGTCAGTGTTCACCAGCTATGACTTGGGTTAGGGTTAGGGTCAGGGTTCACCATGCAGCTATGATTTGTGTTTTTGTGTTTTGTGGAATAATGCCATTTGGAGTGTCCGTCCTTAACAGTCTATGCAAGAAATAAGCAAACTTTGCAGACTTGACCAGTTCTAAATTAACACTAAAAGTCACTGCCACCGTTTGACACCCCGAATTGTTTAACACTCTCTCTCTCGCTCTCTCTCTCTCTCTCTCTCTGACACACACACACACACATAGATAATAATAAATAGGTACAATAATAAAGGTACATCCATTTAATAGCATGGCTTTTTTTTTTTTTTAATTATTATTTTTTTAGTTTTTGATTGAAATGAACTAAATGAATTCATACATTGATGCTTCCTTACCCTATGTATCACTCTGGGTTTTTCCAGATTGTTCTCTTTCACATCGTTTCTTGTTTTTTTGTTGTTGTATTTTTCCCACTTTCCCCTGTTGATCATATGATATCATGACCAGAGCAGACCAGAATATTTTTGTATGTTTAATTCATTCATTTTTAATTTCTTTTAGGTCTTATCTCCTCATTTGATTCCTCGCCCCATGTGTTCCACCTACGTGTGGCATTGCATTGCATTTCATTTAGGCCCCATGATAATAAGAGGAGCCATCATTACGTAACTCGTAGCCACATTTCACTCGCTTCAGTCCAGCCCATGGACTAGCATCGCTAACCCCCGGCTCTGTTCCCAGTGTGCATGTGTTGTGGCCTAGCTCCCTGTTTCTATTGTGGAAATAAACGCCACTGGCAACCGATTCCTGAAGACTGTTGGTCTGCTTCTTTATGAACACTGATTCCATGAGCTCTTTATACATTCTGTACTTCCAAAGTCTGTTTGAACCGCACTCTTAACTTGGCTAAGTTGGCTATGCTAATCAAGTCAACTTTTAAAGGCTGTGCAGAGGACAGAAAACACAAGAAAAGCAACTAGCTCAAATGAGCCGCTGTAAATATTATGTTGAGATAACAAACACATTTAGCACAACATATTCTGCAGACTAATGAGAGGTTGTAAGTGTGGTGATAGTATCTGAAATAAGAAGTTAGATAATTCAATGTATTCCACAGTCAATAGTTATATAATGTTAATTGTAAAGCTTCCTGTGTATTCTGTAAGCACCCAGATGGTGACGTTTCCTCTATGCCTTGATCACTGTGGGAAGTGATGACACCTCGGCCAGGGTCTCCCCATGAATATATATTATCCTAGCCATTCTGTCTCCTAGGTAAGAATTTGCATTCTGGTAACCACCCCCTCCCACAGAGAACTCTTACTGTAACAGTCAGTCAGTGAAATCAGCCTTGTGGAACTATCTTTAGTGAAACCTATTCTGTCTTCTCTCCTCTGATGCGCATCACCGTAACGATTAAATCTGAATTTTGATAATCCATCACTTGACTGAATCTCTTATAATTAGGATAAATTCCTATCCTTTTAGTGGAGATGAACTACACACTTGGGTACCTCACAGACGCTGCACCAGTTCAGTTCAGCAGCTTTGTGTAAAGCCTGTGGTGGAGTTAGTCAGCAAGCGAGCGGCCATTGTTTTCCCTGCAACAGTGAACTGTTCTCCTCATTAAAATGTGGTAGGTGTGTCGGCACACCTCTGAACATTTAATGAAACGCCAAAGCAATCAGGGTAGTTTAATATGCAGATTAAGAAACTAAGAAAATTCCAGAGTTATCGCCGCAGCTGGTATTTACCCTGTAAAACAGATAAGTAACCCTGGAGAAATCCAGCATCTCTTTTCAGCTACTTTTCTGTACACTCTTTGAAATCAACTAACGGTGGAAGTGAATTAAGAATGCAGAACGCACACACACACACACACACACACACACACACACACACACACACACACACACATACTCACACAGAAAATCTCTCTTTCTCGCACACACACACAAATGCACACATACACTAACTCACTTACACTTACAAATAAACACACACACACACATAAATGGATGCACACTCACACAGACAGAGAAATTGATGCAAAGACACACACACACAAATGGATGCACACTCAAACACACACTCACGCACACACACACATGCACACACACACACACACACACACACACACACACACACACACACACACACACACACACACACACACACACAAATGGATGCACTGTGAAACACTGTTAATGACTTAAGAATATAATAATCAAGTGCCTTGTATTATTAATTGCCTTGTATGAATCATGTGCTTATGTTAGCAGGAACATGGCTGTTCTGTCTTTCTGTGCGAGTGTGTAACTTCGAATATTAGGCGCCACTTAGTCTGCATATGAACAAGAGCATGTTTAGACCAGAGGAGATAAGAAGGGAATTGTGCTTCTTCCGACCTTGTGCAAAACTGCCATCTTTGCAAGACAGGGAGCATCGGACGTGAGAAATCCACCACGTGGTTATCCCTGCTGAAAGCTAAACTTCTGACAATATAAACCTTGTGCGATGGGTTTATCATGGCTTCACTTTCAGCCTTGTGCTGGGAGGGGAGCCCGATTGCAATTGTTGTTGTTGTTTGTCTAATAACTATACTTTCATGCAGCTCCGGAGTCCTGAGGTAACTAGGGTGAATTTTCACCTAACATACTGTCAAACACACACACACACACTCACGCACACACACACACACACACATACACACACAGGGGGGGGGGGGGGGGGGGGGGGGGGGGTGGGAGTTGTCTGGAATTACAGCTTGGAGTTTCCGCTTGGAGAACATGAGACAGTTTAGGGAGTGATTATACGCACGCAGTTTACTGAATAATACCCAGATTAGACACAGCAAGCAGGCCGCGCCTCGGCCCAAAGCATCTGCCTCTGCATCCACACACACACACACACACACACACACACGTATACACACTCGCAGATACGCCATGCGGCAAAGCATTCCCCAACACACTGACTCATTCTGTTCCTTTTTGTTGTTTTTGTCGTTCGGTTTGAGCCGTCGTGAAAAAACCCACGCTGAGTATTTCATCACTGCGAGAAAGCCTCCTCCGTATGCTACTCAACAGATTAATCAAAGGGACAAATCATCCAGCAACATCTGTCTGCGGCTTAGTGTGTGTTTGTGTGTGTGTGTGTGTATGTGTGAGTGAGGGAGTAAGTGAATGAGTGAGTCTGTATGTGTGTGAAAGTGTGGGTACATGTTTGTGTGTATGTGTGTACCTAAACGTGTGTGTGTGTGTGTGTGTGCGGGGACATGCGTGTGTATATGTGAGTGAGTCTGAGTAGTCTGACTGAATTGCTTTTGCTAAGTACCTTTATAGTTGCTGTAGGTCAACTTCTACCAGTCTGCAGTAATTGGTAGCTTGCCAAGCTTTGCTTTCAAATTAACTTCCTCAACACTGTGGCTGAATGTGTGCACGAGTGTATGTGTGTACCTAAATGTTTGTGTTTGTCTGTGTGTGTAAATGTCTAGTATGCGTGTGTTCGCGTGTGTCTGTGTGTGTGTGTGTGTGTGTGTGTGTGTGTTTGCGTGTGTTTGCCTGTGTTTGCGTGTGTGTTTGTTTCCGTGTGTGTGTGTGTGTGTGTGTGTCTGTGTGTGTGTGTGTGTGTGTGTGTGTGTGTGTGTGTCTGTGTGTGTGTTTGGTTGTGTGTGTGTGTGTGTGTGTTTGCATGTGTGTGTGTGTGTGTGTGTGTGTGTGTGTGTGTGTGTGTGTGTGTGTGTCTGTGTGTGTGTGTCTGTGTGTGTGTGTCTGTGTGTGTGTGTTTGGTTGTGTGTGTGTGTGTGTGTGTGTGTGGACGTGTGGACGTGTGCAAGGGTAAGTAACGGATATGGTGTTTAGTTGTACCTCATTGGGGGCCCGTGGAAACACTGGATGATCGTGTCCAAAGCCCGGACGGAAAGACCAAAGGTGAACATTTTAATGGAGAACTCGAGCAAAACTTTGGCAGGAGTGCTTTAGCAGTGCTGTCCACACACACACACACACACACACACACACACACACACACACACACACACACAGAAGTGCTCTAGCAGTGTTGTGTCATTTTCAGTGAAGTACATGTTCGTCTGACTCCAAACAGAACAGCATCAGCATCCTCAGTGAAGTACATGTTCGTCTGACTCCAAACAGAACAGCATCAGCATCCTCAGTGAAGTACATGTTCGTCTGACTCCAAACAGAACAGCATCAGCATCCTCAGTGAAGTACATGTTCGTCTGACTCCAAACAGAACAACATCAGCATCCTCAGTGAAGTACATGTTCGTCTGACTCCAAACAGAACAGCATCAGCATCCTCAGTGAAGTACATGTTTGTCTGACTCCAAACAGTACAGCATCAGCATCAGCATCCTCAGTGAAGTACATGTTCGTCTGACTCCAAACAGAACAGCATCAGCATCCTCAGTGAAGTACATGTTCGTCTGACTCCAAACAGTACAGCATCAGCATCAGCATCCTCAGTGAAGTACATGTTCGTCTGACTCCAAACAGTACAGCATCAGCATCACGCTCGGCCAGGCTTCAGCTGACCCCCGTGTCCTTCAGAGTCTCGAGTGTTCTAACTGAAAGTCAGTTAGGCCTTTGTATTCCTCTTGGAACATAGGCCATTGATGAATTGTTTCCACCCTCGTCTGTCCTGAGCCATCCTCTCCAGCTGTTTCCACGTCAGCCCCTTCTTCTTGAATTCCTACTTGTACCACCTCATCTCACTTGCTATGGTTGACGTTTTTCCTGCTGTGTACATGGTCCTGATGTTCCAGGTGGAAATGTTAGTGGGTTGCCTAGGAGATAAGAGATTCTGACGCACCCTCTCCGTTTGTTTAAAAAAAAAAATGTGACTTCATTTCCTCTTCAGCCTGTATGGTTAGAGAGTCTTCATCTCCCACGTCACAGGGTTTCTTTGTCTTCATCAATGTTTCTTTCAGTAATCATTTCTATCCACTTCACAGGGGGTTGGCCTATGAGCTTCGCCAGTGCCCTATTGGCCAGCATTGCTTGTTTCCACCTCTCACGACAAGGATGTTAGGGTTGGACTTTGAGAGGCGAACTCAATTTAAGCACAGCCCAGAGGATAGAACCATTAGCACTAGGGTGTTACTGATCCAAGCTGTTTAAGCTAAGCGAAAATAGACTCTTATCAGAGTGTATTCACATCATTGCTTGTTCTTTTTTTTCAGCTTCAAGCAGCACAGGCTGTAGTCTACAAGAATGTTCCAAATATTTCAAGAAGTGATCGATAGCTGATACAAAACCAGCATTGCCTAGAGACAATCAGCATACACTCGCAAACCACTTACTTTCCCAATACAATAGCCAAAGTATACAATTCGACCTTTAACATGTCCAGGCCCAGGGGCCCGTGGTTTCTTAATTCGTCCATGACTCTGGGGGCAACACTTTAACCCGTCTAAATCGAGGAAGATCGTCAAGAGGAACGCTTCAAGACCGTTTTTTATCCAGTGTTGTGGGGGACGGAACCAACGCACAGATAAACCCAGATCAAGGGTGGTATTATCTTGATCAAATTAAATATTCACAATGGCCATTTTTCCAGTGAGCCGGTCAATGTTTTTTTCAACATTATATAGCTCAAAACATTACAGACTTCTGCTTTGATATAGTTTAAACAGATATTCAAAAGGCAATCTTATCTGCAGACGAGGAGCGTGAGGATAGGAAAAGGCCTTTGATGGCTGTGGTGGTATAGTGCCAAACTGACTGACTTACTTCAGCAGTCTACAGCATGTCATGGCGAGGAGATTAGAAGAGGCAGGCGCATCGGAGAGGAGTGAGAAAGCTTCATGCTGGGTGTTGTGAACTAGCAAGACGAATTTATTAAGGAGCTAAATGTTTTTGTTAACTCTTAAAACTGCGTTTGAAGGAGTCCCACTGCAGGTTTGACAATTTCCAAAGTTAAACTTGTCATTGCGCACACGTCAACGCTGGATTTCTTTGAATGATTGTAACTGCTGACCCAACCATATATAACCAAAATAGTATTTTACTGGATTTACTGGATATTCAAAAATGTTATTTATGATCGTTCCCTTGTACTCCTGGACTATTTTATATGCATATTTATATTATTTATTTATTTTTAATTTTTCTACTCTCTCATTGTACCATTGTACCCTCGGCACCATCGAAAATGAGGATCTTATTCCTCAATGTGTCTTCCGAGGCCTAAATAAATAAATAAAAAATAAAAAAAGTACTCACACTTTGTCTGAAAAAGGTCATTGAATTTGTTTAACTGTAAATGGGTCAAATAAAATGTAAATTTGGTAAATTGACAAACTATCCCTTCATGAAATAATGAGAACGGCAGCTAACTCTCCAGACCAGGCCCACTCATCTCTTCTCATTCGCATTATAGCCTTAGCCTGTAAGCCATACAATATTTGAAAGCCATCCCAGCAGTAATATGATGTCTGTAAAATAGTAACTGTACAATCTAAACAAACATGTGAGCATGGCGCTGAAGAAGACAGGAAAAGGAAAAGGAGGGAGCGGAAACAAGCACAGATCATAGTCAAACACAAACAATACAATTGACAGCTTGTGTAATTAATGATTCGTTGATTGATAAACGCATCAGTTCTTGACACTTGACAACACATTCACGAACTGCTTTTAGTTGCCAGTCCGCCTGTGATCAAATTAGATCAGATATCCATGGGTAAAACAGCGTAGTGTCAGTTTAAGCATTATTTATGGATGGTTCATATTAGATGAATGGTTGCCGTACACTTACGGTCCTTCATGGATTGTGTTATAGGTATACACAATTAAAGCATCTGCATCAAAAATAGCTGAAACAAACACCATGTGAAACCTCTTGAAGATTGTGCTAAGTGTTGCAGACAAAATCACGCTTTTACTGGCATGAAATACGTAGGCTACAGGCGAACACTCAAGACAACTTTTGTCCACTTTTAGTGAAAGGTCTCTGAAGATGATGTAGCTGGTCTCAAAATCTCATTGCGCCAAACGCACGTGTTTGATGTCTGTCAGTCACAGATATTTCGCCCCGTTACGAGCACCTTGCCAAACTGCGTCTGCCTTTATAGAGCCAGGGCTCGTACGTGAGAGTGATCTTTCAGCTGGAGAGGCTTTGTGGTCACAGCGATTTATTGGAAAATAAACGGAGACATTCATCCAGTTCAAACTTGCAACGGAGACGTGGGGATGTCCTACTCGCAAACCTACCCAATACGGTATCCTGGAATGCGTCCCTGGATATTCTGATATATGACTGTGGGTTAAACTGCATGTTTTGAGGTGACCTGGGAGAATTCACCAAGGCGTTAATTTGGCCGATTTATTGATGATCTGGGATCATGGTATGCGTTCATAGAGAAAATGTCGAACTGTCAACCGCCTGCCACCGAGGAGCACATCATTGGTAAATTATTGCACGTGGCATCGGTACAACATTAATTATATTTCAGTTGGGTAAAGTGCACGAGAGGTATATTCAGCAGCACTGTGGATAAAGCAACAATTCGGGTTTCTTGGAATTGACGAAAAGAAGAACTAATGTCTAGCGCGCGGATAAAGGCTACGTGGACAGCGACTGCTTCGTCCTCTTGAATGAAAAGCCATGCTCGCGCTAGCTTGTCGGATTTGCGATTCCGAGTAGTTTAGGTCACATTACCTCTAAATACTTCAACTCCAGCAGCAGTACGTCGCCATAGGAGAAAGTGCATTCCAGGCATCTACATTTCATTAATTTGAAAACCAGCGTAACGTGGGGAAAAGAGGAACATGAACACGCTCACCGATACAGCAGCTCGCCCATGGATACCGCAGACGGTCAATGGATTTGGGTAACATGTCATGCATTTGTTTTCATGATACGTAATCAATCTGAAGAAATGTTCGTGTCAGACTAGGGAATAAACTCGCGGTATGTGACTGTAATCCGCAACCCCGTGGCAACTCCTTATTCAGTGTGTTAATTGCAGCTGGACTGAGATAATTCCACCATGATCCTTGCTGTGCATTGAGCATACAGTTTAGTTTACATTTAATCTCACTGGCGCATGTCCAGAGCATTTGCTCGTAGTTGGGTTCGCTTGACCCATTCTCCGGAGGAGAAGTTTACACATGAACTTGACTCCGGTATGCCAGAAAACATCCCGTTTCTGAAGAACCGCACGGAACTGGGACATGTTGGACGCGCGCTGGTTTCGAGTGCGCGGCCCGCGTGGGCTGTAGCGGCGCTGGCCAGCGTGCTGATCTTCACAACGGTAGTGGATATCCTGGGGAACCTTCTCGTGATTATCTCTGTCTGTCGCAACAGGAAACTGAGAAACGCCGGTAAGTATGACGTTCTTCTGACATCTGATCCATCTTTTCTGCAAAGAGACATCATTAGCCTACTACTGTTTCTGTACTGAAAAAACCCAAAAGTTTTTTTTTTATCACTCATAAAAGAAGGCGCGCTTTTCATGCGACCCATTTGGCTTGACAAATAATCCAAATCTGCTTTATTTTAATTTGTTTTAATGGCTTTAATTATACAGATCAAGGGCATAATCATCGTTCCTCGTTATTTGCATGGCCATACTATCTGTCCAAACAAACATGCAACAGCATAGGAGGCAAAAAACTAGATTTTGCGAGATGGTTGAGGTGCGATGAAACCACGTGAGTAAGCCTTCATGCCCAGCGATGTCCTAGAATCAGGAGTAGCCTGACCCTTATACGTGTTAATTTAACCGCTTTGTGTACCCATAGCAACACACAGTACAGTTCAGATGTACATGTGTGTGTGTGTGTGTGTGTGTGTCTGTGTGTGTGTGTGTGTGTGTGTGTGTGTGCGTGTGTGTCAGAGAGTCTGTGTGTCAGTGCATGAGAGGGTCTCTGCGTGTGTGTGCATGTATATGAGAGAGTATGTGTGTATGTGTGTCTGTCTCTGTATCTGTACACAGTCTAATTATGTAAAGTAGGTTCTATGTCTGTTCTCTGTCTTTGTTATGTGCTTGCTGCAATACCCCTGTGTGTGTGTGTGTGTGTGTGTGTGTGTGTGTGTGTGTTAGTTTGTGTGTGTGTGTGTGTGTGTGTGTGTGTGTGTGTGTTTGTGTGTGTGTTAGTTTGAATATCTGTTGTGTTCGTAGAGATTACCCCTCTGGCTCCCTCGTTCGACGGCGTGTACCAGGCTTCAAAGCCTACGCCGTTCAAGAAAGACGCCCGCCTGTCTGCTTCAAAGAGCGACAAGCATTGCAACATTGCATTGTTGTCTGATAGACAATTCCTCTGCATCCCTATGGCATGGATATCTAGGAGCCAGCTCTCTCTCTCTCTCTCTCTCTCTCTCATTCTGTGCTTGGCTGTCATCGTCATCCACTGATACAGGGAGGGCCAACGTGTCTCTGTGTGTGTGTGTGTGTGTGTGTGTGTGTGTGTGTGTGTGTGTGTGTGTGTGTGTGTGTGTGTGTGTGTGTGTGTGTGTGTGTGTGTGTCTGTGTGTATGTGTGTGTGTGTGTGTGTGTGTGTGTGTGTGTGTGTGATACAGTGAGGGCCAACGTGTCTCATAAGACTGATAATGTGTTTACGTCCTAATCTGTGACAGCACAGTTTCCCTCCTTATCTTGTTCCTGCTGCCGCTGCACAGCCTTGGCAGTATACTTCAGTATATTTGTATATGTTTAAGTCTGTTAAAGTTCACTTTATACTTTTTCTGTTTTTGATATTTTGCTGTATATTATTTATATGTTATCATGAAGTTTAGACAAAAGTGTGTGTGTGTGTGTCTGTCTGTGTGTGTGTGTGTGTGTGTGTGTGTGTCTGTGTGTGTGTGTGTGTGTGTGTGTGTGTGTGTGTGTGTGTGTGTGTGTCTCTGTGTGTGTGTGTGTGTGTGTGTGTGTGTGTGTGTGTGTGTGTGTGTGTGTGTGTGTGTGTGTGTGTGCGCACACAGCCAAATTTACTTCAAAAACCACGTTGGCAAAAATTGCTTTGCTACTCTATGAGACTGAATAATCACAGCACTGAATATTTGCCATGTAGGAAATTGCAGAAAGTAAAAAAAAAAAAAAAAAAACTCTCTGGATAGATGTCTCTTAGAGATGTGTGAAACCTAATGAAATAGGGCATTTCCAAAAAAAACTGTGGTTCCTCGTTTGGCTTCGGCTGAAATAAAAGACCATCCAAAGATCCATACCGCCCCTCTGTGAAAAAAGTCTATCACCCGTGTTTGGAAAGGCCCTATGTCATAAAGTTCCCAACATCTCTAAGGGACATCTCTAAGGGACATCTCTAAGGGACATCTGTCAGATGTTGGATAACCATGGCTAATCCTGCATGGGGACCACCACTCTGAGCCCTGCATACATGATCTGAAGTGTCCTTTGACTGGTGCTCCCTTCCGGGGTTACATAAGCACCCAGGGAGTAGGAGGGGGAACAGCGGGTGAGGAGTTTGCCAGATGAGACTGACTGACTGACTGGCCTTGAGCTGTCTCACGGTATAGAGGAGGAGATGAGTCTATAGAGGAGGAGATGAGTCTATAGAGGAGGAGATGAGTCTCACGGTATAGAGGAGGAGATGAGTCTATAGAGGAGGAGATGAGGAGGAGATGAGTCTATAGAGGAGGAGATGAGTCTCACGGTATAGAGGAGGAGATGAGGAGGAGATGAGTCTATAGAAGAGGAGATGAGTCTATAGAGGAGGAGATGAGTCTATAGAGGAGGAGATGAGTCTCATGGTATAGAGGAGGAGATGAGTCTATAGAGGAGGAGATGAGGAGGAGATGAGTCTATAGAGGAGGAGATGAGGAGGAGATGAGTCTATAGAGGAGGAGATGAGTCTATAGAGGAGGAGATGAGGAGGAGATGAGTTTATAGAGGAGGAGATGAGTCTATAGAGGAGGAGATGAGTCTCATGGTATAGAGGAGGAGATGAGTCTATAGAGGAGGAGATGAGGAGGAGATGAGTCTATAGAGGAGGAGATGAGTCTATAGAGGAGGAGATGAGTCTCATGGTATAGAGGAGGAGATGAGTCTATAGAGGAGGAGATGAGTCTCATGGTATAGAGGAGGAGATGAGTCTATAGAGGAGGAGATGAGGAGGAGATGAGTCTATAGAGGAGGAGATGAGTCTATAGAGGAGGAGATGAGTCTCATGGTATAGAGGAGGAGATGAGTCTATAGAGGAGGAGATGAGTCTATAGAGGAGGAGATGAGTCTCACGGTATAGAGGAGGAGATGAGTCTATAGAGGAGGAGATGAGTCTATAGAGGAGGAGATGAGGAGGAGATGAGTCTATAGAGGAGGAGATGAGTCTCACGGTATAGAGGAGGAGATGAGGAGGAGATGAGTCTATAGAAGAGGAGATGAGTCTATAGAGGAGGAGATGAGTCTATAGAGGAGGAGATGAGGAGGAGATGAGTTTATAGAGGAGGAGATGAGTCTATAGAGGAGGAGATGAGTCTATAGAGGAGGAGATGAGTCTCATGGTATAGAGGAGGAGATGAGTCTATAGAGGAGGAGATGAGTCTATAGAGGAGGAGATGAGTCTCACGGTATAGAGGAGGAGATGAGTCTATAGAGGAGGAGATGAGTCTATAGAGGAGGAGATGAGGAGGAGATGAGTCTATAGAGGAGGAGATGAGTCTCACGGTATAGAGGAGGAGATGAGGAGGAGATGAGTCTATAGAAGAGGAGATGAGTCTATAGAGGAGGAGATGAGTCTATAGAGGAGGAGATGAGTCTCATGGTATAGAGGAGGAGATGAGTCTATAGAGGAGGAGATGAGGAGGAGATGAGTCTATAGAGGAGGAGATGAGTCTCATGGTATAGAGGAGGAGATGAGTCTATAGAGGAGGAGATGAGTCTATAGAGGAGGAGATGAGTCTCACGGTATAGAGGAGGAGATGAGTCTATAGAGGAGGAGATGAGTCTATAGAGGAGGAGATGAGGAGGAGATGAGTCTATAGAGGAGGAGATGAGTCTCACGGTATAGAGGAGGAGATGAGGAGGAGATGAGTCTATAGAAGAGGAGATGAGTCTATAGAGGAGGAGATGAGGAGGAGATGAGTTTATAGAGGAGGAGATGAGTCTATAGAGGAGGAGATGAGTCTATAGAGGAGGAGATGAGTCTCATGGTATAGAGGAGGAGATGAGTCTATAGAGGAGGAGATGAGTCTATAGAGGAGGAGATGAGTCTCATGGTATAGAGGAGGAGATGAGTCTATAGAGGAGGAGATGAGTCTATAGAGGAGGAGATGAGTCTCATGGTATAGAGGAGGAGATGAGTCTATAGAGGAGGAGATGAGGAGGAGATGAGTCTATAGAGGAGGAGATGAGTCTATAGAGGAGGAGATGAGTCTCATGGTATAGAGGAGGAGATGAGTCTATAGAGGAGGAGATGAGTCTATAGAGGAGGAGATGAGTCTCACGGCATAGAGGAGGAGATGAGTCTATAGAGGAGGAGATGAGTCTATAGAGGAGGAGATGAGGAGGAGATGAGTCTATAGAGGAGGAGATGAGTCTCACGGTATAGAGGAGGAGATGAGGAGGAGATGAGTCTATAGAAGAGGAGATGAGTCTGTAGAGGAGGAGATGAGTCTATAGAGGAGGAGATGAGGAGGAGATGAGTTTATAGAGGAGGAAATGAGTTTATAGAGGAGGAGATGAGTCTATAGAGGAGGAGATGAGTCTATAGAGGAGGAGATGAGTCTATAGAGGAGGAGATGAGTCTCATGGTATAGAGGAGGAGATGAGTCTATAGAGGAGGAGATGAGGAGGAGATGAGTCTATAGAGGAGGAGATGAGTCTATAGAGGAGGAGATGAGTCTCATGGTATAGAGGAGGAGATGAGTCTATAGAGGAGGAGATGAGTCTATAGAGGAGGAGATGAGTCTATAGAGGAGGAGATGAGTCTATAGAGGAGGAGATGAGTCTCATGGTATAGAGGAGGAGATGAGTCTATAGAGGAGGAGATGAGTCTATAGAGGAGGAGATGAGTCTCATGGTATAGAGGAGGAGATGAGTCTATAGAGGAGGAGATGAGTCTCATGGTATAGAGGAGGAGATGAGTCTATAGAGGAGGAGATGAGTCTATAGAGGAGGAGATGAGTCTCATGGTATAGAGGAGGAGATGAGTCTATAGAGGAGGAGATGAGTCTCATGGTATAGAGGAGGAGATGAGTCTATAGAGGAGGAGATGAGGAGGAGATGAGTCTATAGAGGAGGAGATGAGTCTATAGAGGAGGAGATGAGTCTCACGGTATAGAGGAGGAGATGAGTCTATAGAGGAGGAGATGAGTCTATAGAGGAGGAGATGAGTCTATAGAGGAGGAGGTGAGTCTATAGAGGAGGAGATGAGTCTATAGAGGAGGAGGTGAGTCTATAGAGGAGGAGATGAGTCTATAGAGGAGGAGATGAGTCTATAGAGGAGGAGATGAGTCTATAGAGGAGGAGATGAGTCTCATGGTATAGAGGAGGAGATGAGTCTATAGAGGAGGAGATGAGTCTATAGAGGAGGAGATGAGTCTATAGAGGAGGAGATGAGTCTCATGGTATAGAGGAGGAGATGAGTCTATAGAGGAGGAGATGAGTCTATAGAGGAGGAGATGAGTCTATAGAGGAGGAGATGAGTCTATAGAGGAGGAGATGAGGAGGAGATGAGTCTATAGAGGAGGAGATGAGTCTATAGAGGAGGACATGAGGAGGAGATGAGTCTATAGAGGAGGAGATGAGTCTATAGAGGAGGAGATGAGTCTATAGAGGAGGAGATGAGGAGGAGATGAGTCTATAGAGGAGGAGATGAGTCTATAGAGGAGGAGATGAGTCTCATGGTATAGAGAAGGAGATGAGTCTATAGAGGAGGAGATGAGTCTATAGAGGAGGAGATGAGTCTATAGAGGAGGAGATGAGTCTCATGGTATAGAGGAGGAGATGAGTCTATAGAGGAGGAGATGAGTCTATAGAGGAGGAGATGAGGAGGAGATGAGTCTATAGAGGAGGAGATGAGTCTATAGAGGAGGAGATGAGTCTCACGGTATAGAGGAGGAGATGAGTCTATAGAGGAGGAGATGAGTCTATAGAGGAGGAGATGAGTCTATAGAGGAGGAGATGAGTCTATAGAAGAGGAGATGAGTCTATAGAGGAGGAGATGAGTCTATAGAGGAGGAGGTGAGTCTCACGGTATAGAGGAGGAGATGAGTCTCATGGTAAAGTCGCTCTGAGTTGTAGTTGACATGTGGGTCCATTGACAGTTCAGTGTGTGTGCGGAGCATCAGTGTGTGTGCCGGAGCATCAGTGTGTGTGCCGGAGCATCAGTGTGTGTGCCGGAGCATCAGTGTGTGTGCGGAGCATCAGTGTGTGTGCCGGAGCATCAGTGTGTGTGCCGGAGCATCAGTGTGTGTACCGGAGCATCAGTGTGTGTGCCGGAGCATCAGTGTGTGTGCGGAGCATCAGTGTGTGTGCCGGAGCAGTGGAAGCAGGTGTAGACAAAAGGGGTGTCTGGGAGTGACCAAAAAAAACACCACACTGGGAGGAGGGGAGGCAGGCCTAGAAAAACAGTGTGACAGGAGAGAATCAGTGCCCTTCCGACTGGAATACAAATCTTTACACAGCACACAGAAACACTCCGAAAGTCTCCATTTGGGGTTGATTCATGTCTGAAAACACAGAAACACTCAATTACAGTAAACACAAAAAACAAAAGACGTGACAAAAACCCCCAACCTTTGTTAATTTTAAGTTAGCATTTTCCGCTACACTGTGCCTTGAGCCGAATCCTTTCATCAGGAATGTGGAAAATCCATTAGAATGGATGATAATTTGTCTGAGATCATTTCAGGAGAACAATATCTGTGTGTGTGTGTGTGTTTGTGTGTTTGTGTGTGTGTGTGTGTGTGTGTGTGTTTGTGTGTGTGTGTGTGTGTGTGTGTGTGTGTGTGTGTGTGTGTGTGTGTGTGTGTGTGTGTGTGTGTTGGGTGTGTGTGTGTGTGTGTGTGTGTGTGTGTGTGTTTGTGTGTGTGTGTGTGTGTGTGTGTGTGTGTTTGGGTGTGTGTGTGTGTGTGTGTGTGTGTGTGTGTGTGTGTGTGTGTGTGTGTCTGTGTGTGTTTGGGTGTGTGTGTGTGTGTGTGTGTGTTTGTGTGTGTGTGTGTGTGTGTGTGTGTGTGTGTGTGTGTGTGTGTGTGTGTGTGTGTGTGTGTGTGTGTTGACTCTTTCTCTTTCTCTTTGTGTGTGTGTGCTCAACACATGAGATAGTTTGGATGTACAACCTTGGGAGGCAGTGGAGGTGACAGGTCTGTATTGAGTTGTTTTGACCACACCTCAGTAGTCATGGAAACATGAAAAGCCCTTTAGCACAGAGGCCGTCCGTCTCCAGGTGCCCGCCACTTTGTGTGTCTTCTTCCAGGAGTGCACCATCAGAATGGGTCCGAAGCTTGTTCCTTTTTTTTTTAAAGATTTATTTTTGGGCTTTTTGGCCTGTAATCGATAGTTGAAGTGAGGGGACCGGAAATGAGAGGGAGAAGAGGTGGGGAGTGGACAGGAGAAATGACATCAGGCCAGAATCAAACCTGTGTCCTCCATTGGCATCAAGCCTGAATGTGGTCGGGGCTACTGGTTGCGCCACAGTGCCCCCGAGCTTGTCCGAGCTTGTTCTGTTAAGAGTACAGTGAGATAGAGCTCAGAACTGTTTATTTGTTATTTTAATAGTTTAATAGTTTGCTTTGAGAACCCCTGATGTGCTTGACCTCCTACAAGTGACTGGAGCCTGTGTCACCCTGATGAAGTCCATAGCACACACACACACACACACACACACACACACACACACACACACACACACACACACACACACACACACACACACACGTGACTGGAGCCTGTATCACCCTGATGAAGGCCATAGCACACACACACACACACACACACACACACACACACACACACACACACACACACACATACGTCAGTGCCCCACTGGTGCCACCCCTATCAAAAATGTCTGGACACGCCCCTGATGTGCTTGACCTCCTACAAGTGACTGGAGCCTGTATCACCCTGATGATGTCCATAGCGCACACACACAACACACACACACACACACACACACACACACACACACACACACACACACACACACACACACACACACACACACACACAAACACACACACACACACACGAGTGACTGGAGCCTGTGTCACCCTGATGAAGTCCATAGCGTAACTTAAATGGTTCCAAAAGGGGGAAAATCTACATTCGAATACAAGCTGATTTCCTTTCCCTATCCATTATAAATGCGCTGTGATCATTTTCAAGTAGAGGGGGGGGGGGCTTATGTAACAATTTTCCCCAGATCCAGGGGCACTTTGGGTGAAGGTAGAACGCTGCCTTCTGCTTTGAAGTACAATACACGCCGGAGTGTGTGTCTGAAATCAACTGAGGGGAGCCTCGCAACCCCTCATCTTTTTTTCTCTTTCCTGCCCGTGATAAATGTGTGTCTAACAGCGTGACATAAATCTCACCCCTGCCACAAAGCTAATGGCCGCTGTCGCCCGTGACGCTGCAAATGAGGTTGGATGCAAATGCGTTTAAAATATTTAAGATGAATTAGAGGATTGAGTGTAACGATTGAGTTTCTTTTGTTCTTTTATTCCCCTCCTCTTTCTTTTCTTTATCAAAGAAATACTGAACTTCAAAAGTTGTTCTTGTACTGCGAGGCTTGAACTGTGTGTTCGTTGTTGAGCATGTTATTACTCTTGCCTGAAACCCATATGGCAACGCTAACACTGCTGTCTGGCTCACATCCGATTTGGTCCAGAGTCAGTACGTCTGGCATTAAAGGTTCAGTCCACGACTCTAAACCCATACATGGCTCGTCACAGTCCTCTGTGGTCTTTAAACCCACAGAGGGATGTCATTTGTGAACGCAAATATCAACAACCTCTTGTGAAACTGAAAACGAATCGCGCACAATTCAAGTTGGCCTCGATGCAGGACTTGACAAAAAAAGTGTAATGGATTGTAATCAACGACTACGCCATTAACCGAAAGTAAACTGTGGGATGTGTCTGGTTTTGGATATTCTGTAATTGCAATCCATATCTGATTAAAGCTGAATCCGAGAACATGGGAGAGAGACAGGGAGAACAGAGACTTGTTGCTGATCAGATGCAGACTTGTTCACCATTACCATTATTCATTTAAATTCCATCACTTTGACACCTCAAGGTCTGTGATTCCCATCAATATTCCTGTCATTTCCCATCGGGGATCTAACCCTGTAGATTATACTCGGGTTATATGCGATTAGCGTGCATTGACTACTGAGCTATTCACTCAGGAGAGCACCCGAAAAAGAGCAAAACGCTCATTTTCTAAACCTGCAGTACAAAAATTGTAACTAAATCACATTTTAATAATTGATCTTGTGAAATGTAGTAATACATTAAGTATCTGATCATAAAATCATTACCTGAGCTGCATTACATGCCTCATAGTCTGGAACTCTTTTTTTTTTTAAATAGTTCTTCTCCCTTTGAGAACTGTTATTGTCCCATCATTACTTTCACAATTCAGTTACAGATCGATTTCAAGCGTTACAATGTATTTAATACGATGGTGATGATCCTTCAGGCGTGACTACAGATTATTGTTCTATGCTCGACGGGTTCTATCGAGTGCTCAGACTTTTGATAACATACACAAGTGGTTTATTTCCCCATGGTCAACATAATCCATAAACTTAATCCAACCTATTTTTTTACACTTAAGAGATCCCACACATCTACAGGACCTGGTGTCTTGTTTTTGGCCGTCTCTTGTTTTTGGCCGTCTCTCCGTCATCCATCCTAGAATGTGGTTGTGACCCCTCCATGTATACGGGCGGCCTAGATTTATAATTCTTGGACACAAGACAGGGTTGGCTCCGTCCCAATCCATTACAAATTGTAGCCCCATAATTTATCCTCTCTCTCTCTGGTGGAGTTTCTGCTCTGATCCTTTTTGTTAAGGTTATCCAGACAGGGAGCATGGCCCGCTGGTGGACTTCAAGTACTTCTGGGGGACATGACGAAATACCCAAGGACAAAAAGTCGCACTGAAAATGAAAGATTATACAGCTTAGCAAAGACCAAAGACATGTCGGCTGGTAATGAATAGGTGATATCCTGACACACTCCACCGTTAAAGGTGCGGCCTAATTCTAATCCAATTGACTTTTTGTCACATTCTGTGAATTGCTCCTCTCTTAGTCCTCTGGCTGCCCATGGTCAGTGTGTGTGCGTCCGTGTGTGTGTGTGTGTGTGTGTGTGTGTGTGTGTGTCCGTGTCCGTGTGTGTGTGTGCTCTGTAAATGGGAATGAACTCAATGGCTAGGACTGAGGCATGTTGCTTCAGGAACACAGAAGGTAGAAGTGCATTTTGATTGGCTGCTGAGCTCAAGTATTAACAACCATTCAGCAGAATCTCTGATGGTTCCTCTTCAGGCGTGTGCTGCCAACGGGACTGGTCAGTCAAGAGTAGCAGATGCCCAAGTGAAGACAACAAGGAAGACAACAAGTTTGTGCTGTTAGGCTCCCTGGCCCAAGGAGTTAGATGAGTCAGCAGCACGGTTCATAAACACCGTGATGGTATTTATATAAGGCAGATCAATACTGAGTCCAGGCTTGTTTCTGATCCAAGAGTCATTTTGCTGTAACAAATGGAATTGCCTCTCTCTCGCTCCCTCTCTCTCTCTCTCTCTTAAACAACAAACCACTCACAGAACACAGTGGGACTCTAAACTCATATTACTTCTCTGGCAACCTTTCTCGATTTATATTTATTTAATCATGTGGCAAATGCTTTTAATCCAGTGTGGCTGAGAGTGAGGGCTAGTTCAGGTCAGAGAGACACTGCGAGAGGCGATGTCGTACGGAACACGAATGAGGATGAGGCTGCTGGAAATAACGACAGTAAAAAACATGCTGCTTGTTAGTTATTGTTTTAACGATATTAAGGACTTATTTTCAGATCACTGTGCTGAGTGGCTCAAAGCCATTACGAGGGACCTGGAAGAGCGATGCCTTTTCACAGACCAACTCACACAGACAGTTTAAACACTGACCTCACTGATCTCAAAGCAGTTCAAACACAGACCTCCCTGATCTCAATGCATTCAAAATAATCTGCCTTTGCATACAACAGAAAGAGTGTGGTTATACAGTGTCACCCTGCTACACTTGCACATGTAGTTACATACAGATTGTTGTGATGAATTGATTCTTTGTGCCTGCTTGCATGGGACATTGCATCTGAGTCAAAGCTAACTGTTTTGATGCCACTGACAAACAGTCCCTACAGAGATAGACCTGTGTCTGTTTATTTCAATCACGGTTTGTCATTTTCTCTACAGAGGTATTAACAGAAACCTAAACTACAGACATTGTAGAAAGAGAAAGAGTCATTTTCTGACATTGAAGTAAACAGACACACCCCTGTAGGGATCCCTTCCATGTTGTCAGACACTTATAATAACATTATGGGCCTGGCAGTGGCGAAAACAAGGGGTTTACTGTTAAGCAGTGGCTCCAATGGGATTACATTGTACATCCGCCGCCAGTCATACTGTCCTACCGTCCTACCTCAATACTGTGGCGATTTCAGTTGTTATTTGTCCTTATTAAAAGTTTGGACCCAACAGATTTTTTTTTAAAGGACCCAGCTTGAAAATATCCCTAAGTTTCCCTCTGTCTTTCTCCTGTGTCTCTCCCTCTCTCTCCTGTGTGTCTCTCTCTCCTGTCTCTCTCTCTCTCTCTCTCTCTCTCTCTCTCTATCTCTCCTGTGTCTCTCTCTCTCTATCTCTCCTGTGTCTCTCTCTTACGACACTGATTATCTCTCTCTCTCTCCTGTGACTCTCTCTTACTCTCCTGTGTCTCACTCTCTCTCGCTCTCTCCTGTGTGTCTCTCTCACTCTCTCTCGCTCTCCTGTGTCTCTCTCTCTCTCTCTCCTGTGTCTCTCTCTTGTGTGTCTCTCTCTCACTACGCTGATTATCTCTGTCTGTTCTGTGCCCTTTCCTAGGAAACGTGTTTGTGGTGAGCCTGGCGTTTGCCGATCTGGTGGTAGCCTTCTACCCCTACCCGCTGGTGCTGTACGCCCTCTTCCATGACGGCTGGGCGCTGGGAGACACGCAGTGCAAGGTAAGAGCATTCCTTTATCGTCCTTTAATGTGTCCTCGACACGGAAGCGTCAACGCATGAACGACCTACATACAACAATGCTCACGATTTCAATGAACTTGGCTTAAACA
Organism: Sprattus sprattus; assembly: GCF_963457725.1. Classification (NCBI taxonomy): domain Eukaryota; kingdom Metazoa; phylum Chordata; class Actinopteri; order Clupeiformes; family Clupeidae; genus Sprattus; species Sprattus sprattus. Next base: position 77,795,041 of record NC_137920.1, read on the forward strand.
TTATAAACAAGACCATATCAAACAACAAAATAGAAGATACTTTTGAGCCTTACATCTCCTACAAGAAGGCTGGCAGGAACTCAGGTTATGTAAGATGAGCAACACATCAACACATCTGTCACAGCAAAGGAAAGCTAAAATAGATTATGCATTCATAAACAGCATTGTCTTCTTCAGTTTCATTTGATCCAAGTGAGCCGCAGTTCTATCTCACAAGGCCTGTCCCTCCTGATAAGACAGCAGGTAGAACTGACTGAAGTCAGCTTTGTTTGTTTGTTTTTGTAGTCTTTACTTTCTACACTATCTAGATCTAAGTCATACTGTCCTTTCTTATAGCACTATCTAGATCTAAGTCACACTGTTCTTTCTTATAGCACACTATCTAGATCTAAGTCACTGTTCTTTCTTATAGCACTATCTAGATCTAAGTCACTCTGTCCTTTCTAATAAAGCAGCACGTGTACTATCTATCCCATGGCTATCCTTTCTATTTGCACTGCAGCTTGGTCCAAACCTGACTGTCCTTAGTACATCAGCTCAGTCCAATCCCTGAACCTGTACTGTGTGTGTGTGTGTGTGTGTGTGTGTGTGTGTGTGTGTGTGTGTGTGTCAGTCCAATCCCTGAACCTGTCCTGTGTTCTAATAGTACATCAGCTCAGTCCAATCCCTGAACCTGTACTGTGTGTGTGTGTGTGTGTGTGTGTGTGTGTGTGTCAGTCCAATCCCTGAACCTGTCCTGTGTTCTAATAGTACATCAGCTCAGTCCAATCCCTGAACATGTCCTGTGGCTGTCTTTCTCATGGTAGTGCACCAGATAGATTTAACCCATCCTGTCCTGTCCTGTCCTGTCCCTCAGGTGAGCGGCTTCCCTAACCCTAACCCTAACCCATCCTGTCCTGTCTTGTCCCTCAGGTGAGCGGCTTCCTGATGGGGCTCAGCGTGATCGGCTCCATCTTCAACATCACGGCCATCGCCATCAACCGCTACTGCTACATCTGCCACAGCTTCGCCTACGGCCGCGTGTACAGCTTCCGGAACACCCTGCTCCTGGTGGCGCTGGTGTGGGCGCTGACCGTGGTGGCCATCCTGCCCAACTTCTTCGTGGGCTCGCTGCAGTACGACCCGCGCGTCTACTCCTGCACCTTCGCCCAGACGGCCAGCTCCTCCTACACCATCGCCGTGGTGGTGGTGCACTTCCTGGTGCCCATCGCCGTGGTTACCTTCTGCTACCTGCGCATCTGGGTCCTGGTGATCCAGGTGCGCCGCAAGGTGAAGAGCAGCGAGCCGCGCCTGCGTCCCAGCGACGTGCGCAACTTCATCACCATGTTCGTGGTGTTCGTGCTCTTCGCCATCTGCTGGGCGCCGCTCAACCTCATCGGGCTGGCGGTGGCCATCGACCCGCACCGCATGGCGCCCCGGATCCCCGAGTGGCTCTTCGTGGTCAGCTACTTCATGGCGTACTTTAACAGCTGCCTCAACGCCGTCATCTACGGCCTGCTCAACCGCAACTTCCGCCGGGAGTACATGCGCATCGTCACGTCCGTGTGGATGCCACGCCTCTTCGTTACGGAGACGTCGAGGGGAGCCACGGACGCCGTGAGGAGCAGGCCTTCACCTGTCAACAACAACGAGTGAGGTGAATTATGGGAAATGTAGTAACTACTTGAGACTGGAAGAAAACTAATGATGGACTTATCAGGCAATAAAACAACCTGACCGAAACTGTTATATTTGTGAATATTGCCCCAGATTCCAATGAACAGGTGCCTGCTTGATTTCTCTAGCACGGATGAAGCGTATTTTTTATGTTCTTCAATTTTACTGTACTTACATTAGAGTATCCGTTTATGGCAAATAACTTAGTAACACAATTTAGGTGCTGGCGTCAAAACTTGTGACTTCGTAGATATCTTAGTAATCTTGACTGGAAATAGATAATGGACAGTTTACAGAAAATACACAGAGCTAATTGATCTAAATTCTTTCGAATGCATATGCACTGCCTTAAGTCCAGTCTTGTTTATCATCAGTCTCTGGTGTCAACTGTGTTTGTTATACCTGACCATGTGAAAGTGCCAAACCCTCTACCCTCTACTCCGACACCAAATAATGGTCTCTTAAACATGTGAACCCGTGTAAGTGTTCTGTATTTGTCGACAGGCACACCCAGACCAACATACTGTCTTTTCTAGGGCACGTTTGTTACCCTTTCCCCATTTGTGGCAGCAGTAAAGATAAGACAACGCCAAGTTTCAGTTCATTATCCCACGCACGCAGGTAGCGTTACCTGTTAAATTTCCCACACCAAGGGGAACGTTAGCTGCTTCAATTTCCCACGCACGCAGGTAGGGTTAGCTGCTTAAATGTCCCACGCATGCAGGTAGCGTTAGCTGCTTAAATTTCCCACACCAA
>NC_137920.1:77802452-77804952 GCF_963457725.1 Sprattus sprattus
ATTTCCAAAAGCCGTCAGCCGTTGTGTGTACAGAGGTCACCTAGACCATGTGGGAGTTAAAGAAATGATGACTGAAATTGGACATGTTGTGGGCTCCTCTTGGCTTGTCTGTTGTATGCAGTCGACTAGACCAGGGGTTTTCAACTGGTTTTGTCCCAGGGACCACCATTCTGACTAGAAAGTAATTCGCGGCTCACTGATGTGCCTGCACGCCCGTGCGTGTTTGTAACCGCCGCCGCCACACCTCCTCCGATATTTTCATTATATTCAAGAGTAATCTGGAAATGTGTTTAAATATCAAAGCGAATTCATAAAAATAAAAAAATTCAATGGTGAACTGATCAACATAGGCTCATGTCGCTGACCCCCTGCAATGCCGTCGCGGACCACCAGGGGGCCACGGACCCCCTGTTGAAAACCCCTGGACTAGACTGATGTGGATCTGAGCCTTGGCTTGTCTGTTGTATGCAGTCGACTAGACTGATGTGGATCTGAGCCTTGGCTTGTCTGTTGTATGCAGTCGACTACCCTGATGTGGACGTAAGCCTTGGCTTGTCTGTTGTATGCAGTCGACTACCCTGATGTGGATGTGTGTGTATGTGTGTGTGAGTGTGTGTGTGGCTTGTCTGTTGTATGCAGTCGACTAGACTGATGTGGATGTAAGCCCGGCTCATGTTTGGCACAGTGTTCATATGAGGGTGACCAACATAACAGGTCGTCTCTTAAATAACCAGGCCATGGCTAGTTTGAGTTCCGCCTCGTCTCTGCGTGTGAAACAGGAAGTAATCGGGGGAGTGAAGGCTGCAGGCCCCGCTGTGGAACCCTGGGAAATCCTCTGAATGTGACGGCGTTGCAGGAGATGACTCATTCATGTATACTAATCCAAGTTGAAGTTGAATCACTTTGAATCGCCTACTATGGCGAGGGCCATGCCTCAGTCGCTCCAAAAAGAACTGCTTTAGTTGCCTCAGGGAATGATGTCATTCTAACGCATACTGGTAGGTGGCTAGCATTTCATCTATCCTGTATTTTCTTCTTTTAAAATATTTAATGAAAAAGTATATATATATGTATGCTGAGGTTAGGACCAAGAGCTTTTTGAAGAAGTTATCAAAGCCCTGTAGAGCATGTTTCAACCACTACACTTTCACTCGAGTATCTCTGAAGATTCAAAAAGTTGATTTAATACAAAGCATTACTGAAAAGATGAGAGACAGTCAGAGAGATCTCCACAGAGACAGATGGAATGCTTTGTGTAGGTTGAGAGAAAAAAAAAACACCTCAACAGCAAATTCAAATTAAAGGGGAAAGGTGTCAGAAGTTAATGGTAAGGTTGGCCAGGAAATGAAACGTATAGATCACCAATAGGACACAAAATACATAAACAATACTTGCATAAGGACTTTAGGTAACTGGGCCACTCACACCCACACCACTGCTCTGATGATTATACATCAGGCACTCTCAACGGCAAACAATTAGTCACCACACATCAGAGGAGGCTAGGGCCTACATCATGCACTCACACACACACACACACACACACACACACACACACACACACACACACACACACACACACACATACCCTCCCCGGAGGCGAAACCCACACATGTCGAGACAGGTAAGTCTACCTGCGCATTTCTACTTCCCTCTGACGTCAACAGGCCACCCCAAAACTCCCTCAGCCCACCGTCAGAAGGCAGCTCTGGTAACCGTGTGTGTGTGTGTGTTTGTGTGTGTGTAAGCTCTGGTAACCGTCATACATCCAGAAGCATTCTCTGCGGTGGGAGGCAACAGCAGAAAGAGGTTGAGATTGGAGAAACTCTACATATAACATCTGTTGCCTGGGTTCTTCACCAATTAAAGCTTTATGGAAGAGACCCACTGTTGAAAAAAAGGATCGACTACAGTTCGCCAAAAGGCATGTGGGAGTCTCCATGGTCAAGTGGAAGAAGGTTCTGTGGTTTGATGAGACCAAAGTGGAGCATTTTTTCAACAGTGGCTCTCTTCCATGAAGCTTTGATTGGTGAAGAACCCAGGTTACAGTTGTTGTATGCAGAGTCTCTCCCATCTCAGCTGCTGAAGCTTGAAACTTCTTCAGAGTAGTCATAGGTGTCTTGGTGGCCTCTCTCACTAGTCTCCTTCTTGCATGGTCACTCAGTTTGTAAGGACGGCCTGATCTAGGCAGATTTACAAAATTATTTATTTAATTTACATAACTGTGTAAAAATCTGTTTTCACTTTGACGTTAAAGAGAGCTATTTAGTGATTTGTTTTGTCCAAAAAGCCAACTTATATTGACCATGACCGATTTATAAAAGCAATAAAAGGGTAAAACATCCAAGGGGGTGAATACTTATGCAAGGTACTGTACCACACACACACACACTCACACACACACACACACACACACACACACACACACACACACACACACACACACACACACACAGACACACACTCCACCTTCCTGAAACACAGATACTCCCACTCTTCG
>NC_137920.1:77809952-77817452 GCF_963457725.1 Sprattus sprattus
CTAGGCAGAGACAAGTGGACGTGCATTCAGTGTGTCTGAGCAGGGACAAGTGTCGCACCCAACTCGGCACATCTTCATTGATCCCAATCACAACTGCACAAAACTTGGGTGTTAAGAGTAATGACACACTCTGAGGCTGTAGCCTCTGCCTCAAGGTCCTGTCTGCTTCTAGACCAGACTACTGCAGCCTCAAGGTCCTGACTGCTTCTAGACCAGCCTACTGCATCAAGGCCCTGACTGCTTCTAGACCAGACTACTGCAGCCTCAAGGTCCTGACTGCTTCTAGACCAGACTACTGCATCAAGGCCCTGTCTGCTTCTAGACCTAGACTATTGCCTCAAGGTCCAGCTGCTTCCAGACTAGACTATTGCTCAAGGTCCTGACTGCTTCTAGACTATTGCTCAAGGTCCAGCTGCTTCCAGACAAGACTATTGCATCTTCAAGGTCCTGTCTGCTTCTAGACCAGACTACTGCAGCCTCAAGGTCCTGTCTGCTTCTAGACCAGACAACTGCAGCCTCAAGGTCCTGACTGCTTCTAGACCAGACTACTGCATCATTGCCCTGTCTGCTTCTAGAGCAGACTATTGCTCAAGGTCCTGACTGCTTCTAGACTATTGCCTCAAGGTCCAGCTGCTTCCAGACTAGACTATTCTCAAGGTCCTGACTGCTTCTAGACCAGACTATTGCTCAAGGTCCTGACTGCTTCTAGACTATTGCCTCAAGGTCCAGCTGCTTCCAGACTAGACTATTCTCAAGGTCCTGACTGCTTCTAGACCAGACTATTGCTCAAGGTCCTGACTGCTTCTAGACCAGACTACTGCATCAAGGCCCTGTCTGCTTCTAGACTAGACTACTGCATCAAGGCCCTGACTGCTTCTAGACTAGACTACTGCAGCCTCAAGGTCCTGACTGTCTCTTTATTCTATAGGACAGCCACTGGATCAGCACCTGTCTCCTTTAAATGCCATGATTCAGCTGTACTCCTCCTCTCATCCACTTCGCTCCTCTGATGAGCGTTTGTTTGTTAATTTATTTATTTATTTTAAACAAAACCTTGATACATTGTTCTCTCTCACATGCAACCCCCCCCCCCCAACACACACACACACACACACACCAGACACACATGCACACTCAAACACATACACACATACACACATACACACACACACAATAAAAGCCAGACCAAGTACTCCCTACTACATCATTGTCGGCAATAGCAGACCAATGCCATTTGGGATTTCATGAGCTTCTTCCTGGACCTTTCCCCTTGGTCCTCTACCCTCCTCTGATTGGTCCAGATTAGTCACTGCACTATCCCTGGGCTTCTATACAGCGAGCGGCGCAAGGTCGAATAAAAACGTCTCTCTTTTCCAGTCACAGTTATAATCTGTCTGCTTTGCCGAAAACTTAATAAGATATAAGTCGACACGAGAACCTTGAGGCAGCGTTGGGAAATGAACTCGGTTGGGACAGAGAGGCTCTGAAAGTGATGATAGATCAAAAATGGAACTTTCAAATTGAGAATTGATGACATATACTATATATATATAAGACACAAGACAAAGATATTCGACAGCATCTGATCAATTTGTCTCATCGTTTAAAATAATGTTTTGTGCTTTGAAAATATATTTTTAAAAGACTTTAAAAAGATTTCTTATCGTAAGACTAGGTGTGCACATACTTACGTTGACCAACAAAAAGAGACGGTATCATTTCAGCCAGTCACTTATATGTTTTCTTCATTTTTCAATTCTGTGTTGTTGTTCTACTCATCACAGCCAGTGATAGAGATTATTTCCAAACACTGTTTATGACTTAAGAATATAATAATCAAGTGCCTTGTATTAATATATTCCTTGTATGAATCATGTGCTTATGAAAGCAGGAGCATGGCTTTTCTGTGTGTGTGTGTAACTAGAATATTAGGTACCACTTAGTCTGCATACGGACAAGAGCATGTTTAGACCTGAGGAGATAAGACGGGAACTGTGCCTCTTCCAATTGTCTTGTTTGCTTGCCTTGTCCTGTCTTGTTTGCTTCCCATTTGTAAAGCGTCTTTGAGTGTTAGAAAAGCGCTATATAAATATGAATTATTATTATTATTCCGACCTTGTGCAAAACTGCCATCCTTGCAAGACAGGGAGCCTCGGACGTGAGAAATCCACCACGTGGTTATCCCTGCTGAAAACCAAACTTCTGGCTATATAAACCTTGTGCGATGGGTTTATCATTGCCTTCACTTTCAGCCTTGTGCTGGGAGGGGAGCCCGATTGCAATTGTTGTTGTTTGTCTGTCTAATGAATATACTTACATGCAGCTCCGGAGTCCTGAACTAACTAGGGTGAATTTTCACCTATCAGCCACTGTGCGCCACACAGCGAGGTTTGTAAATCTTTCCAGATGAGGTACTCTAAAACAGTGGTTCTCAACCGGGGGTACGCGTACCCCTGAGGGTACGTGAAGGTAGTCCAAGGGGTACGTGAGATTTAAAAAAAAAAATATTTAAAATAAGCCTCCATCCAAAAATCATTTAAAAATAGGCTACTTATTATACGGCTCTTCAGAATGTTCCAAAATGTACGTTGATTTGTATGGGCCATATGTGGGTTAAATGTCTGCGTTCGCAGGTTTGTAATTCCTTGATATTCACTGCTGCGTAAAGTTTATCACCGCTGTCATTGGCAACGCGTTTTTTGCTTCTAATTCACATTGCATACTATTATCATTCCGCAAGTTGTCCGGTTAGTTAACGTAACGGAAGGTCATTGAAACTTGAAGTCAGAAGGTGGATTGTTCAGCATTTGCGTGCAGAACTATTTTTTTCTTAGCGGAAATCACAAAATGACAACAAACTCATTCAAAAGAGGTATTCTGGAGGAATGTCTTCTATCATTTTGGCAAGTAACTGTATAATAAGCGCGTTTTTTTTTCGCGAAAACATGGGAGCTGAACACACACAACTGCTGCTGCACACAGGAGTGCGTTGGCTCTCTCGAGGGAGAATACTCAAACGGCTGTTGAAATTACGATCTGAAGTAGCCTACAGACCTTTCTGATTGAGTACAGATCCCCCAATGCCACACAGACTGGCTTGCAAATATGTGCTATCTGGCAGATATGTTCAGCAAACTGAACGAACTGAATATGTCTGCAGGGAAAGGACACCAGCATTTTAAACCTGTATGACAAGGTGCACAGGGGGCTTCACCTGCTTTCCTCAGATTGATGATTTTCTCTCTAGTGAGGATGTGGACAGAGCTCCAGTCCAGTTGGTCATCGTGGGACATTAGACCAATTTGATTCAACATTTTAATTTTCAATTTCCTACTCTCCTGACATGGAGGAGAAATCTACACAGCTGGATTGGGTGAAAAAACCCATTTCTCTTGTCCGAAGCATGTGGAAGCTCTGTCACTAATCAGGAAACACTCATGGAAGTGTCATCTGACCGTGGGCTCCAGATGAAGTTTGCCACATCCACACTCACACAGTTTTGGATGTGTGTGAAGCAGGAGCACCCTGACCTGGGAGAGAAAGCTTTGGAGCAGCTACTACCCTATGCCTCCACATATTTATGTGAGGCCTCCTTCTCTGCAATGACTGTGATCAAAACAAAGCAGAGAAACAGACTGTGCCTGGAGAAGAGCTTGATCACAGCAGTTGCCTCCTTGCCACCAAGACTTACAAAGATTTTCAGCGAAGCATAAGCACAAGTTTCTTACTAAAATGTAATTGCAAACGCACTCAGTTCAATGCCACAATATTCAATGTTCAATCTTCAGTGCTGACAGTTTAATAAATCAGACAATGATGGCATAGAGCTGTGTACATATTTTTTTTCAATCAAAAATGCTTTGCGCTGGTTAGGGGGTACTTGGCTGAAAAAATATTTCACAGGGGGTACAAAACTGAAAAAAGGTTGAGAACCACTGCTCTAAAAGATAATCTGAAATAAAATGGAAAAAAAGTAAACAAACAGTTGACCCGGCTTCAAAGGAGTGCCTGTCAGGTATTTGACCAGTGATGTGTGGTGAGGTTTGTCGCTGGTGAGGCACTGCCTCTTTCAGTCAGATTTACAAACACACAAACCCAATAAAGTACCTTAAATCACAATTCAATTGGCAGCTTGCACATTGACTACGGGTTGCTTTTCATGTCAGCATTCTTTTTCATCAGTACAGGTAAGGTACATACAGTTAGCAGCTGCTAGTTTGTGACACCTCGTGTTAATATGTGTGAATATGCACTCATGAATATGAACTCCTAAATATGAACTCGATCATACGAAGTTGCACAAGCACCCTGAGGGTTTCTACCCTTTCCCATTATAATTTAAATTTTAAGAATTACCGTAAATCGAGGAGACTATAACATCAGCTAGATGACCAGCTATCATTTCAGGCAAATTGAACTCTTACAATTCAATCGTCTAAGGTTATTAAGTTTCCTTAGCTAGCTAATTAGCTAGCGTTGCAACTGGATAACCATAGCAACCAGGTAATACAACTTTCTTTTTATTTGTTTTACTTTTCCTGATGACAGGTGAGGCTCTGTGTACCCTGTTTCCCCTGATCACACGTCCCTGTATTTGACCAAAACCAAATGGCTACCTTCCATCTGGTAGTCTGAAGCCTGGGGGAAATACAACCCAAGTTTCCAATGTAACTGCCTTTCAGTGGTGAAAGAACAGTAGATGTGGTCAGGACTCTAGACAAAGTAGGGGGGGGGGGGGGGGGGGGCTTCAGAGGGTGAAATTACATGAGCATGGGCTCCATAGCACCTATTCACATCACCAGTCTCCATATCACCAGTCTTCATGTCACCAGTCGTCATAGCACCAGTCTTCATAGCACCAGTCTTCATAGCCCCTTAGACATCACCAGTCTCCATAGCACCAGTCTCCATAGCCCCTATCCACATCACCAGTCTCCATAGCACCAGTCTTCATAGCACCAGTCTTCATAGCACCAGTCACCTATACACATCACCAGACTCCATAGCACCAGTCTCCATAGCACCAGTCACCTATACACATCACCAGACTCCACATCACCAGTCTCCATAGCACCAGTCTTCATAGCACCAGTCTTCATAGCACCAGTCACCTATACACATCACCAGACTCCATAGCACCAGTCTCCATAGCACCAGTCACCTATACACATCACCAGTCTCCATAGCACCAGTCTCCATAGCACCAGTCTCCATAGCACCAGTCACCTATACACATCACCAGTCTCCATAGCACCAGTCTCCATAGCCCCTATCCGCATCACCAGTCTCTACATCACCAGTGTCCATATCACCAGTCTCCATAGCACCAGTCTCCATAGCCCCTATCCACATCACCAGTCTCCACATCACCAGTGTCCATATCACCAGTCTCCATAGCACCAGTCTCCATAGCCCCTATCCACATCACCAGTCTCCATAGCACCAGTCTCCATAGCTCCTATCCACATCACCAGTCTCCATAGCACCAGTCTCCACTCCATAGCCCCTATCCACATCACCAGTCTCCATAGCACCAGTCTCCATAGCTCCTATCCACATCACCAGTCTCCATAGCACCAGTCTCCACTCCATAGCTCCTATCCACATCACCAGTCTCTATAGCACCAGTCTCCATAGCTCCTATCCACATCACCAGTCTCCATAGCACCAGTCTCCATAGCCCCTATCACCAGTCTCCATAGCACCAGTCTCCATAGCATCTGGACCGACCGTCTTTTATTTGCTTCATGCTTTATGTAATTAATGAAATTGTACCCAACAACTAGTGTGCCAAATTTTGGCTTGTATATGCTGTGGTTTCTGAGATATGGAGGCGATTGAAAAGGCCATGGCCCTAATTTTACAGTGTGTTTTGTTAAAACAGTACCAAATTCCAAAGAGTCATTACTATTGAACTATTCCTGCTAGATGCTTGACATTTTCAGGGAATACATTACATTATTAAATTGTTTTTAATCTTTAAAATAGTTGGCCCACAGTTGCATATTTGCCAAGTCATGGCTTTCTAAGATTTCTATTAAAACTAAAGTTGTGCTTTGGAGCAGCTCTTGCCCCCTATATCTTCACATTGAAGCGGAACAGAACCTTTTCATTGAAGCGCAACAGAACCTTTTCATTGAAGCACAGCAGAACCTTTTCATTGAAGAAGAACAGAACCTTTTCATTGAAGCGCAACAGAACCTTTTCATTGAAGCACAGCAGAACCTTTTCATTGAAGAAGAACAGAACCTTTTCATTGAAGCACAACAGAACCTTTTCATTGAAGTAGAACAGAACCTTTTCATTGAAGCACAACAGAACCTTTTCATTGAAGAAGAACAGAACCTTTTCATTGAAGAAGAACAGAACCTTTTCATTGAAGCGGAACAGAACCTTTTCATTGAAGAAGAACAGAACCTTTTCATTGAAGAAGAACAGAACCTTTTCATTGAAGCGGAACAGAACCTTTTCATTGAAGAAGAACAGAACCTTTTCATTGAAGAAGAACAGAACCTTTTCATTGAAGAAGAACAGAACCTTTTCATTGAAGAAGAACAGAACCTTTTCATTGAAGAAGAACAGAACCTTTTCATTGAAGAAGAACAGTACCTTTTCATTGAAGAAGAACAGAACCTTTTCATTGAAGCGGAACAGAACCTTTTCATTGAAGAAGAACAGAACCTTTTCATTGAAGCGGAACAGAACCTTTTCATTGAAGCAGGGTGATAAGGCCTGGATCTGGTTTATATTTCTGCATATAAATCAAGAGTTAGCGAGAGAGAGATTTGATATACCTTAATATGACATTCTACATGACAAGAGTGTTGGAGCCCAAGAGAAAGAGAGAGAGAGAGAGACAGAAAGAGAGAAGGAGAGAGAGAGGGAGATAAAGCGAGAGACAGAGAGAATTGTTGCCTGGAGGCGCTGAGCCAGATCAGTGGCAGCAGCAGCAGCACCAGCCTCATCATGTCCTCCACATAGTAATGTTGGACTCTGGCAGTTTGCCACCTCACACAGAGGTGTGGTCAGACCTGTGTTTCACTGTGGCAGGTCCGCTGTGGGTAGGGGATTCTAGCGGACAGCATTAGATCATAGTGGCAGTTCTGCTGTGGGTAGGGGCTTCTAGCGGAGAGCATTAGTTCATAGTGGCAGGTCCGCTGTGGGTAGGGGCTTTTAGCCGAAAGCATTAGAGGAAATGGGTCTCTGGGTGTAGACAGTTAAGCACTTTGATGGAGATTATTTCCAAACACTGTTAAGAATATATGAATCAAGTGCCTTGTATTAATATATTCCTTGTATGAATCATGTGCTTATGAAAGCAGGAGCGTGGCTTTTCTGTGTGTGTGTGTAACTAGAATATTAGGTGCCACTTAGTCTGCATACGGACAAGGGCATGTTTAGACCAGAGGAGTTAAGAAGGGAACTGTGCTTCTTCCGACCTTGTGCAAAACTGCCATCCGTGCAAGACAGGGAGCCTCGGACGTGAGAAATCCACCACGT
>NC_137920.1:77827452-77862452 GCF_963457725.1 Sprattus sprattus
CGCACACACGAACACACACACAAACACATATAGACACAAGGCTCTGCTTAGTGACACACACACGAACACACACACACACACACATAGACACAAGGCTCTGCTTAGTGACACACACACGAACACACACACACACAGACACAAGGCTCTGCTTAGTACAAACACACGAACACACACACGCACACATATAGACACAAGGCTCTGCTTAGTGACGCACACACAAACACACATACACACACATAGACACAAGGCTCTAGTTAGTGAAGCGCACACACACACACACACGCACACACACACACACACATAGGCACAAGGCTCTGGTTAGTGACGCACACAGGAACACACATACACACACACATAGACACAAGGCTCTAGTTAGTGACGCACACACACACACACACACACACACACACACACACACACACACACATAGACACTCGGCTCTGGTTAGTGACGCACACACACACACGCACATAGACACAATGCTCTAGTTAGTGACGCACACACAAACACACATACACACACACACACACACACACACACACACACACATAGACACTAGGCTCTGGTTAGTGACGCACACCACACACACACACACACACACACACACACACACATAGACACTAGGCTCTGGTTAGTGACGCACACACACACACACACATAGACACAATGCTCTAGTTAGTGACGCACACACAAACACACATACACACACATAGACACAATGCTCTAGTTGGTGACGCAAACCAACGGAATTATTTTAGGTCACCTGAGTCAGAATGTCACTTTGACATCTAGTGTCTAGTGAGTGCAGGTCATTTTGTGTTCTCTTTCCCCAAGCTCTTTAATGGGTACTGCTGTTAGGACTCCCTGATTCCCTGAGAGCTTATTATCCAAACAATAGGGTTCCTCCGCGGTCCGTGGATCTTCTGGCCAATCGATTTTCGTTTTAAAAGCAGGAAATGGAAAACGGATAACGAGCCGTCTCCCTTCTCCCGTCTCGGAGTCGGAAAATGGGAAACGAGGAACGAACCTATTTCCCATTTCCCATTTATTTTCCAAACGGGGAACGGGTCGTTTTCTGTGGTTCGTGTGCGTGGTTATGAATGGAAATTCGGGTAAATAAAAACAGGGGCAATTTTCCATCACTGATTTTGCATTAATATGACCCAGAACTTGATGTCTTTTGTCAGTGTCTGTTAATCATGGCTACCGTTGATGAAGTTGTGAGCAACAAGTGTCCGAGAATTGTACACCATCAGCGGACTAGCCCCGAGCTGCTAGACCCCTGTCTCCATCCTCCACAGGCACCAGGATGTGAGCAACAAGTGTCCGAGAATAGTACACCATCAGCGGACTGGCCCCGAGCTGCTAGACCCCTGTCTCAATCCTCCACAGGCACCAGGATGTGAAGATAATGTGTCCGAGGACAGTGCACCATCAGCGGACTGGCCCCGAGCTTCTAGGCCCTTGTTTTCATCCTCCACAGGCACCGGGATGTCAGAAATATATGTCCGCCAAAGATGCACCATCAACTGACTCTCTACGAGCGTCTAGGCCCTTGTCACAGAACCAGTCCCGGGTCATATTAATGCAAAATCAGTGATGGAAAATTGCCCCTGTTTTTATTTACCCGAATTTCCATTCATAACCACGCACACGAACCACAGAAAACGTTCGAAACGTTTTGAAATCGGAAATGGGAAATGGGAAATAGGTTCGTTCCTCGTTTCCCATTTTCCAACTCCGAGACGGGAGACGGGAGACGGCTCGTTATCCGTTTTCCATTTCCTGGTTTTAAAACGAAAATCGATTGGCCAGAAGATCCACGGACCCTCCGCTCCCACTGCTCTTGTGGCTTGCAGGTTTGCAACATCATTTTTAGCATAGTTTGAGAAAACCCAATATGTTACAGCCAGAGTGTGGTAAGAGGTTCAAATGGGTGCTTACACATTTTTAATTACCATTTACAACACACATAATCATTATAATGCCTGACACACAGTGAAGTGTTATTGAATAGTAATATTTACAGCTGAACAGGAAATATAACATCAGTAGACATTTCTGCTAAGGGGGGCCAATCCCTCATTAGCAGAGGCCCAATAAGAATTAGCCTTTAATTGATTTTCACCTTCTTTCCGGATTTTTCTTTTACAAGTCCTCAACATCCTCTCACCACAAGGAAGTGGAGATAAGTGTGTGACAAATTCAGCAAAACACAAGCACAAGCATAATGCACCCTGGCAGCTCATTCAATGCACACACACACACACACACACACACACACACACACACACACACACACACACACAGCTCATTCACAAGCATAATGCACCTGGGCAGCTCATCCAACACACTTGAAGGATTCGTGCTTCTATATTTCTCCCCTCTTACACACACACACACACACACACACACACACACACACACACACACACACACTCACTTCTCCCCTCGTACTGGCTCAATAATAATCCCTTTCACTTCTATTGGAGGGTATAATTCCCACCTCATTTGAGAGTCTTTCCAAGTGACAGATATGTCACAGGAGACCTGGGTAGCAGATGTTCTGATACCAATGACCAGTTTCCAAAGCTCACATATGGTTTGCCTGGCAATACTTCATACCATGGCCTGCCACTTGGCATCAAAGCCGGGAGACTCGATAATTATTTCAATTTTTTTTAGTAAAAAGCCGTTCTCTCCGTGATATGAATGCTTCTTGCTTATGTCTGCCCCGACTGAGCCAGAGTAGGAGTCTTCCTTCTCCCTTTGATGTTGGGAGCTCATGAAACATAATTTGGAGGAAATTTCCTGATTGCATCCAAACTTTGAGAGTCTGATAACTAAGCCCTGGAGAGACCCAGAGACTAGTGTGTGTGTGTGTGTGTGTGTGTGTGTGTGTGTGTGTGTGTGTGTGAGTGTGTGTGTGTGTATGGAGAGACCCAGAGCCTAGCTTTCCTCCGCCTCTCAACTTCTATTTTTAGCCCCTGCTTCAGTATTCTTAAAAACGAGTCATTAAAAAAGCAGCCTCACATGCACTTCTATTGCTAAACCCAGCGGTCCCAAGCAGTTCCTGAGAAACAGCCAGACCACACCACACTGGGAGTAAAGTGAGAACAGGGATGAATGGGTAGATAAGTCAGTGCATCGAGGAGGTTCTGGAGGCGGGCAGGAAGCCAACAAACAACAACAACACTACTGTTTGTTGTTGCCGCCATCCTTCCTTCCTGAGCCTGAGTAGCAGAGAAGCTAACAAAGATTCTCACTCTCCTTCACAGGGACGTGCACAGGAGTGGACTAAGGTACTGCCCGTTTGGACTACTGACCAAAGTCAGATGATCAGTAGTCCAATACTCCCACCCTCCTTCAGACTGTTAGATGGTCAGTAGTCCAATACTCCCACCCTCCTTCAGACTGTTAGATGGTCAGTAGTCCAAGACTCCCACCCTCCTTCAGACTGTTAGATGGTCAGTAGTCCAATACTCCCACCCTCCTTCAGGCTGTTAGATGGTCAGTAGTCCAAGTAGTCCAAGACTCCCACCCTCCTTCAGACTGTTAGATGGTCAGTAGTCCAATACTCCCACCCTCCTTCAGACTGTTAGATGGTCAGTAGTCCAAGTAGTCCAAGACTCCCACCCTCTCTGTTATTCCCTGTTTTATTCCCTGTATTATTCCCTGTGTTATTCCCTGTATTATTCCCTGTGGTATTCCCTGTATTATTCCCTGTCAAATTCCCTGTGTTATTCCCTGTCAAATTCCCTGTGTTATTCCCTGTATTATTCCCTGTGTTATTCCCTGTATTATTCCCTGTGGTATTCCCTGTATTATTCCCTGTTTTATTCCCTGTATTATTCCCTGTATTATTCCCTGTATTATTCCCTGTGGTATTCCCTGTATTATTCCCTGTCTTATTCCCTGTGTTATCCCCTGTATTATTCCTTGTATTATTCCCTGTGGTATTCCCTGTACTATTCCCTGTGTTATTCCCTGTGTTATTCCCTGTATTATTCCCTGTATTATTCCCTGTGGTATTCCCTGTACTATTCCCTGTCTTATTCCCTGTGTTATTCCCTGTATTATTCCCTGTATTAATCCCTGTGGTATTCCCTGTGTTATTCCCTGTCTTATTCCCTGTATTATTCCCTGTGTTAATGTGCTTACCCATCACATGATGACAATATTTGACATTTCTGTCCTCTCTTCATCACAAATGTGCTTTGACGTTGAGTTCAGCAGAGCAATGTTACAGAACAACCAGAACAGCCTTGCAGCTGTTTTAGTCTACGTTTTGTAAACACAGCCAGGAGAAAATGATCTGGATTATGAGTGGGTTCGTGGAGCTATTTACTGACGTAATAGGGCTGACGTGAGGTAGTTATTTACTCTCACAGCTGGCTGGCTGCGCTGCGCATCGAGAGTTCCACACAGGGCTGTATTTGGAGAGGCTTCACCTGTGGGAAGTCATCTGACCAGGTGTCATGGCAACCAATTGTAGTGATCTCACTGGGTGTCATGGAAACCAATTGAAGTGATCTTACTGGGTGTCCTATATCCATTGAAAGTGATTGTTGCTCTTTCGTCGGCCGTTCTGCCCACAGGTCGCTTCATAATGACGGGCCCTGCAGGAGACTCACAGGTGTGGCGGTAGGGGACTTCACACATGATTGGTCAGTGTGTATTCGCTAGCTTGTGAGTGTGTGTTGGCTAGCGTGTCTGTGAGTTCACTAGCGTGTGTGTGTGTTAGCTAGTGTGTGTATGTGTTTGTGTTTGCTAGCATGCCACCACGGTGAAGCTGACCTGCTGGGATTTCCAGCAAATTGAATTCGATTTGGACCGATGTGGAGGGAGACGATTTGGTGTTCCTATAAGCCTTTTTGAGGGCAGTGTTGGGCTGGAAACCGGAAGATCGCTGGTTTGATCCCCGACCAGTAGGAAAAATGCGGGCGGGGGAAGTGGTTGAGCACTGCAGTCCCATGCCCACATCCAGGGCTGAGGTGCCCTTGAGCAAGGCACCTCACCCCGATCACTGCTCCCCGGGCGCTCAAAGCAGCTCACTGCTCCGGGTTAGTGTGCTTCTCTTCACTGTGTGCTGTGTGTATCACTACCCTGGATGGGTAAAATGCAGAGATCAGATTCAGAGTGTGTGTGTGTGCCAGAACAGAACATATTCACTTTCACATTTCAACCCTCGGAGCATTCTTGCAGTAGGCCTCGCTGTTACACTACTGAAACTTATTGGGTAAATTGTTGTGACTGAGTGAACTATTTCATATTTATTAAAGTGGTCTTAGTGGGCTCTCTTGGCACTTTTCTTGTACATCGCTTTGGATAAAAGCGTCAGCCAAATGTAAATATAATAGAGTGTCACTTTTAAGGGAATAGCTCACATTGTGCTCTGTGTACAAATTCCTCTCTTCAAACCCCACTACAGACATCAAAATAGTGTTACAAACACACACACACACAAACACACACATACACACACACACACACACACACACACACACACACACAGACACACACACACACACTCACACACGCACACATACACACACACACACACACACACACACACACACACACACACACACACACACACACACACACACACACACACACACACACACACACACACACACACACTCACACACGCACACATACACACACACACACACACACACACACACACACTCACACACACTCACACCCACAAGTGTTACAAACTGAGCATTAAAGCTGCACCACATTCAAAAGCTTAACATGCAGAAATATCTTTTGAAACGTCCCTGCGGACCACAAACACACTCACACGCAGACACAGACACACACATACAGACACACGCACACACACACAGACACACACACAGACACAAACTGTGGTTGGGGCACATGTTTGGCATAGCAGCGCTGCATGCTATAACACAAAGCCAACAGCACACACAGCTGCAAAATGAATGAATGAATGAGGTCCAGTTGTTTTCCATTTCCATTTAGATTTCCTCATTTTGCAGACACTCTCTATCAAAGACAATGCAGGTGAGTTGGAACTTTCCGGAATGTTCCTGTGGCTCGACTGGCAGAGCCACTGGTAAGGTAAGGGGCTAACAACACCAAGGTCTCGGGTTTAATTCCCACAGAACCATATGAAACAAGAATGGGAGCATTCAGAGAATGCAAACCTCCGCCTTGTGACCTTGACCTTTGACCTTGACATCTAAAAATCGAATCAATTATTGCAATTATATTACTCAATCTCCCCACAAAGTTTGATGGAAATCGGTCAGTGCGTTTCTGCGTAATCCTGCTGACAAACAAACAAACAAACAAACAAACATACAGGGGCGAAAACATAACCTCCTTGGCGGAGGTAAACGACACAACCAAAATGTATATCTGTACTGCAAGTGGCTTTGGATAAAAGCTCAATGCTTAAACAGTTCAGTGCTTGGGGATATTGTAAACCTTAAGCTCTTTGGGAATAGGTTTTTGGTGTAGTAGAATTATAAATAATCACGGACACGTTTACTCAAACTCCAGCCACAACGAATATCCTCTTTTTCACTTTCTTGTATATAAAAACTATTCCCTGCAAAGCATTATGGGTACTACAGTTCTTACAATATCATCACTGTTCTCCATGAGGTGAGGAAGAGGAAAAGCCCACTCTGTTCCCTCAACAGTAATGCCAGGGAATCACAGCTCAAGGCTGTCTCTCGGTGATTGATGCCGCGAGGATTAGCAGAGCCAGGAGAGGAGCATACTCCTCCTGTGTGTGTCACTACCCTGGATGGGTCAAATGCAGAGGTGGAATTCAGAGTGTGTGTGTGTGTGTGTGTGTGTGTGTGTGTGTGTGTGTGTGTGTGTGTGTGTGTGTGTGTGTGTGTCACTACCCTGGATGGGTAAAATGCAGAGGTGGAATTCAGAGTGTGTGTGTGTGTGTGTGTGTGTGTGTGTGTGTGTGTGTGTGTGTGTGTGTGTGTGTGTGTGTGTGTGTGTGTGTGTCACTACCCTGCATGGGTCAAATGCAGAGGTGAAATTCAGAGTGTGTGTGTCTACACCACCTCTGCCATAGAGTCACTTTCACTTTTCACTAATGGATTTCTATGTGTGTGTGTTCACTGGGTGCTGTGTGTGTCACTACCCTGGATGGGTCAAATGCAGAGGTGGAATTCAAAGTGTGTGTGTGTCTACACCACCTCTGCCATAGAGTCACTTTCACTTTTCACTTCACTTCACTTTTCATACTGTCAGTTTGCTCTCAAACTACTTGGTACCACTTTACAATAAGACTCCATTATAATGGTTTATAAATGGTTTATAAATAGGTTATTAATTAGGTTGTTAACCCTTTGTAAGTCATTAATAAGCCCTTATAAATGAAGAAAACCACTTGAGTCTGCTGCTACTCTACTACTTGTTGTTGCCATATGGTGGCGCAACAGGGCAGTGAGGAAAACCATATTTTATTGGAGATTTCAAGAATAAAGTCATACTTTTTAGCAATACCGCAAGAGTAAAGGTGAAAATACACTGTCAAAGCTGGGCAAAAAGTACAAACAAATAAAAAAGATAAGCTCCACAACAATACACACAAAGTAAGCTCCACTAGGACCTTGGCACAAAGACAACTCCTTAGGGGTCGCCTTCCTTGTTCTGGAAGGTTGCATGAACAAGGACAGCGAGGCTTCGGGACGCTGAGGACAGGACACACACACACACACACACACACACCTGTCTGGCCTTGGGACGCTGAGGACAGGACACAGACACACACACACACACACACACACACACACCTGTCTGGCATTGGGACACTAAGGACAGGACACACATTAGTGTGGATCAGCAGATTCTGTGATATGGAGGTGGACGGCCTCCACGGTGGATTGCATCGGTCCCAGCGAGGGACTCTGAGGCAGAGAACAGAGTGTGTTTCATGTCGGAGAGAGGGAGGCTGGGACTCTGAGGCAGAGAACAGAGTGTGTTTCATGTCGGAGAGAGGGAGGCTGGGACTTCAAAGTGTTCACACCCATACAGTGGCTGAACACATCAATGTCCGGTTTTTATTTATTTATTTATTTAAAAATGGCTTATTTTGCAGGAGTGCAGGTGCCAATGAGCATGGCCTATTGTTTTGTCGGTAGCAAGTGTTGTGAATCATTTACAACTGATTCAGGTGTACATAAGGAGATTGTGTAATTATCTGTAAAAGTGAATGGATGAACTCGTAAAAACAGTCCTAGCCCGCTGCACACCATGAGAGCTTTCAGCCTGCAGCAGTGATAACTTAAGTCTGCGCATCACGGACGCCAGATGAATATTGACTATTCCACTGAGCTTGCCTCAAGAGTATTAAGCGAACAACAGATAAAGTAGGTGTCAATAGTCTTCCTCTGTAGGTCAGGTAACCAGAAAGCCCTGTGGCACAGTATATATTATAACTGCATAATGCATAATGTCATTTGTAATCTCGGTTGATGGCAACCAACATTGCACTGCGTTTGTGATGTAAAAGAGGCAGTCTACGCTGGTTTAAATGGGGTTAAAACTAACAAAAACATCAGAGCTACTAAAATATTAATCTCCAAAAGGCACATAAATTTACAAAATGCACATAAAAGCAAGGTCTGTCAACTTTCCAAAAGAGACAATTCCCCTTTGAAGAGATGCCTCTCTCTCTCTCTCCCTTTCCCTCTCTCTCTGTCTCTCTCTCTCTCTCTCTTTCTCTCTCTCTCTCTCTCCCTTTCTCTCTCTCCTCTCTCTCCAGCCAAAAGACTGTCATCCTCATGGCCTCTGGTGATAAGAAGGGATTGCGAAAGCTTACGCAATCCTGTCTGCCAGCTAACACAGGAATGAGCCTCAGCATATTAGAGAGGGAACGGAGAGTTCTTCCGTAATGACCCACTCCAAAATGCCCACATCTATCCTGGCAGCTCCAAAAGACACACAAAGATACGTACATTATGTCCTATAACAATATGACACATTCATACAGACTGCAGACACGTGCACACACACACACAGAGACGCACACACACACACACACACACACACACACACACACACAGACACACGCACGCACGCACACACACACACACACACACACACACACACACACACACACACACACACACACACACACACACACACACACACACACACACACTTCAGTCAGAGGGGATCACTCTGAGCCGAGGGGACAGAGATTTCAGCTTCATAACAAACACACACACACACACACACACACACACACACACACACACACGCACGCGCACGCACACACACACACACACACACACACACACACACACACACACACACACACGCACACACGCATGCACGCACGCAGACAGACACACACACACACACACACGCACACACGCACGCACACACGCAGACAGACACACACACACACACACACACACACACACAAACACACACACACACACCCTGTCCCCCATCCCCTGCCCCCTCCCAAACCCTCCTGCAGCTTCATACCATGGGACACACATGTCTGAGCCGGGCAGATAGGCAGCCAGGAGGACATGGCTCTTTCCCAGGCAGACTCTTCATGGATCAATTATGTTCCCTGCCTCTTGTGTCCAAATGTAAGACTGTCTTGTCATAGGCTGTTATGGACACAGTGCAGTACATTAAACGCAACAGACTCCGACTCTCAACTTAGTTTCCACTGACCCTTACTACAATCTGAGGTCCACTGTCAACTGATGGTCAGAAATGGGCTTTCACAATAATGTAGAACCTCCAAAAGTTCATTTTAAATAACCTAAAAATGTAAAATGTAATTTCAAATGTATTGCACGCGGAGTGAAAGCATCTTCCCTTGGCTAAAATAGCAAGGGACACAGTAAAATCGTTTTAAGGTAAAGAATATTTTTCAACACAATTATGTGATTCAACTTATTTTAAATAGATTGAATTACCTCATGGACAGACCACATAGACAGAACCACATAGACAGAACACCTTTTTATGTTACTGTTTTCTGTTTATGAATCTTGTTTGTGTTTGTGTTATTATTGTGCTGTTTATGAATCTTGTACAGCGTTTGTGTTATTGTTGTTTTGTGTCTATTTAGTAAGGATATTAGGTTATTATATGTTTATACCGTGTAATTCATGTTCAGAGTACTTGTACAGAGTGTACGTGATGTTTTGTTGTTATACTATGTTATGTTTCCCTGTCTGACTCTGTGTCATTCTGTGCATCTGACAAATAAAAGACTTGTAACTTGCAACTTGTTATTATTGTGATCAAAGTGTCTTTATTTCCTTCCCTTTTTTTGTTTGTTGTTGTTTTTGCTGCTGTTGTTGCTATCACTTGCTTTTTGTTGTTTTTGTGAAATGATGTTCTTAGTGGAGTTTGTCTGGATAATGATGTATTTTATCCTTCATTTCATGAATGATGTATTTCATACTTCATTATAAACATCTAATTGGGCATCATTTATTTTCAGTTTGCCGTTCCCGCAAGTGAACACCACAACTCCAAAACACATGCCAGCTCTAGTAGTATCTCTCAGACTCCTGGGGCCTCGTGTACCCTTCATTCAGCTGGAAAGCTGCATACCCAAGAACAATTCAGACGAGTGAAACTGTGAGCACGCAATATTCCACACACCTTTTCTCCTTACATCCTGATCAACAAGAAATAAAGTGCATGAGCACCACTCCACCTTCTCTCCTCCCTCTCATCCCTCACTCCACCTTCTCTTCTCCCTCTCTACACCTCACTCTCCTCCCTCGACTCCTGTCACCACCTCACTCCACCTTCTATTCTCCCTCTCATCCCTCACTCCACTTTCTCTCCTCCCTCTCCTCCATCACTCCACCTTCTCTCCTCCCTCTCCTCCCTCTCTTCCCTCTCTACACCTCACTCTCCTCCCTCGACTCCTGTCACCACCTCACTCCACCTTCTCTCCTCCCTTTCTCCACCATCTCTCCACCTTCTCTCCTCCCTCTTCTCCCTCACTCCACCTTCTCTCCTCCCTCTTCTCCCTCACTCCACCTTCTCTCCTCCCTTTCTCCACAATCTCTCCACCTTCTCTCCTCCCTCTCTACACCTTCTCTCCTCCCTTTCTCCACAATCTCTCCACCTTCTCTCCTCCCTCTCCTCCCTCACTCCACCTTCTCTCCTCACTCTCCTCCCTCACTCCACCTTCTCTCCTCCCTCACTCCACCTTCTCTCCTCCCTCTCCTCCCTCTCATCCCTCACTCCACCTCCTCTCCTCCCTCTCCTCCCTCTCCTCCCTCTCTACACCTTCTCTCCTCCCACACACCTCCTTCTCTCCTCCCTCTCTACACCTTCTCTCCTCCCTCTCCTCCCTCACTCCACCTTCTCTCCTCCCTCTCCTCCCTCACTCCACCTTCTCTCCTCCCTCTCCTCCTGTCACCTTGGGATAAATGAACATGAGCTGAGCCAGGCCACGCTAGTCAGTCACACTTCAGCATGACAGATCATTCGCACGATGATGGAATGAGAATTATTTCTATTAACAAAGTCAAATGACACCTCAGACGATGCCCTTCGTTGGTATGCTGTCGATCGCTCCGCTTACATCGGGGAAAATGACCCTCGCTGCAACTTACTACTTAGAATGTCAGCCTGGTCATCTCCATCATATCGGAACTCTGTACACCTGACAGACCTTAGAATGTCAGCCTGGTCGTCTACGTACATCGTATCGGAACTCTGTACACCTGACACACCTTAGAATGTCAGCCTGGTCATCTCCATCGTATCGGAACTCTGTACACCTGACACACCTTAGAAT
Organism: Sprattus sprattus; assembly: GCF_963457725.1. NCBI lineage: Eukaryota > Metazoa > Chordata > Actinopteri > Clupeiformes > Clupeidae > Sprattus > Sprattus sprattus. The sequence continues at coordinate 77,839,247 of NC_137920.1, forward strand.
GTCAGCCTGGTCGTCTACATCGTATCGGAACTCTGTACACCTGACACACCTTAGAATGTCAGCCTGGTCATCTCCATCATATCGGAACTCTGTACACCTGACACACCTTAGAATGTCAGCCTGGTCGTCTACGTACATCGTATCGGAACTCTGTACACCTGACACACCTTCGAATGTCAGCCTGGTCGTCTACATCGTATCGGAACTCTGTACACCTGACACACCTTAGAATGTCAGCCTGGTCATCTACATCGTATCGGAACTCTGTACACCTGACACACCTTAGAATGTCAGGCTGGTCATCTACGTACATTGTATCGGAACTCTGTACACCTGAAGTGGCTGACATGAGGATGTTCCGTCTCTTCTTGACTAGTCTGCCAGTTTCTTCTGGAATGCCCCGGCTGTAGAAGCCCAGTGTGGTAAGCAGTCCCAGGGGAACGGTGAAGTGTGTGTGAGGCCCAGTGTGGTAAGCAGTCACAGGGGAACGAACAAATGTGTGTGATCTCTCCCAGCATCGCACTCTAAAGTCGGACCCGATCCAGCTCAGATCTGGAAGAAAATAGCTTGTGGAATGGTGAACGATTGATGAGTCAGTCAGCATTATTATTCAAAACTGCATAGACATCGGCGTGTTATTATTTCCAGTATGGCCCATCGGTCCAAACTGTGCCAATACTTTTGAGGAGTAATGGCTTTCACATGTGGACCTATAGACTCGGAAAAAAAACTCGTTAAGTTGGAAGTTGTACTGCGGAGCATTCTCAGTCTTTTCACTCTTGATATATAGAATAGAATAGAATAGAAAGCCTTTATTGTCATTGTATAGCTTTGCAAACAACTGAATCTGTAGTACTGGAGCCAGTTGTGGCGCTGTTCTGGTGCTGTTCTGGTGCTGTTCTGGTGCTGTTCTGGTGCTGTTCTGATGCTGTACTGGTGCTGTTCTGGTGCTGTTCTGGTGCTGTTCTGATGCTGTTCTGATGCTGTTCTGGTGCTGTACTGGTGCTGTTCTGGTGCTGTTCTGGTGCTGTTCTGGTGCTGTTCTGGTGCTGTTCTGATGCTGAACTGGAGCCAGTTCTGGTGCTGTTCTGATGCTGGACTGGAGCCAGTTCTGGCGCTGTCGTACGTTGCTGTTGGCAGCAGTGACTGTTTGGCCTGTGTTACGTAAATGTCTGCAGGTGAGTGTGTGTGTGGTGTCAGGTGAGTGTGTGTGTGTGGTGTCAGGTGAGTGTGTGTGTGTGGTGTCAGGTGAGTGTGTGTGTGTGGTGTCAGGTGAGTGTGTGTGTGTGGTGTCAGGTGAGTGTGTGTGTGGTGTCAGGTGAGTGTGTGTGTGGTGTCAGGTGAGTGTGTGTGTGTGGTGTCAGGTGAGTGTGTGTGTGGTGTCAGGTGAGTGTGTGTGTGGTGTCAGGTGAGTGTGTGTGTGGTGTCAGGTGAGTGTGTGTGTGGTGTCAGCAGGTGAGTGTGTGTGTGTGGTGTCAGGTGAGTGTGTGTGTGTGGTGTCATGTGAGTGTGTGTGTGGTGTCAGGTGAGTGTGTGTGTGGTGTCAGGTGAGTGTGTGTGTGGTGTCAGGTGAGTGTGTGTGTGGTGTCAGGTGAGTGTGTGTGTGGTGTCAGCAGGTGAGTGTGTGTGTGTGGTGTCAGGTGAGTGTGTGTGTGTGGTGTCAGGTGGCTCTGTGTCTCCTGCTTGCTCTCAGTATTATCATGAAAACAGAAGGAGTCCTAGGGGGCCTGACCTGGAGGCGTCTGACTGACAGCCAATCCCCAACCACCACCAAACACACACACACACACACACACACACACACACACACACACACACACACACACACACACACAACACACACACACACACACACACACACGCACACACACACACACACTCACACACCACACTCTGTGATTCATGAGTGTCCCAGTGTTATACCTAGACATACACACACACACACACACAACACACACACACACACACACACACACACACACACACACACACACACACACACACACACACACACACACCGGTCTTCAGCCAAGCGTGCAAGCAGTCCAACCCAGACGACGCGCTCACACACTCCAGGCCGTTCTTCAACTATACACACCTCACCCCTCTTCCGGAAATCTGAATAGTCATTGATCCATGGCACAGACAAGAAAGGAGGGGGGGAGGGAGAGGGAGGGAGGGGAGGGAGGGGAGGAGGGGGGGAGGGTCGGAGGGTCGGGGGGAGGGAGGGAGAGAGGGGGCGAGGGAGGGAGGGAGGGTCTGGTGAGGGAGGGAGGGTCGGAGGGATGAAAAGAAGTCAGTAAGAGTGAGAGAGTGGTTTCCTGTCAGTGGCTGGTGACTGCCTTGGCTTACTTTCCACTTCAGAATGTCAATGTGCAAATCCTTTTGTCTGCAGATGCTCAAGTGCCACAGTTGAATGTTAATGAAATATTGAAATGTTGAAGTATTGCAACATGCACTGAATTTATTTTACGATAAAATTGGAAACTGAAATGTCACCACAGACATATGATGAAATAACTTGTAATTACTGAGTCCTTCTGTTGCACTACTGATTATAACAACTGCTGTGTGTGTGTGTGTGTGTGTGTGTGTGTGTGTGTGTGTGTGTGTGTGTGTGTGTGTGTGTGTGTGTGTGTGTGTGTGTGTGTGTGTGTGTGTGTGTGTGTGTGTCTGTGTGAAGTATTTATGAAATGTCTGTCTCCACAGAACAACAACAACATTCAATAAATGTGCTGGAAGGCTTCTGGCACCAAGTATTTAAAACTATATTATAAAAAGGTTCCCTTTGATGGACTGAAATGTTGATGTCTAAATATATAACTGTACAAATACAAAATGCATATAAACATATAAATGCATTGTGCACAATTACTGCCCCTTTGGCTCTATTGACTCTAAAAGATCAGCTCTTTTGCCTCTCTACTCTAAAACATCAGCTCTTTTGCCCCTCTACTCTAAAACATCAGCTCTTTTGCCCCTTCAATCTAAAAGATCAGCTCTTTTGCCCCTCTACTCTAAAACATCAGCTCTTTTGCCCCTTCAATCTAAAACATCAGCTCTTTTGCCCCTCTACTCTAAAACATCAGCTCTTTTCCCTCTCTACTCTAAAACATCAGCTCTTTTGCCCCTTCACTCATCAGCTCTTTTCCCTCTACTCTAAAACATCAGCTCTTTTGCCCCTTTACTCATCAGCTCTTTTGCCCCTCTACTCTAAAACATCAGCTCTTTTCCCTCTTCACTCTAAAACATCAGCTCTTTTGCCCCTTCACTCTAAAAGATCAGGCTTTTTTGCTATAGTCAGGTGTGATGCTGCCACTGCTGATGCAAAGGAATCCCAAATGAGGATTCTGTACTTTCCAGCAGACCAGCAGATTTTGCGGCATTACATTTTTTACAGTGCCAGTGTTATCAAAGACGGCCATACAGACTTTAATACAGGCTTTTCTGTCGTGGTAAAGTGATGCTAATTAGCCTGCTTACAGTGAGACCTGCTTTGGCAGTGTTCTTAAAGTAACAGGGCTTATCAGCAAACACAAGCTAAATTGATTTGTGCATGACTATGCATTTGAACACTGCGTTTACGTTTAGGTAGCTGTATTCGGCAGTCAAAGCATGAGTTGGCTCTTGAGTGTTGCTCGTTGACTGTTGTGGAAAACTGTCTTAAGGCCCTGAGAAAATGCTGTGAGAGAGATATGAGTTGGCTTTGAACTGAACCTTGGGCTTTCTGTAAAGGGGAAAATACGCAAATCAAAATGGCAGAATTAAAATGAGAAGGAACAGAAAATGATCCCTCGAAAAAAAGTCTTTGGTTCAGTCACTGAAAAGTCGAGGAAACTGTTTTTCAAACTAAAACTTCTGCTGTGGTTGGCATGTTTTTAGCAAGAGTTTAGAGATATTTTCAATTCTCACAGAAACACTCAGGAGAGGGGAGTGACACGGCATAATAACCCCTAAAGATGCTCTAATGTCTTCTGCTTGCATTGGACATATTGACATTTGATGGGCAGAGACCATTACTTGTTTATCCATAGATCTGCTCAGTCATAGATTTTACCAGTAAACATATTCATAGTCACACACATTTCTTCAGTCTATTGCACAAGTGGTCTCTTTAGCACAAATAACCTTTCCATTTCATGAGGAAGGCCGGCCTCAGGGTGTCAGGTCTGCGTTTATATTGCAATGTATCCAAGGAAATTAGGACTGCAGTACAACACCTGAAGTAATTATCCAACATGCATTGGCTAAACATACTGCAATCTACATGTCATTTATACAAATAATGAACACTGATTTTACTGGTATGGTAAAGACATTTGTGCATTAATGTCTGACAATGTGAAACTGTAAATGAAAGTTAAAATATCTATAAAATGTAATTGAATCACCGTTTAGATCTACCTGAAGATGACCAGTAGAACTCAGTGAATATATTACAGTAATTTGGCCGGTAAAATGTGCTAATATTTCCAATAGTTTAATTGACCAATGACATTGATTCCTGTCGTTTCTTATTTCAACGCCATTGGACTATTCGGCGAATCAGAGACCAGAGATGATGATGTGATGTCATTCCCATCACTGAAGCATATATGAGAGCACCATAGAACAGAAACATTGGTTTGTGAATATGGCGGCATTGGTGACTGAAAACTCTGTGGTATCTTTATGTGAAACACTGTTTAATCGACAATTAGATGTTGACAAGAAGAGAGTGAAAGACTTGGGACCCGAACGTCCAGATATAAACATTTTATTTATTCTTTATTTCAGACACCAAGTTCCATATAAAGTAACAGACATACAATTATAAAAAAAATTAAATAGAGAAAAACTAAAAGATACAACACACATAATACAGTGCATTAAAAAGTATGAAGACTTTTGTGCCAATATCGTCTTAAGTTCGAGGTAAATCAATAACAGCTCTTTAGAGGGTTGACCAGAGCCTCTATGCAGTTCTCAGACTTGTCCAGTCGACACATGAAACCATACATCAATTTTCTCAAGAGCGCCTCACAAGTTAGGACGTGCTTAGAAACAAACAACTGACTAGCACTATGCTACATACAGTGCCACTTGAAAGTATGTGAACCCCTTGAGGACTTAAGCGTTTTCTGTTGTTTTACCATGATTTTTCATTTTTTTATCACCAATTTTCCATAGATGAAATGTCAGGTTTATGTTTATCATTTGCATGTACTTGTTTAGAGGAAATTGTTTGAGAAGCTGAAAAACTACATGAAACATGGAATTAGTCCATTTCAAAAGTAAGTGAACCCCCAGCTGAATTGATAAAGTCAAGCAGGTAACAGATTCAGTGAAACTTATTTGGGTGAATAATTAGTCAATTGAGCAAACCGATCATCTGAGACATCCTTAGGGAAAGGTTTGGGCCATACCGATTAAAAGAGAGAGGAAACCAACCAAACTACTGTAGTGCCAATGTGTACCCACACAGATCAACAATGCCAAGAGGAAACGAGATATCCGAGAACATCAGGAAGAAGGTACTGACAGCCCATCAGTCTTGGGAAAGCTATAAGACCATCTCCAAAAGATTCCAGCTCCATCCATCCATCCAAGACAAATCATTTTGAAATGGAGGGTATTCAACATGACCGCATCTCTGCCTAGAAGTGGACGCCCATCAAGACCATCACCAAGAAGCACCAGAAGAAGAATAAATCAGGTAAAAGTCAACCCACACATCACCTCTAAAGAGTTTCGGACCTCTCTGGCAACATCTGGGGTAAATGTACATGGGTCTACAATCAGACGAAAATTGTTGGTTTTGATCGTGACAAAATAATTCTATCTCGGACTCATCTGTTTAAAGAAGGGACTTCCAGAAGGCCTTTGGTTTATCCAAGTGCTCTCGGACAAAGTTGAAACGGGCAGTTTTGTTCTTTCTTGAGAGCAGAGGCTTCCTTCTAGCAACCCGATCATGAATGTCATGTCTATTCAATTTTCGTCTGATTGTAGACCCATGTACATTTACCCCAGATGCTGCCAGAGAGGTCTGAAACTTTTTAGAGGTGATGTGTGGGTTGACTTTTACCTGATTTATTCTTCTTCTGGTGCTTCTTGGTGATGGTCTTGATGGGCGTCCACTTCTAGGCAGAGATGCGGTCATGTTGAATGCCCTCCATTTCTAAATGATTTGTCTTGGATGGATGGATGGAGCTGGAATCTTTTGGAGATGGTCTTATAGCTTTCCCAAGACTGATGGGCTGTCAGAACCTTCTTCCTGATGTTCTCGGATATCTCGTTTCCTTTCGGCATTGTTGATCTGTGTGGGTACACCTTGGCACTACAGTAGTTTGGTTGGTTTCCTCCCTCTTTTAATCTGTGTTGCCCAAACCTTTCCCTAAGGATGTCTCAGATGATCGGTTTGCTTAATTGACTAATTAAGCACCCAAATAAGTTTCACTGAATCTGTTACCTGCTTGACTTTACAAATTCAGCTGGGGGTTCACTTACTTTTGAAATGGACTAATTCCATGTTTCATGTAGGCCCCATATGAAATAGGCCCCATATTTCAGCTCCACTACTAATAATTCTATCTCGGACTCATCTGTTTAAAGAAGGGACTTCCAGAAGGCCTTTGGTTTATCCAAGTGCTCTCGGACAAAGTTGAAACGGGCAGTTTTGTTCTTTCTTGAGAGCAGAGGCTTCCTTCTAGCAACCCGATCATGAATGTCATGTCTATTCAATTTTCGTCTGATTGTAGACCCATGTACATTTACCCCAGATGCTGCCAGAGAGGTCTGAAACTTTTTAGAGGTGATGTGTGGGTTGACTTTTACCTGATTTATTCTTCTTCTGGTGCTTCTTGGTGATGGTCTTGATGGGCGTCCACTTCTAGGCAGAGATGCGGTCATGTTGAATGCCCTCCATTTCTAAATGATTTGTCTTGGATGGATGGATGGAGCTGGAATCTTTTGGAGATGGTCTTATAGCTTTCCCAAGACTGATGGGCTGTCAGAACCTTCTTCCTGATGTTCTCGGATATCTCGTTTCCTTTCGGCATTGTTGATCTGTGTGGGTACACCTTGGCACTACAGTAGTTTGGTTGGTTTCCTCCCTCTTTTAATCTGTGTTGCCCAAACCTTTCCCTAAGGATGTCTCAGATGATCGGTTTGCTTAATTGACTAATTAAGCACCCAAATAAGTTTCACTGAATCTGTTACCTGCTTGACTTTACAAATTCAGCTGGGGGTTCACTTACTTTTGAAATGGACTAATTCCATGTTTCATGTAGTCTTTTGGCTACTCAAACAATTCCCTCTAAAAAAAGTACATGCAAATGATAAACATAAACCTGACATTCCTTCTATGGAAAATTGGTGATGAAAAAAATGAAAAATCATGGTAAAACAACAGAAAACTCCTAAGTGGTCAAGGGGTTCACATACTTTAAAGTGGCACTGTAGGCACATGAAGCAGCAATCTAAAAGCATCATTGTAAGCTACTTTCAGTCTCTGTTTACTCCTTTTCCTGTAATAAGACCACAAATGAGCAGTGTACATTGGTGTTATGTAGGTTCTAAATAGGGGACATTTAACTGAATCTGAGCACATAGAAAACTTTCTTAATAACATATTGGCCTGAGAAATATATTTTGCAGCGCTGTCGACATTCAGCAGCAGACCACAGATAGCGACCGGAGCTCCTCGTCAAACCTGTAGGCTATGCTAAGCAGAGTCGGCATGGTTGTTCACTTAGTAATGCGTTTTTTGTGACCCCTGTCTTGTTGTTCCAAAGTCCTGGGTCTGAAACACTCTGGATTACAACGGGAATGAGGGATCTAAAGCTCTTTACTGAAAAATGTAAAAGCATGAATCTGGCCTTAGCCATCTAAATAACAGCCTGAAGCTAAACCTCTTTGGAAGACTGAGTATTGCAGAGCAGTTGGACAAGGTGTACCGAATTTGCATTCGAAAACATGTAGTATCATCCAGTGTTTCTGAATCTATTCTGCTCTAAACCTCTAGTATCATCCAGTTCATCTTTCTTGCTTAACTCTCACTTCATTCTGCTCTAATCCTCTACACCCTGTATTTTCTTTTATCTACCCTGTTTTAAACTTCTTGTACACATTGTTTCTGAATGTATTCTGCTCTTAACCTCTAGTATCCAATGTTTCTAAATCTAGTCTACTCTAAACCTCTACTACCCAATGTTTAAACCTCTGGAACCCAACCCAATGTTTCTTCAACCATTCTGCTCTAAACCTCTACTACCCAATTTTACAGTTTGTTGAGAGTTGTTAATGGACAGTGTTTAGCGCTGTGTTTTCATGAAAAAAATCTTTGTTTTTTAATATATTCTACTCAAAACCTCTCTTCTCATTGTGGAGTGCTGTTTAAACCGCACCGCCCAACTGCCCTCTCCCCCAAAAATAAATGACTAGCCGCCACTGATTCCAAGCATTTGTTGGCAGTGTCTGGTCCTTTGATGTTGATGAGGAGAGCACCCTCCCAACATGAAATAGGCCCCATATTTCAGCTCCACTGACAGCACAGTCATTTTCAGTCCTTCAGACTTTTCAAGTTTTTGCCTCCATTCTTTTTTTTCAAAGCAGACATCACAAAAGCCGGTGCTCATTAACAGCCCTCTCTCTCTGGGAGCTACGGACTTCACTCTCAGGCAGAGCCCGGCTCTGGCCCGGCTGTGGCCCGGCTCTGGTCCGGCTCTGGCCCTGCTCTGGTCCGGCTGTGGTCCGGCTCTGGTCCGGCTCTGGCCCTGCTCTGGTCCGGCTGTGGCCCTGCTCTGGTCCGGCTCTGGCCCTGCTCTGGTCCGGCTGTGGCCCTGCTCTGGTCCGGCTCTGGCCCTGCTCTGGTCCGGCTGTGGCCCGGCTGTGGTCCGGCTGTGGCCCTGCTCTGGTCCGGCTCTGGCCCTGCTCTGGCCCGGCTGTGGTCCGGCTGTGGTCTGGCTCTGGCCCGGCTGTGGTCCGGCTCTGGCCCGGCTGTGGTCGAGTCACGGCACAGATCTGGCACATCTCCGCCGGATCCTCACCACATCTGATTCCAAGGCAGCTCCATTATGAGATGTGGCGGAGCATAATAACACAAGACCAGCTTTGCAGGAAGTTCAAAGTCCGACGGCATCATATTGTTGTTGTTGTTGTTGTTGTTGTTGTTGTTGTTGTTCTGAGTCCTGGATCCAGGAACTTGACTGCACCATGAGATGAGGGGTTCGGCATGCACGCGTGGTTTGGAGTTTTTCCTTTTTTTCTCTTTTCTCCTGGCTGGCTGTCTTTCTCTTTCTCTCTTTTAATCATAAAATACCCCAAGGTCTCTTATTTCTCTTTGGTGAAACCCTAATGTTTCACTCAACCGAGAGAAACACACACACACACACACACACACACACACACACACACACACACACACACACACTCACACACACACACACACACACACACACACACACATACACACACACACACACACACACACACACACCCATACACACACACACACACACACACACACACACACACACTCACACACACACACACACACATACATACACACACATGCACACACACACTCTCACACCCACAGAGAGAGAGAGAGAGAGAGAGAGAGAGAGAAAGCTCTGTCTCCATAGTGACCATTTAGGCAGGCACATCTTTTTGGCTCATGTTCCTGTGCTCATCTTTTAAACATGGCGGGTGCCAAACCTGAGATGGGAAGGTCTCAGCAGCAGCAGGTAATTTCCCAGTGCTGAGCTGGGCTCGCTGCTCTGGTGAGTGTGTGTGTGTGTGTGTGTGTGTGTGTGTGTGTGTGTGTGTGTGTGTGTGTGTGTGTGTGTGTGTGTGTGTGTTTGAGTGTGTGTGTGTGTGTGTGTGTGTGTGTGTGTGTGTGTGTGTGTGTGTGTGTGTTGAGTGTGTGTGTGTGTGTGTGTGTGTGTGTGTGTGTGTGTGTGTGTGTGTGTTTGAGTGTGTGTGTGTGTGTGTGTGTGTGTGTGTGTGCGTGTGTGCGTGTGTTTGTGTGTGTGTGTGTGTGTGTGTGTTTGAGTGTGTGTGTGTGTGTGTGTGTGTGTGTGTGTCTGTGTGTGTGTGTGTGTGTGTTGGTAATTTCCCAGTGCTGAGCTGGGCTCACTGCTCTGGGGCAACACATCGCTGAGTCAAGGCTCACAGACTCAGAGGAGAGAGACAGGCAGCAAACCCCCCCTATATCATTCATATGGATGAGAAAGGTGTTAGTCACAGGGAACCCCCCCCCCCCTCAAAGGAAATGGCTCATCACTCTGAAATGCCATTGCGGTCTTTGCCTCCTACACACACATCAATTCAGTGCGAATTGTAATAACAGAAGAGGGAGTAAAGGCCTCTTTACGGTTTATCGGAAATTCTATTCAACGTATGCATGATGCAATGGCATTCCATGTGGGAAACGATACAATATGGAAGGAATGTAAAACGACGAATGAGATTTATTATAATGACGTAGATAATACGGAGACAAAGGGTTTTAAAAACAGGTCTGCACACATTTATAATGAGTTGCTTCGGTCTGATGCTCATCATCTCACACAGCTGTATGATAGGCTGCCGCACCAAAGCAGAACTGAAAGCAGACTACTCTGAAAGTGCAGGCTTGTAACTTTGCAGACCGTTAACCAACACCTACAGTATATAGCACACCGAAAGGAGAGGGACGAGACAGCATAACAGATTCTCTTTAAGAAGAAGAGAAGTTGTGACGCATTCACACTAATGATCACTTTGTGTTTTGTCAGACTGTGTCATCAAGTGGGTAGATGTGAGGACCGTCTGAATCCCGGGGAGAATAAATGTCTGTTCGTCTCTGGCCTCGTTGATGAACAATTAGTAATAAGAACATTCCGGCATCAGAGTGACGTTTCGGGGTCTTCTGGGCCCCCAATCAGACCTCCTTACCTCAGCATCGTGTATTATTCAGATGTGTGTGTGTGTGTGTGTGTGTGTGTGTGTGTGTGTGTCACCTCTGATGGGAGTGCTTAGCCTCTCAGCTCATTTCGTTTAAGTGGTTTGTTTTGGTCACGGACGCAGGACAGGTCAAAAGAGGCCATTGCGTCTAAAATCAGGAGAGGACAAACACATGAGTCAATCACCTTGGGGTGACAATGAGAGGCGTTCTGGACGGGGGCTGCATTCGGAAGCAGATATTGGGAAGTGGTGCTGGGTAACGGTGTGGAGAGCTCTCCGGTTATATCACTGCCATACAGTCAGACGCAGACAGACGCAGGAGAGCTCTCCGGTTATATCACTGACATACTACAGTCAAACGCAGGAGAGGTCTCCGGTTATATCACTGCCATACAGTCAGACGCAGGAGAGGTCTCCAGTTATATCACTGACATACAGTCAGACGCAGGAGAGCTCTCCCGTTATATCACTGACATACAGTCAGACACAGTCAGACGCAGGAGAGCTCTCTGGTTATATCACTGCCATACAGTCAGACGCAGTCAGACGCAGGAGAGCTCTCTGGTTATATCACTGCCATACAGTCAGACGCAGTCAGACGCAGGAGAGCTCTCCGGTTATATCACTGACATACAGTCAGACGCAGTCAGACGCAGGAGAGCTCTCCGGTTATATCACTGACATACAGTCAGACGCAGTCAGACGCAGGAGAGCTCTCCGGTTATATCACTGACATACAGTCAAACGCAGGAGAGCTCTCCGGTTATATCACTGACATACAGTCAGACGCAGGAGAGCTCTCCGGTTATATCACTGCCATACAGTCAAGCGCAGGAGAGCTCTCCGGTTATATCACTGACATACAGTCAGACACAGGAGAGCTCTCCGGTTATATCACTGACATACTACAGTCAAACGCAGTCAGACGCAGGAGAGCTCTCCGGTTATATCACTGACATACTACAGTCAGACGCAGGAGAGGTCTCCAGTTATATCACTGACATACAGTCAAACGCAGGAGAGCTCTCCGGTTATATCACTGACATATTACAGTCAAACGCAGGAGAGCTCTCCGGTTATATCACTGACATACAGTCAGACGCAGGAGAGCTCTCCGGTTATATCACTGACATACAGTCAGACACAGGAGAGCTCTCCGGTTATATCACTGACATACTACAGTCAAACACAGGAGAACTCTCCAGTTATATCACTGCCATACAGTCAGACGCAGGAGAGGTCTCCAGTTATATCACTGCCATACAGTCAGACGCAGTCAGACGCAGGAGAGCTCTCCGGTTATATCACTGACATACTACAGTCAGACGCAGGAGAGCTCTCCGGTTATATCACTGACATATTACAGTCAAACGCAGGAGAGCTCTCCGGTTATATCACTGACATACTACAGTCAAACGCAGGAGAGCTCTCCGGTTATATCACTGACATACAGTCAGACGCAGTCAGACGCAGGAGAGCTCTCCAGTTAAATCACTGACATACAGTCAGACGCAGTCAGACGCAAGAGAGCTCTTTTGTTATATCGCTGACATATTACAGTCAAACGCAGGAGAGCTCTCCAGTTATATCACTGACATACAGTCAGACGCAGGAGAGCTCTCCAGTTATATCACTGACATACTACAGTCAAACGCAGGAGAGCTCTCCGGTTATATCACTGCCATACAGTCAGACGCAGGAGAGCTCTCCAGTTATATCACTGACATACTACAGTCAAACGCAGGAGAGCTCTCCAGTTATATCACTGACATACTACAGTCAAACGCAGGAGAACTCTCCGGTTATATCACTGACATACTACAGTCAAACGCAGGAGAACTCTCCGGTTATATCACTGACATACTACAGTCAAACGCAGGAGAGGTCTCCGGTTATATCACTGACATACTACAGTCAAACGCAGGAGAGGTCTCCGGTTATATCACTGACATACTACAGTCAAACGCAGGAGAGGTCTCCGGTTATATCACTGACATACTACAGTCAAACGCAGGAGAGCTCTCCGGTTATATCACTGACATACAGTCAGACGCAGGAGAGCTCTCCGGTTATATCACTGACATACAGTCAGACGCAGGAGAGCTCTCCGGTTATATCACTGACATACAGTCAGACACAGGAGAGCTCTCTGGTTATATCACTGCCATACAGTCAGATGCAGGAGAGCTCTCCGGTTATATCACTGACATACAGTCAGACGCAGTCAGACGCAGGAGAGCTCTCCGGTTATATCACTGACATACTACAGTCAGACGCAGGAGAGCTCTCCGGTTATATCACTGCCATACAGACAGACGCAGACAGACGCAGGCTGGCACACCCCACTGCCTGTGTGTGCTCAGAGCTGTGCCGCCAACCAGGTCCTCTCTGCCAACCAGGTCCTCTCTGCCAACCAGGTCCTCTCTGCCAAGCAGCCAATGCCACAGAGACGCTCACCCCTCGAATCACACCTCACACCAGGGATGAAAACACTACAGTTTATCTGTTCTCCTGTTGTGCTGTCTCTGATTCATTGAAAATATGTGTGATATGTATGGAAGAGTCCAACTTCATTTCGCCACAATTTCACAATTTCCACATGTCAGCAAATAACATGTTGTCTTTGAAACTGATAAATTATGAAAATATTTTTTTTTAACACATAACTCAGAGATGACACTGCCGACTAATGTCTACAAGAAAAGAGCATAATAAAAACAGGAATAAATACTGTTCTATTTAGTGAAGTAGAGAAGCACAGAGTAAAACATTTGTCATCTGTGCCGCTGTAATGGGAAAATAATTCTTCCTGTCATATCTCAACTTCTCCTCATGCATCACGACGAGCGTCATGAGAAATGTTAGCCCACTGTTTCTCAAGTGCGCCATACCCACGGCTCAAGTGAGATCTGTTTATAACTGCATCACCGTGACATAACAGATGACTCCACGCCAGACGACAGAGCCGTAGAGCCATAGTGACTGGCTAGGGTAATGATGATGGAGCCTCCTCACACTGGGCCTGTGGCCGTCCGTGGAGGATGGCACCATAAATGATTTAAAAGTACTCTTTTAAAAGTCACCATTTTACTGATAGTTCTCCAGCACAGATTCCAGTGGAATTTATGGCGGTACGTGGCCAAAGTACACAGTGCATTTGCGTGACAGGTACACTGAAGATGAAAGCAATATTAATTTTCCATGCGTAGAGAACCGTTTTAAATTTGGATTTCATCGGTTGCTCACATTTAACTGAAGGCACTGGTGTAGTCCAGGGTATACGCAGGTATACGGAGTATACCCACTTATTTTTCAGTCAGCATTGAGTATACCCACTTCTCAAAACAGGGTGTTTATCCTGTGCTGTATGGGCTGCTTAATTTATTTTAGAGTTTACCCACTTCTCCAGGGACCACTACACCACTGACTGAAGGTGATCTACCAGAAAAGATTGGAAACAATGTGAAAGACACATTTGAGTAGAACTGGAGAGAACATGTTTCACATTTTTTAACAATGATCATTTCCATCAGAAGTTTTGGTCTACAAACTCAATCATCCTTCAGGAGGGCGGTGAGGTGTTCACCGCTGTCAGACTGCAGGTCTTTGGTGTCATTCTAGGCTTTGTGGCGGCAGAATATCTTTCCCATCACCTTGTCTCACAGGAGTGCAGACAGCCATTATGTGCCTCCTGACAAGCCAGAGATTTTTCTGCTTGATGGTGGAAAAAAAGAAAAAAAAATTGACCTTAGCGTCTGAAAAAAAAGTGTGTCCCTCTCGGGAGACTAGTCTTTTACTGCATGGGGGCGACAGTGGTAATGGTGGTGGAGGAGTCGTTAAGTAATCTGAAGGTTGCAAGTTTGATTCCCCACTCCTCCTTACCAAGTGTTTAAGTGTCCTTGAGCAAAACACTGAACCCCTAATAATCTGCTCCTGATGTATAAATCAATCCAATCAATTTCCTTGTAAGTCGCTTTGGATAAAAGCGTCTGCTAAATGACTAAATGTTAATGTAAATGTGGATGGACACTGGGTGCAGTGGGTGGCAGACTGAAGCCTGGCTTAAGGAACCAGCAGAAGGGATCAAATGTGCTTTGCTTTAGATTTGCATAGTGCTTGTGAAGTGGTCGTCCACTCGTTCCTATGCATGTTAATGTGTGCTCATGTGACACACCGTAAAGAGTGTCAGCAGGTATCCAGAGGCTGCACACTACACACACTACACACACACACACACACACACACACACACACACACACACACAGTCTGCCACCCACTGCACCCGGTGTCCATACACGCAGTAAAAGACTAGTCTCCCCGAGAAGGACACACTTCCTTTGACACACTTGAGATCACATGGCTCCTGAAGTTATAATAAAAAAAATTGGCTCCAGTTAAATGTGTCTGCCAAGCAGCTTATAGGAGCAATAGAATAAGTAATTAAAATTTGAAATAATACGGCACATTTCCACTGTGGGATAAAACCGGAAGAGAAGTCGGAAACACACCATGAGTAACTCCTACCAGTCCAGCTGACATCAACCGGTCACGCAAGAACAATAAAAGTGGACTTTCTGTTCTGTTCTGTTCTGTGTGAGAGGCAGACATGCGTGAACCCCTACACACCACTGCCAAGTCCCTCAGCAGCAGACAAACAGACAGAAGTCTCGCCTCAAACCTGCTGAGCGTGTGTGTGTGTGTGCGTGTGTGTGTGTTAGAGTGTGTGTGTGTGTGTGTGTGTGTGTGTGTGCGTGTGTGTGTGTGTGTGTGTCTCACCCCAAACTAGCTGCGCGCTGGACATGATACTTCTGTCACTGCCTTATCTTTTATTTCAGCTCTCAGTCCTCTCTCCCTGAGGTTGAGTCGGATCAGGGCTGCGTAGCGCGCGTGTGTGTGTGTGTGTGTGTGTGTGTGTGTGTAGTGTGCATAATTGCTTTGCGGGTTAGATCACTGTGGAAAGGCTCTCTGGCTCTGTGCTGGCTGTGCAGCTTCACCCCAGCTTGGTGACTCGACTTCCTGTTTTAGATCATCTTCCTTAGACGTCACGATCACTCTGCAATGAAATGGTTCTAATTCTTCAATCCGACTGACTTTGCATGACCTCCTGTGTTAGCCATGTTTGTTTTACCTTTCTATCTTTTACTGACAGAAGTATCACGTCCAGCGCGCAGCTAGTTTGGGGTGAGACACACACACACACACACACACACACACACAAACACACACACACACATACACTCACACACACACACACACACACACACACACATCATCGTGTGGCCGTTAACATGCGGCCATGCCCTGAGCCAGGCATGTGTAATGTTGTCTTGCTTGGATACCCAAGTGACACAAAGCTCTGTTGCCCTCTCCGCCCTTTGAATATGATAACGCTAACAACTCTTGAAAACATGCAACATTTGAGCCGACACTGCAGCCCGTTGTGCAAAGGCAAAGTTGCTGTGTGGGGTGTGACCACGGCCATCCATCAGAGCGCTGCCGACCTGTCGGGTATGATCATGTGTGTATAGTCTGTAACAGCCACACGTGCCAGGAGAGTGACAGTCTCGTCTGACGTCGGCGGAGTAAACACTGGGCTGGGTGCGTTTGCAACAGCCTGGCCGCAGACTCACCAGTCTCTTCTCATACTAATTGACTTCCTGGCATTTTCTTGGAGCCGAGCAGCGGCCTCTTTCCTTCCTCCGACAGACCACAGCTAATAGCTTGTGGCATGTTGCTACGCTAAGTGGTCTGGAGATTTAATCAGTGTAGTTTCGGGGGCTGTTGCTCTTCTGCAAGCGCCGCACATTCAGACCGCGCGACGGGAGTGTACACACCTAGAGCTTCCACACGCACTACAAGAGGCCCTGCTATGAATGGTGTAACGCAACAGGAGTGTACACACCTAGAGCTTCCACACGCACTACAAGAGGCCCTGCTATGAAGGGTGTAAAGCCAAGGGAGAAGACCTAGCGCTTCCACACACACTAAACCAGAGGCCCTGCTATGAAGGGTGTTACGCAACAGGAGTGTACACACCTAGAGCTTCCCCACGCACTAAACCAGAGGCCCTGCTATGAAGAGTGTTACGCAAAGGGAGCGACACAGCAAGTCACCAAATATTTCAGCTCGGGAAAAAGAATTAGAATGAAAGGGCCTGAGGACATCTTTTTGATCCACTCCGTCATTGTCTGCTTTTATGTGATTATATATATTTTTTTAAACTTTTTCGTGAGCTTTTTCTGCATCTGGCGCGGTATAATTGAATACACAGTGAAAAAAAAAAGAAGCATCCCAATTTTCTTCTGAGTGATTTTGATTTCTAGTAGCTCACAGTGCCGCGACACACACACACACACACACACACACACACACACACACACACACACACACACACACACACACACACAGTGCCGTGTATGCCTGCAGGACCTACAAGCATCCTCACAAGACATGAAACATAAATGTTGCTCAGATACAAGGCTTTCAGATGTGTCTGTTTTAGTCATGGAGAGAGTTGGTTATCAGCCTGTGGCAACTGCAGTACCCTAGTTCAGCGTTTTGTTCTTGCAAGTTATTGAATTAATGAATAGGGTTCCTTCCCAGTCCCTTAATGCGAACAAACTGTCAGATTATGTCTGTTTAGTATTTAGTATTTAGTTGCCCTGAAGGGACAGGATAGAATTCAACATGTTCGGCTTGTGTTCTTTATTTTGCTGGCCTCAACTACAATAGGGAATTACGTAGCCACCAAGACAGAAATCTATTATAAGTTAATCACCTAGTGAAACATGAAGGCATCTGATGTCACTGGTGTCTTTGGCTGCTTAGTACCAGCGCAGCCTCATCTTCACTTGCAAAGAGCCAGGAGGAAGAGGTCCTTTAACACAAGGATTGGAAACACACCCTGTGGTAGATCATAGGCATATCCATCATAGGCATAAGCACTCTTTATCACACAAACCAGGGGATGAACATAAGTGAATATATATATATATATATATATATATATATATATATAAAAGAAATACACAGTCTGCAGGCAGTGGCACTTATCGAGAATACTTGACAATTAGCTCATTCAAACAAATTGTGTGGATATAACTAGCATTCTCAAATTTGTGACCGGGTCAGTGACAAATAAGGATTGGCAAGATGCCAATTAAAAAATATGTTTTAAACCTGTTAAAACAACATGCCCAAGGGCTGTTAGAATGTATATTTTGCATTTCTGTTGGTTTCATAGTATTTGATATGACTTTTCTACCATTTTTCACCAAATACGGAACTAATGGCCCTGTTTATTGTCAAATGGTGTAACCATTACACAAGTACAAATATTTAATATTTCATCCTCCTAGATTTTATGTACGTGTAGTCATGAAAACAAGTAATTGATTTTCAAATATCACTTGACATTTTTTTTTATTATATTTATTTTAAAAATTCAGATTAAATTGATGTTTTATTGTACTGAGCAAGACATTATGTTGTAAACATTAAAGTTTTCTGCATATTCCATGCCCATTTGGGTAAAAATGGTTTTAAAACACATTATAACAGTGTAGTGGAATACTTAAGTATCATCCATATTAAGTTTTTTGTACAATATGAGATTTTTGTGGAAAATACTGGTTACGCCAATTGACATTAATCGGTTACACCAAATGACCATACTGCTTCTACAGCCCTAAATTGATCAAAATGGCCTCAAACAGGAAGATGTCAAATGGTGTAACCGGTTACACCATTTGACATTTCAATTTAAAACCAAAATCTGCAGGCATTATTTAGGATGACTATGTCAACACTTAACATTGGTGTGAATATTTAAAAACATATTTTACATTTAATATAGTCACTTTGATTATTGTGGTTTATTTATATTTTAACTGAGGTCATACCACTTGACATGTCACCTGACCATGCTTGAAAAATGCACATTTTAGAGAAAGTACTAACCTTGACATGTAGCAGTTAGGTTCTTTAGGGGTCTTCTCTGTGACATGATCTTCTGGCACAATATTTACAAAATGGCTCCTAAAATGTGGTTACACCACTTGACATTTAAGAGGTTGACTTGGCAGACATGATTCCCCATATTAATTTAAATATTCCGAACAATGATGTTACATAACTATTATTAAGTTTTAAAAAGTGCAAGTGTAAGAGTATGCCAAAGTATATCAGAGGCTATTTTGAAGAGAGTTTCACAATTTTTTAGCAAGTTTTATTACTTGGTACTACATTTTAAGGGTTACACCACATTGACAATTTTACCATTATTTTCTTAATATTCTCACCAAAATGGATAAAACCAGAACTTTTAGAATTTGGTCTTGAAGAAAATGATGTTTCAAAGTGATTTGATAGATTATTCTCAAACTTTAACACTTTTAAATGTATTTCATCCTCATGTTCACAAAAAAATGAGCGTCACGTCTTTGACCCGACCGTCTTTGGAGTGGGGGCAATCCCTCCCTCCACATGATCCTTATGCAGAAAGGCCCTCTACTGAAATGAAACTTGTGCTCCTCTCTGTGAGCGGGTGCAAGAGGTGTGATAACTCTATCTGCAGCCCTGTGCTCTCAGGCAGTGTGGACACATGTGTCCAATTTCCGATTTCAGTCCGATTTAAATTGGATATTGGACACATGTGTCTCCCCAGAACTAGATTAATTGTGTCCGACTTGAGTCCGACTGGACTCCGATGTAAACCCCTGGACACACGATTCGATTCCGCTGGTAATTGGACTGGGCGCGCATGTGTCTCTCGTATCTGATTCAAATTGGACAACAACAACTTTTGCACGTGCTTGAGATCCTGCCCACAGACATATACATGCATCATATATAATGTATATGATATGATAAACGCTGCTAGACGCTCAGTTCTTGTGCTCCCTCTCATTCACGTTGAAATACTGAAAGCGAAAGTGAAACTTTGAAACTGGAACGCAACTGTTTGGGACAGAACGCTAATTCAGTGAACAAATATTTTCATATTACTTTCCACCAGTTGTTAGTCATGTAATCCATTCATATCGATGTGAATCAATCAATACTAATACAACTTTAACTGTGGTGTGTTTTTGTTTCATTTCACAACGTATTTACTGTATAATCAACGGTAGCAGATGTAAACATTCCGCATTTGATTTGAACTGACGCGGCCAAGAGCTAGATTGGTCACTGCCATGTGCTTTGAGATAGAGCAGTTAACCCCCCATGGAGACCCCAATGGAGAGAATTGGATGGGACCGGAGTGCTGCCATCATGTGCCCGCACTGAGGGTCAGCTTACGCTACGTGTTGTGTTGTGTGCGAGTGCATCTTTGATGTCTCTCAGTGGTGGCCGAGCCCCCGCTTCTGTTTACCTGCCCAGCATGCAACTCACTGTGGACGACTAGCTTTAGCAATCCCTCCAGCCCTCATGTGTGAGGCACAGGGTTTGGGGTGAGACACATACACACACACACACACACACACACACACACACACACACACGCACACACGCACACACACACACACACACACACACACACACACACACACACACACACAGCCTGCCCGGGGTCAATGCAGTCGTGGAAGAACGGATTCCACGCTTGAACCTTCAGCGCTTTCCAGGCCGTAACCATGCCACACCAGATTACAGCAGACTGGCCTCGGCCTGGCCCGGGTTTGGACTGAGCGGTACCACATCTGGCCTCGGCCTGGCCCGGGTTTGGACTGAGCGGCCGCCACATCTGGGCATTGGCCGGTCAAGAATATGCTGCTTTTATTTACAACAGCGATTCATTCGCTGCCTGAGTGACTGACTCATTTCTGATTGGACAAGTGGCATTCCATGAGTCGGGGTTGTCCTCGCACAACCCCCTCTCAGATCCCCCATCGTTAGTCACCTCTCTGCGTTGGATATACTTCAGCCGCTGAATTCAGTGCCATGAACATTCCATTCATTCAAAGCGAGAGAGAGCGGCCTGACAGACAGGCGTGGGGACATCCTTTACTAAACCCCAGTTTCACTCATGCCATAGGAATGAGCTCTGCCACTGGATGCTCTCAAGGATCACAGGTAGATGTGCCTCCTTCATTTAACCCGGCTCTCTACATCCAAAGCCATATGAGACAGAGGAGCCGTCCAGGTCTCTATAAAACCTTGACTTTTTCAGCCAAAAAAGAGGTTCGGGGACGGTTACGAGTGCTCTCTGTCTCTCTGTCTCTCTATCGCTCTATCGCTCTGTCTCTCTGTCTCTCTGTCTCTCTGTCTCTCTGTCTCTCTATCGCTCTGTCTCTCTATCTCTCTGTCTCTCTGTCTCTCTATCTCTCTGGCTCTCTGGCTCTCTGGCTCTCTGTCTCTCTGTGCTCTTTCTCTGACATGTCCCCCCCAGATTCATAGTGACCCCGATCCGTCCCCACCATTCTCTCTACATAAGGCGACTAGCATCAGTTAATAACTCTGCACAGCTGATTAGGCAATGTTAGCGTCCCCCACCAGTTTAAAAATCCCATCTGCACCGCTGCTCTCTGCCTGTCTATCTCTCTGTCTCTCTGCCTCTCTGCCTCTCTGGCTCTCTGCCTCTCTGCCTCTCTGCCTCTCTGCCTCTCTATGCTCTCTGCCTCTCTATGCTCTCTGCCTCTCTGCCTCTCTGTCTGCCTCTCTGCCTCTCTGCCTCTCTATGCTCTCTGCCTCTCTATGCTCTCTGCCTCTCTATGCTCTCTGGCTCTCTGGCTCTCTGCCTCTCTGCCTCTCTGTCTGCCTCTCTGCCTCTCTGCCTCTCTGCCTCTCTATGCTCTCTGGCTCTCTGGCTCTCTGCCTCTCTGCCTCTCTGTCTGCCTCTCTGTCTCTCTGCCTCTCTGTCTCTCTGCCTCTCTCTCTCTGTCTCTCTGCCTCTCTGCCTCTCTGCCTCTCTATGCTCTCTGGCTCTCTGGTCGCCTCATGTGACTGGTAGAGTGCTCTCTGGCCGCCTCATCTTATATTCCCCTGGCTGCCTCATGTCTCTGCCTCTCTGGCTCTCTGGCTGCCTCATGTCTCTGACCCTCTGGCTGCCTCTCTGGCTCTCTGGCTGCCTCATGTCTCTGGCTCTCTGGCCACCTCATCTTATATTCCCCAGGCAGTTGTTATCTGTGCCCAGATTCAGATATATATTCTCTTCCAGCTGCTGATTGTGAGGTGATAGATGGTGTGTGCAAATATATTTAGCCTTGGTGAGCTTGCAAGGAATGACTTGCCATGTGTTTTCAGTATGTGCCCAATACACAAACATCGATGACTAGCAATCCCTTCCACCTGCTGCTGTTTGTGGAGCTAATTCCTGAGCAGCAAAAGTGTGCAGAGGACCTCAGACTATCATCTGCGTCGCGGTCAGGTCATTTTGCCTTGTCTATCCTGGCGCTGAAAACCGGCAATGTTTTGCAGGAAACAGCCCAGCACACGGGCTTCCCTGACCTAGATCGTGGTGGGAAGGCTATCAGTGCCCGTCACTTACCTGTCTCTTCCTCTCGTCTCTCATTCTCATCCCCCCTAGCTTTGCCCCGCTCCTGCCTCCACTAGCATGCTAGCGTGCCCCCTCGCCTCACGCCTCCACTAGCATGCTAGCGTGCCCCATCGCTCCTGCCTCCACTAGCATGCTAGCGTGCCCCATCGCTCCTGCCTCCACTAGCATGCTAGCGTGCCCCCTCGCTCCTGCCTCCACTAGCATGCTAGCGTGCCCCCTCGCTCCTGCCTCTAGTAGCATGCTAGCGTGCCCCCTCGCCTCACGCCTCCACTAGCATGCTAGCGTGCCCCCTCGCTCCTGCCTCTAGTAGCATGCTAGCGTGCCCCCTCGCTCCTGCCTCTAGTAGCATGCTAGCATGCCCCCTCGCTCCTGCCTCCACTAGCATGCTAGCATGCCCCTCGCTCCTGCCTCTAGTAGCATGCTAGCATGCCCCCTCGCTCCTGCCTCTAGTAGCATGCTAGCGTGCCCCCTCGCTCCTGCCTCTAGTAGCATGCTAGCGTGCCCCCTCGCTCCTGCCTCCACTAGCATGCTAGCGTGCCCCCTCGCCTCACGTGGGAGTGACGTGCAAGACTGTGGTACGTCATAACGTCAGGCTCTTATCCCCCTCATGAGTTTTGGCTACACCGTCTCCTGGTAGGTCTGAGGACAAACACACACACACACACACACACACACACACACACACACACACACACACACACACACACACACACAGCCTGCCCAGCCTCTTGGTAGGTCTGAGGACACCTTCTCATGCAGGACACTCTTTAGGTTTGCCACATG
>NC_137920.1:77869952-77882452 GCF_963457725.1 Sprattus sprattus
CAATGGCATAAAGAGGTGGGCCATCACCAGGAGGAGCAAATTGTGGTCTACAATCCAACTCATGGGGAAAGCAAATCAGCAGGTCGCAAGGGAAGTCTAAGAGCCACTAAAAACCCTTCAAGTGGTCGGCCAGAGAGCTTTCATTTGGACCTGGAGGATCTGGAGCCACAGGACAGCGCTCTTTATGTTTGTGACATCAATACCTTCCCATCTGGAACCATCAGACAATATGTGCATTTGCAAGTCAAAGGTAAACCGCTCTCTCTAATGCATGTTTCTGGAATCACTTAGAATCTTTCACTTACTGTAAGGTCTTTTACAATAATACCACTAGCTTTGATACGGATGCTGACCTGGTCCAGGAGCCTACATGACGGTTTTAAGGCATAGAATATCTGTCTGTTTACCCTATGAGGATATTTGAGTGTTAACTGTACATTGTGAAATGTTGTAAGATGTTGTTTATTATCGGCAGGTTTTAGGACAATGTTGCAGGGCTATCTGCCAGATAGTAGAAACACAAATGTGTTTTGTTCTGGTGCTCTGGGCCCAATGCCATTAGCTCTGGTTAGCCAGAATATGTCCTTGCTCACACTAGCCCGATAGAATACAATACAATGCAATTCACATTCACACATGCATGCATACATACATACATACAGTGCACTGTACATACTTACATACATGCATACATACATACATACATACATACATACATACATACATACATACATACATACATAAAGATGGAGGCTTAAGGCTTTGGAAAAGGTCTCAAAGACAATTTTTTCAGAAATCCTCCTTTTTTAAAATAAAAATGTAAAACTCACACAAGGATTTAATCCTTTTACATTGTCATTACTATTACTATTAGTCAAAACTATTAGCTTTCATTTTAGAACAAGGCACCTGTTTAAAAGGAATATTTGTATATGTACGCTTTCAAAGTAACACTATGCAACAATTTGACACTTTTTGAGATATGTCTTTATAGGCAACTAGTTTTGGTACCATCAGATAAGCACAGATAAGATAAGCACCCGTTTCTTCCCCACTAGCCATCCAGGATATGCCCTATGTAGTTCTGTGTTATGGGCTGGTACACCCAGCAAAAATGGAAGAAAAGCTTTCACACGCATGACATTGCCTGCTGACCTGCCAAAATACACCAGTTAAAGTCCCTTGGTGTGTTGGCAAGCTTCTCTCAGTGTCAGCTGTGCTGTTGGTGGTGTTTGCAAGGTTTTTTGCATGCCTTAGAACTCATGCAATTGCTGCTTTGAGGCTGAATGTGTGTGTAGTCATAGTGGGCCATTTTCATCATTTCAGTCTGATTCTGAAAGTAATCCTTCACTTTAGAACAGGGAACTTATGCTAGAACAGTAGTGATAAACTATATAGGTAATACTGATTGAAGTGCACTCATTGCTCTTGAGCAAGCTTCCATTGTAGAACAGGGGCCCTTTCTGTCTCAAATGGTAGATTGTGTAATTGGTTATTTTATTTATTTGACTATCCAGTGCTCTGAATCAAGATGCTTTAAAGCATCTATCTCTCAACGTCCGGGATCTGTTTCAGTGTCATACAGTACGACTCCTCTTGTCAAAGATTTTTGATTTGTTATTCTGAAACTCTTACATTTCTAAACAGGAAGTCTAGTGGCTCACATCAAGCACAAGCTTTTCTTTGTTCAATTGTTTGTCTATATAGCTTGTTAAAAATCTACATGGGCTATGTAAATGATGAAGAACACCCACATCAACCTGCACTTTGGAACAAACAACAACAACCTTTGAATGACATTTCTCCTCCAACTTTTCCTCATTAATAGGTGAAGAGGATGGAAGTACGCCTGCACATCGACCCACAACAGAGGTGCCTGCCAGTCATAGCTCAAGGCCTCAGGAGAGGACAACACCGTATCCAACCAGGCCAAGCAGCTCAACAGTAGCCTGGAACAGTGACGCTTTGCCAGCCGCCCCGACCACCGAAAGACCCTCTACCCCCTCAGACTCTTCCTCCAGCAGCAAAGAGTCAAAGACTAGGTCTGTGTCTCTCTCCTTCGCCAGTAGCACAAAGGATACCCAAACTACCACAAGGTCCTTGCTACTGCCGGACAGCAATGTCACAGTCACACAACGTGACCCCATGGCATGGACAAAGTATGAACAAAGTACACCGACTGACGAGCAGAATGTCAGTGTTGAATATCTACCGATTGCAACAACTGAGTTTCAAGACGAGCAGAATGTCAGTGTTGAATATCTACCAAATGCAACAACTGAGTTCCAAAGTGCAATGGGGACCATAGAGACAAGCACCGACCAGAGTACACAACAGGAGCCAGGCTTGGGCACACAGAAGAATGCACACGAGACTGTGGCCATTGTTACATCATCAGACAGCCAGAACCATGGCAACACCTTCACTGGAGCAGCATGGCCACGAACCACAAAGCCTGGCCTGTCACCCAAAGTAACAAGTAAAGTATCCAAAGGAAATCAGTGCTATCCATTTTCAGAGGAGGCTTTTTTGGCGTTAATAGGGTTGCAGACAGGACAGAAAAACATGCATTTAATTGACAAGATATCAAAGGCTCTATTCAAGTCATTTTTCAAGGTCAAGTTTAGCGCCTCAGTCATCCTCGTGGAGGGAGCTTGTTATGTGTGTAAGGGCTTTGTGAAAGGAGGCATTGACCAAGATCTTGTCCATGGCTTCTGAATGAAGAGATGTTTTCTTTCTTTTTCTGTTAGTGTTCTTCCACTTCTTTGTTCTTTAGCTAGTCTTAGTTAAAGGAGCAGTCCATTATTCTGATCCTATACAGTCACGGCCCACCGGCTGTCTGTTCCAGCCAATCAACACGTTGCTTTAGGAACACAGAGGAGTCTAATTTGATTGGTTGTTGGGCAACCTTTTGCCAATATTGCGGACTCCACCGTTAAGGCATTATTAATATCCTCGGTAAGGATATAGGCAGTGGTGTAGTCCAGGGTATACGCAGGGATACGGAGTATACCCACTTATTTTTCAGTCAGCAGTGGGTATACCCACTTCTCAAAACAGGGCGTTTATCCTGTGCTGTATGGGCTGCTTACAAAAATTAAGAGTATAACCACTTCTCCAGGAACCACTACACCACTGGATATAGGTATAGCTATAGGTATAATGAAATATATGGAGGTGCTGAATGTAGATCTCCTCTCTTCTCCTTGTATATTTCCCAAGCAGCAGCCAGCGGAGAAAGATACTATCCAGTCTTCATCATCCTGCCCTTCCTGACCGTACTCCTCATCGCAGGGCTTCTCTACCGCAGATACCTCATTAGGAAGAGGTCAGTGACCCCACACACACACCCAGACATGCAACATACCAAACACCATGGCAGGGTTCCACAGCAACACTATTATGGTATCAGACATCAGAATCAGAATCAGAATCAGCTTTTATTGCCCAAGTTAGTTTGCACAAACAAGGAATTTGTCTTGGTGCAGTGGATCTCAGTGTGCTTACACATATTACACAAATATACATCACAACACAAAACAATACAACAGTGCAAAACAATACAGCAGTGCAAAACAATACAATACAACAGTGCAATGGTCAACAAGTCTTAAAAAGTATATACATCGCTATTTGGTGCATTACGTGGTTTCGTTGCAATGGCTTTCTTCTCTTGTTCTTGTGTGCAATGGCTTTCGTTTCATTCGGCTAACACAGTGATGTGAATCTGTTCATTTAAATTTACATTTAATAATATTATCCAGAAGAACTTACATTACAGTACAGGTATACACTTATTTAATGTATTGTATTGTATTCAGTGTTGTGCCGACCTTGCTCTACCTGCTCAGCTACAGGAAAACATGTTTGACAAATAGATCTGGTTTTTGGTTTAACATCAGCGGCTAAACCACAGCCTGAAGCATGAACATCATGAACACTTTAATACTACACCAGTGTCCCCTACTGTTGAATGTCAGTAATTAAAGAGCCAACAGTGAACATTCTGATTCTCCAGAATAACTATTCTGGTCAAACCCATAATAAGGAGAAAATCAGTAAGAACACTGGTTAATTAAATGGATAAAATAGGGAGTTATTCAGCAAGAACACTGGTTTATTAAACACATTTAGAAGTATGTAAAGAAGTGTATACTATACTATAGACAACTGATAGCTGTCTATGATGTCGGTTTCTATGCAATACTGAATGATGACTATGACATAGCTCAGATTACAAGGCATATCCACGCACTGCTTCAAATACCGAGGGAGTTCCACAGTAATGTGGGCCAGTAGTTAGAGTTTGAGAGTAGTTGAGTTAGAGGTGGCAATGTTAGAGTTTGAGTCACATAGCAGCACTTTGGGTCTGTCTATATGAATGACCCAATTCGACAGAAACTCAACATCAATATTCATCTTTTCTACTAATTCATATGTATATATTCATATATATTGAAAAACATGTTTTTAACATCTGTGTTCTTATTGTGAAAGTTGTAAATGTATCTTTCTATATAGATGTATCTATCGATCTATCTATAAATAAGTACAATAATTGGGGAAAAACGTCTGCGCTTTAACTTTAAGTTAAAGTTTAAGTTTAAGTTTAGCCTTAACTTCATACTGTTTATACATGTGGTCCCAAGTGACTGATTGAATACTTTAATGTATTTTTCAGAATGGACCTTCCTCCACCTTTCAAACCCCCACCACCACCCATAAAATACACCTCCGTCAGAACTCAGGAGATTCTTATGACAGACATCCTGGTGTGATGGAGCACCAAACCAACCAAAAGAGAAGATCTGGAGAGTCACATCGTGCATATTGTGTACATTCTCATTGTGCATATAGTGTACATTCTCATACTGCATATAGTGTACATTCTCATCGCGCTTTATGCAAAAAAAAAACGTAGCTCAGCTGATAGCGTAAGGTGCTAGCAACACCAAATGCCAAGGTCAAAGGATCAGTGCCCAAGGAGCGTGTACGATGAACAAAAAGTGTACAATACCACACATTTATATGCTTAAAGTGTACAATACCACACATTTATATGCTTAAAGTGTACAATACCACACATGTATATCCTTAAAGTGTACAATACCACACATGTATATCCTTAAAGTGTACAATACCACACATTTATATGCTTAAAAGTGCCCAATTCGACACATTTCTATCAATAAATGTCTGCCAGCTAACTAAACAGGAAGCACTGAAATGTTTTTGATGTTTTTTTTTCATCAAAGGCTCCATTTTCGGAGCGCAATCTAGGAGAGTGGAGCTTTATTACACTGTAATCTTTTATATATAACACAGTTTTCCAGTGGTATCTGTTTTGTTTGTATTGTAGGTTCTTCAATAAACAAACCGTAAGGGAAGAGAATGTTCTTTATAAATCACGTCTAGTATGCAACAGGCTTACAACATGAACCATGCGACTTCATCAGTTACCGTCTAGTATAGCTCTGCGCACGCGCCATCTAACTGATGGTCAGAGGCTTAACTGAACATTGCTAAATCATTATAAGATGACGCCAGCCCTGGTGAACCAGGCAGCCCTGGTGACACCAGCCCTGGTGAACCAGGCAGCCCCGATGACGCCAGCCCTGGTGAACCAGGCAGCCCCGATGACACCAGCCCTGGTGAACCAGGCAGCCCCGATGACACCAGCCCTGGTGAACCAGGCAGCCCCGATGACGCCAGCCCTGGGAACCAGGCAGCCCTGGTGACACCAGCCCTGGTGAACCAGGCAGCCCCGATGACGCCAGCCCTGGTGAACCAGGCAGCCCCGATGACACCAGCCCTGGTGAACCAGGCAGCCCCGATGACGCCGCTCAGGATGCCACCGCTTTCCCGAGTGCCTCAGCCGTCCCTCGTCCTGTCTCAGGTGCCCCTGGCCCCCTCCCAGGCACCGGTGCTCCTGCCCCGTCTCCAGAGTCCTGAGGTCTACGCAAGCTCCGAGAAGGCTCAACCCCATCCAGAACTGGCACCCTCCTTCAGTGTCTAGTAGGCGTCTATTTGCTAAGCCTAAGCAGAGCCAGACAGCCCAGGTGCCTCATTCTGGTCCTCCAACCGGCCGGCCGCCAAAGACTCTGCCCCTGTTTGGCCGCCTGTCCGGCTGGCCACAAGAGACTCTACCCCTGTTCGGCCGCCCACCCGGCCGGCCGCCTGACCTTTGTTCTCTGTTCAGCCTGGTCCCTGCCTGCCCTAGACCCCCTCCACCCACCCTTTATGGACTTTTTTATTGACTTTGGGCCGTCTGGGATCCGGCCCTTAGATAGGGGGTACTGTCACGACTTGAGACCTCCGTGTCACGAGTTGGGACCTCAGGGCCTCTAGAGGCCGCCAACTAGAGGCTTGTGGTTTGATGTTGTGTGCACATGTGCTTTCTGTGTTTGTTATGCCTGTACATGTGCTTTTGTTTACTTCCTGTGTCTGTTTTCCTTTCATTGTTTCCACCTGTCTGTTTGTAGGTTGATTGGTCAAATGACCAATTAAGTATTGTATTTATACCTGGTGGTTTTTTGTGTTCCTCTCGGCGACGCTTTCTAGTTAGTACTGGCTTCCAGCGTTCATGTTTCTTGTTTCAGGTGTCGAGTCTCTCAGGACTTTCTAGCCTCTCAAGGCTCTCAAGTCTCATGTTAGCTAGATCCAGTTTTATAGTCTAATTCACAGTCTTTGTAAATGTCTTCCTAGTCTTGTTAAAAGCAACTTCTCTGTTTTGGCTCTCTGTTTTTGAATATCTTCTGAGCATTTGGATTATTCCTTTTTGTGTTTTTGGATTTTCCCTGTTTTGGAGATTTGATTAAAGACAACAATTCGTGCCAGCATCTTGCACTTGGGTCCTACTTCCCTGTTAGCTCAGTGAGCAGCTCTCTGGACCAGAGAACCAGCGGCCAGCGTTCGCTTCCCGAGCCCGGCCCTGACAATATCAAACACGAAGGGGTTCAGTATGTTACACTAACGTGTTTTTCACAGTGCAGCCGCAGGTCAATAGTGTGACCTCACCTCACGTCAGGCCCTCAGTCTCCACAAAGGTGACAACTCATCTTTAAAACAAAATAACTTTGTTCTGTTTTTAATCAAACTCATTCCTATGGGATGTTATAATATAAAATGCACACAACTGATATAAGGTAATTACAGTATTTACCTAACTGCATGTGTTTCTGTTTTCAAGCCAGATTAAGTATTTTCCCCAATCATGTGACTGATATGGCTGGAGTTCATTGGTCCAACAGTGATCATGACTAATCACCAGTCATTCTGGAGGACTTCAGACTTTGAGCTTCCTGGAAAAAAAAAGATCCTTCTGTGACTTTGATATGTACACATTTTTCTGGAGAACTAAATTGACATTACAAAACCAGTTTGACCATTGTGAAAGCCATATTATGACATCACCACGGCAGTATGACATGTTTATGATCTGGCGATGTCTGTCTCCACAGTGTCCACAGTGTCTATCACAGACTGCCCCTTGTCAGGTGTCTTACAGTGATATCTCAGTCTACTTAAAGCAGATACATCACACTATAACCAAACTACTTTCTGACATTCTGCAAAAAATAAAATGTGGCTTTCATTTATTTCAGTTCCATTTCAGTTAAATCACCTTCTACTTACTTACTGCTGGGGCCAACCATCTCAGACCAGCTTATTTTTGAGGTAATATCACCCTCTTGTGGTGTAATGCTGGAATTGACACCTTTATCTTGTACAGAGTTTGTGTTTCTATTAGGACATAATTGTGTTCCTGTGAGAAGGTGAAATTCCCCCCTTCACACCGTGGCTGTAAGATGGAGTTGGACACCTGTCTTCTCACCGTGGCTGTAAGAGGGAGTTGGACACCTGTCTTCTCACCGTAAGATGGAGTTGGACACCTGTCTTCTCACAGTGGCTGTAAGAGGGAGTTGGACACCTGTCTTCTCACCGTGGCTGTAAGAGGGAGTTGGACACCTGTCTGCTCACCGTAAGATGGAGTTGGGCACCTGTCTTCTCACCGTGGCTCATAGATTGAGTTGGACACCTGTCTTCTCACCGTAAGATGGAGTTGGACACCTGTCTTCTCACCGTAAGATGGAGTTGGACACCTGTCTTCTCACCGTAAGATGGAGTTGGACACCTGTCTTCTCACCGTAAGATGGAGTAGACACCTGTCTTCTCACTGTGGCTGTAAGATGGAGTTGGACGCCTGTTGCCCTACAAAGAGCAGGAGAAAAACTTTGACTCCCCCACCACAATGGTTGGTTCTGGGCTTCCCCACGTTAATGGTGGGGTCCAAATTGGTCAATTGGTCCAATTAAGCCAAAGCGGCTGTGCTATTTTAAAGGGTGCCTCATTCCATGAGGGCGGATGAGAGAGGCATGGGAAAGGCCTAAAAGAAAGAAGGGCTTACCTGCTGTGAGGTTAAGTCACAATTGGGTATACAGGGTTTAGATGTGTGAACACTGGTTGCCTAGTTTCTGTGCCTAGTTTCTGTTCCTAGTTTCTGTTCCTAGCTTCTGTTCCTAGTTTCTGTTCCTAGCTTCTGTTCCTAGCTTCTGTTCCTAGTTTCTGTTCCTAGTTTCTGTTCCTAGCTTCTGTTCCTAGTTTCTGTTCCTAGTTTCTGTTCCTAGCTTCTGTTCCTAGCTTCTGTTCCTAGCTTCTGTTCCTAGTTTCTGTTCCTAGTTTCTGTGCCTTGTTTCTGTTCCTAGTTTCTGTTCCTAGTTTCTGTGCCTAGTTTCTGTGCCTAGTTTCTGTTCCTAGTTTCTGTGCCTAGTTTCGTGCCTTGCTTTGTGCCTAGCTTGTGCCTAGAATAGGCCAAGTTTGCTGTATTTAGATGTGTGGATACAGAATGTGCCTAGTTACAAATGTGCCTAATGAATTAGCATAGTTTGCCTAGTTTTGTGTTTTTTATGCTTTTTTATTTAGTGGACACCTGTGTGGTGTCAATTCGAGAGAGTCCCCCCTTGTAAATAAATATATACGTATATTTATAAGAAGCTACCATCTCCTGCGCTCTTCTTCCCAACTTCACCACCAAGTCCAGTCGCCCACATCCCAAAAACTTGGGGAGACCGCCTCGGTCCCTCACAGTTCCTGTGAAGGATGATATCAATCTCATTTACGTCATCGTTAGGTGTTGGTTAGGTGTGGCTCTGTGAGATAAAGTAGATTGTGTTTCTAAGAAAGAGTGTTTAGTTGTTTACTTGAATATGGCAGGAGGATGTTTTCACTTTGTGCTGTTTGTACCTCAACTAATTCTGCTGCGAAGCCTTGGACTTTTAACTGAGGGTCCCCTCGTCTAGAACGCCAGTGGGTTATTCACATGACGGCCTGTGGTTTCATCTGCAGGAAGAACAAGAGATAAAACACATCCTTTCCCTTTGCAGAAACGCAGAGTTCTGGCCTTTCAAACTGTCTTATGAGAGGGCGGTACTGTGACCACTGCCAGTCCTCTCTTGCCAAGGACTGGATCCTACTGCTGTCTTCAGTGGTAGAGGGCACCAGGCACCATCTCTCTCTCTCTCTCTCTCTCTCTCTCTCTCTCTCTCTCTGTCTCTCTCTCTGACAGGAAAAGCTTTATTTGGCCTGGTGTAAGGCCGTTGGAGGGTTTTTACGCAACACACTGACAGTGAGAGATCTTTATCTTATCACTGTTTTCCATCTCTATGCTCTACGTCCGTTATGAAAGTGCCACTGCTTATTTGTGGATGCTAATATCTCACAACATGTGTAGTTCTGATGTGATGTGTTTTATCCTAACTGTTCTATTCTGTGTGAGAGGAGCAGAGGAAGAGTGCATCATAACTCATAACAGCAGAAAAGTAAGAATGCCTAATAGCTGGTAACAGAAGAGGAAGAATGCTTTATAACACACAAGGGCAAAAGAATAAGAGTAAGAGTTTGTTATAACTCATAATGGGAGAAGAATAAGAGTGCGTTATAACTCATAACGGAGGTAGAGTAAGGCCATGTGTGTTATCTGTTGATCTTCATTTCTATGTCCATATTAACAGATTAGAGCACACTGCCTACGTGAGACGCCCATGTTACAGTAACAGGTTAGAGCACACTGCCTGAGTGAGGCGCCCATGTTACAGTAACAGGTTAGAGCACACTGCCTGAGTGAGGCGCCCATGTTAGCAGGTTAGAGCATGCACACTGCCTGAGTGAGGCGCCCATGTTATCAGGTTAAAGCACACTGCCTGTGTGAGACGCCCATGTTAACAGGTTAGAGCACAATGCCATGTTAACAGGTTAGAGCACACTGCCTGAGTGAGGCGCCCATGTTAACAGGTTAGAGCACACTGCCTGAGTGAGACGCCCATGTTATCAGGTTAAAGCACACTGCCTGAGTGAGGCGCCCATGTTAACAGGTTAGAGCACACTGCCTGAGTGAGACGCCCATGTTATCAGGTTAAAGCACACTGCCTGAGTGAGACGCCCATGTTAACAGGTTAAAGCACACTGCCTGAGTGAGACGCCCATGTTAACAGCTTAGAGCACACTGCCTGAGTGAGACGCCCATGTTGACAGCTTAGAGCACACTGCCTGAGTGAGACGCCCATGTTAACAGGGTAGAGCACACTGCCTGTGTGAGACGCACGTCTCAGACACAGCTTTTGCCCTGAGAGATGTGTCCACGACAGTGAAAATAGTGTAATTTGGAGACACAAATGCACTAGTATGCATCCATGTAGCACAGACGCAGACATTTTGGACTATACTAAAGCCCTTAAGGTTTACATTCCCTCCATCTCTCTCTTTCTCTCTCTCTTTCCCTCTCTGCATCTCTCTCTCTCCATCTCTTTCTCTCTTTCCCTCCCTCTCCATCTCTCTCTTTCTCTCTCTCCATCTCTATCCCTCTTTCCCTCTCCCTCTATCTCTCTCTCTCCATCTCTCTTTCCATCTCTCTCACTCTCTCCATCTCTCTCTTTCCCTCTCTCTCTCTCTTTCCATCTCTCTCGATCTCTCTATCTCTCCATCTCTCTCTCTCTTTCCCTCTCTCTCCACCTGTGTGTGTGTGTGGGTGTACACTGATGTGAATCATAAGACGTAGGAGACATATGAAACAGGATGTCATATGAAACAGGATGGCATTTCAAACCACACTGCACTGAAGCCAAGTGCTTGTTTCAGAAGGTCATTTAGAATGATTTTTGAAAATATTATTTTTGAGACCTAAAATCATGATGTGGCTGTTCAGTCTGCCTCTCTGCCTACTCTCAGGTAAGACTGATGCCATGACGATGCAGAATTAAATGATAGGCTGCTTGTTTGTTTAGTGAAAATATGGCATTTCAACATTTAGAAGATCTTTAAAAAAGGATTTTAAGAAAATAAGTAATGGAGATGGTATGAAATATATTTTTTTCTTTCTACAGTGATGTTTGGAGGTGGGGTCACAGCAAATGAGGGTAAAATGTGTTCAGATAAATGTGATGTGGACCAAGAATATGAATGCAGAAAGTTGGAAGACTCCCCAATTAAGTTGGAAGACTCCCAAATTTCCAAACCAGGTAATATCTTTATGCATATTTATCTTTATTCTGCACTTACCGGGTAAAACTAAACCATAACTACATCATTTGAATTTGAACACCTTTTTATGTTATTATTGGTAACTGTCATACTGAATACCAACACACAAACAGACAAAGGGAAGATAGTAGTTAATGTCATAAATCATTTATTTTGTGTGATTAACAGCTACTCCTTGCCCTCATGGGATATGTTTTGTGTGATTAACAGATACTCCTTGCCCTCATGGGATATGTTTTGTGTGATTAACAGATACTCCTTGCCCTCATGGGATATGTTTTGTGTGATTAACAGATACTCCTTGCCCTCATGGGATATGTTTTGTGTGATTAACAGATACTCCTTGCCCTCATGGGATATGTTTTGTGAAAGGAAGAGATGGTCGCTTCAGAAGCTCAAGTTCAAAGGAATGCAGGAATGAATGCTGCTGGTCATGTAACGAAAATGGAACGATGTTAGAATATAAGGAAATTGAGAGTAAAAACCACCATACCAGGGTTGTTTCTGCCATATGCTGGTCCACTGTGAAAGTTCATGGTGAATATGTTTTCTCCCTCTCCCTTTTCATTTCTTCTTGTACTCAGTAAGTAAGTAAGTAAGTAAGTAAGACTTTATTTATATAGCACATTTCGTACAGGAGTTGCAATTCAAAGTGCTTTACATAAAATCAATAAGAGCAAGCAGCAGGAGCAATAAAATATTGGTCAACATCGTATCAGAACCTGATGTTCCGATAGGCTTAAAATATTAAAATCATAATAAAAGTAATAAAACCCTTCTGCCTGGTATTTAGCGCAGTCGAAACCATAGTGCTGCTCCATAGATTCCGACCTACCCTGTTAAATATTTTCCCTAGCTATGTTTCCCCGGCCAAAGGCCACCCTTCCTTCTATACCCTTCCTTCAGAGGCCTCTTCGTCTTCTTCCACCGAACGCACTTCAGGGCTTCGGGAGAGACACTAGCTC
>NC_137920.1:77887452-77904952 GCF_963457725.1 Sprattus sprattus
TCGTAAGAATCGTGGACTCTACCTTTCATATAATCTATTATTCGCCATAGAATAGCTTATATCTGGCCATGGTACTATTTTTGTGGCCACAGAATGCCCTGGCGATTCATGTTAACCTGCTTGTATATTAATGACCTGGAAAATGTGCTTCTCTACATGTCACAAGGTTGTAGTCACATGTCCCTCTCTCTCTCCCCCTCTCTCTCTCTCTCTCTCTCTCTCTCTCTCTCTCTCTCTCTCTCTCTCTCTCTTTTTCGTATGACAATATGAATTGTAGTCAAATAACTGTAACATAATGAGTTCAACGCTTTGAATTACTTATAGCTGTTCACAACTATAAGGCTTTATCCACGTGGGTTACCGGTAGATGGAAGGTGTAGTCATTTAATGTCACAGTTATAGTAATTAAAGATGACAAGATTTCAGGGATTCTATTCGTTTCAGTGGAAATGCAGCAATGGCAATTCTGTGCCAAACTATTTTTTACATTGAATAAAGTCTTTCCTTCACCCCCTGCTTCCTATTTTTTATAAAACAACATTGTTACATTCATTTTTTATTATATAATTATAGTATTTAGGGAAAAGGTAGCCATATATATCTTATAGAACAGACCTTTCCTGGCTCAGAAAGTAAAGACCTTGGTACCATCAAATCCCTGCACCACCTGCATTATTGCTCCCTCTAGTGGCCAGTACAGGAGTCACAGTGCACTAGTGCTTTCAGAGGTTGGTATTCCATAATATGGATGTCAGTGCAACTGGATCAGAGGGAACAGCTCCCTCTAGTGGCCAGTACAGGAGTCACAGTGCACTACTGCTTTCAGAGGTTGGTCCCCTATGGAGGTCAGTGCAACTGGATCAGAGGGAACAATGCAAAGGTTCTGTTCTGACCACATGTCTCCTATGAGGCTACAGCAACTTCACACCAGCATACACACTACGGGGACCAGCACACACACTACACCACACACTACATGGACCAGCACACACACTACACCTCACACACTACAGGATACATACATTTTTCATGAGCATGCCGGTTCCCTTACAAAGACCCTTCCAGGCTCAGAGAGTAAAGGCCTCGGCATCATACATTTAAAACCCCTGCACCACCTGCTTCATTGCTCCCTCTAGTAAGAAGCATGCTGTTAACAAATACCATGATATCCTCTCTGCTAAATGTTAATTAGTGGATCACAGACAGAAGAAAATAAGCAAAAGTTGCAGAAAAGAGAAATGGTACCAATAGACTGTGCACAGCTCTCATAGGTTAGAGGCGTGCATCAGTCAGGTGGCTGTTGCGAGGCTGACTGCTGTAGCTATGGAGGACCATGGTGGCTGACCTCAATTAGGCCAGCGGTTGGAACAGGAGGTGGTTAGTAGCCAGTGAGTGTTTGCAGGCTGACGTGTGTGGAGCATGTTTGTTGAGGGTGGTGGGTGATAGATCAGTGTATATTAGTCAGGGAGACGTGCTGTTTGAGCATATGTAGTCTGCATCATCATCACCACAAACACCTTGACGAGACCCTGCATTGTTCTTGCAGAGACGTAGAAGGCCAAGCATTTTCCCACTTACTAAACTAACAATGAAAAACACTTTAATTTAGCCTTTACTAATGAAGTTATGAACATCAATGCAGTTCATATACTGGGGTGGGGTGGGGCTTTGTACAGACATTTTGAGGTTAGATCAGAGTTGAGGCCACCATCTACCACTTCCTGCCTTGGTATTATTTAAACCCCCAATGTGCAGAGACCCCACAGTCGGCTCTGGTCCAGACGAGAAGGTAAGATCTATTTTCTGTGTAGTTCTCCTGAGGCTTCTGTTGGTTTTTAATGGACACTTAAGATAATCTATGACTATGAGGTATTTTTCGCACCTTGTTACTAATACAGTAATTATCAGGAAAGTGTTAAATGCTTTCAGGCACGTTTCCAATCAGTTTGAAAGCATCTCCATCTGTGTATGGGTACGAAATCAATCAAACTAAGACTAATTAATAGGACTAGTTGTTAAAGATCCCTTAATATATCAGCACGATAATTGACTGGGATGTCCTATTGGGTGGGGTAGAATAAGGCAGTGATCATGCGGTGTAACCAGCACGACACATCACTTTAAATGACTGCTCTGTTCTGCTCTGCTCTCCAGGCTCTGCTCTGCTCTCCAGGCTCTCTGAAGATTCACCATGAAGATCCAGCTCCTGTTGTGTTTCCTGGTTATCCTCCCGTGTGTCCCTGGCATGGGCCTAGACAAGGGGAGAAGACCAAAGCCTGACCAAGACGTCCCTGAAAGATACAAGAAGTTCCTCAACCAACACGTTATCCGTAAAATGGGTAAAAACGATTGTGATAAAATAATTAATCAGAGGAAAATTTCAAAGACAAACAGTCCAGCGTGCAAAAAAGTGAACACTTTCTTGATAGCCGACAAACAGAAGGTTAAAGACGTCTGTGGAAAGAAGGGAACCCCTTATAAGAAAGACCAGAATTTAATCCAAAGTCAGAACAAGTTTGACATGGTGGTTTGTAACTCGAGATCCAA
Source organism: Sprattus sprattus (assembly GCF_963457725.1). NCBI lineage: Eukaryota > Metazoa > Chordata > Actinopteri > Clupeiformes > Clupeidae > Sprattus > Sprattus sprattus. The sequence continues at coordinate 77,890,000 of NC_137920.1, forward strand.
TGGTAAAAGTCTGCCTAATTGTGAATATCAGGGACAAACACATTCCAAGGAAATTGTACTGCGATGTGAGAATGGCTTCCCAGTCCATTTTGACAGGAGTTTATCTGCCAACTCGACCAACTTTCGCGTGTTTTATCAGTAATAGCCTAGAAAATAATCAGACAATGCATTGCTAAAGCATTTTAAATGCTTTATCTGCTAAATGTATACATACTTTTGACTGTACTGCCTCTCAAGGAGATCAACGGAGGGATGACATTTCTGTTGTTGTTTTTGGTGTTCGTAAAGAGGAGATGTGGGATTGTTTGTTCTACTCTGTATCCTCTGACTGAAACTCACATTAAACAAGAGTGATGTGATCATACTTCTTGATGTAAATATAATGAACTTCCTGCTGTACTAGCTTTCCAAACATTTTATATTTGTGAACTGTTTACAGAATATTTTTTTTTCTATTTAGACAATAAAAATATGAAATTGTAAAAACTCAAAAACTCATTTCAAATCATTTTGCTGCACCAGATCAGACCAGAATGCACTTCAGAGAATGCTGTTAAAAAATAACATTATATCCTCTCTGCTTGATATTAATTAGTGGACAGTGGAGAAGAAAATAAGTAACAGTTGCAGAAAAGAGAAAGGGTACCAATAGACTGTGCACAGCACTCATAGGTTAGAGACGTGCATCAGTCAGGTGGCTGTTGTGAGGCTGACTGCTGTAGCTATGGAGGACCATGGTGGCTGACCTCAATTAGGCCAGCGGTTGGAACAGGAGGTGGTTAGTAGCCAGTGAGTGTTTGCAGGCTGACGTGTGTTGAGCATTTTTGTTGAGGGTGGTGATAGATTAGTGCATACTGGTCAGGGAGACGTGCTGTTTGAGCATGTCTAGTCTGCTTCATCATCACCACAGACACCTTGATGAGAACCTGCATTGTTCTTGCAGAGACGTAGAAGGCCATGCATTTTCCCTCTAACTAAACTAACAATGAAAAACACCTTAATTTAGCCTTTACTAATGAAGTAATGTACAACAATGCAGTTCATTTACTGGAAACATATTTATATCTGAAAGTGCCCCATCTCCCAATGTTAACTTTGTGGGGCGACAGTGGTACAGGAGGTAGAGAAGTCGTTTAGTAATCAGAAGGTTGCTCGTTGCTAGTTCGATTCCCTGTTGAAATATCCTTGAGCAAGACACTGAACCCCTAATTGCTCCTGATGTGCAGTGTACCATCAGTGTAAATGTAAGAAATGTGTATACATCATTGTAAGTTGCTTTGGATAAAAGCATCTGCTAAATGACTAAATGTAACTTTGGCCTGTGTGGATCTATCACCCACCTCCCTCAACAAACATGCTCAACACATGTCAGCCTGCAAACACTCACTGGCTACTAACCACCTCCTGTTCCAACCGCTGACCTAATTGAGGTCAGCCACCATGGTCCTCCATAGCTACAGCAGTCGGCCTCACAACAGCCACCTGACTGATGCACGTCTCTAACCTATGAGTGCTGTGCACAGTCTATTGGTACCCTTTCTTTTCTGCAACTTTTGCTTATTTGTTTCTGTCCACTATCCACTAATTTACATTAAGCAGAGAGAATATCATGTAATTTGTTGACAGCATGCTCTGAAGTGCATCACATAATGATCTGGTGTGATATAATAATTATTTGAAATCCACTTTTTTTACAATTTCATATTTTTATTGTCTAAATAGAAAAAAGAAATTCTGTTAACAGTTCACAAATATAAAATGTTTGGAAAGCTAGTACAGCAGGAAGTTCATTATATTTACATCAAGCACTATGATCACATCATTCTTGTTTAATGTGAGTTTCAGTTAGAGGATACAGAGTAGAACAAACAATCCCACCAATCCTCTTTACATACTTGATATGAACACCAAAAATCAACAACAGAAATGTCATCCCTCTGTGGATCTCCTAGAGAGGCAGTACAGTCAAAAGTATGTATACATTTAGCAGATAAAGCATTCAAAACGCTTTAGCAATGCATTGTCTGATTATTTTCTAGGGTGTTACTGATAGGACACGCAAAGGTGGTCGAGTTGGCAGATAAACTCCCTTAAAAATGGACTGGGTAGCCATTCTCACATCGCAGTACAATGTGCCTGGAACCTGTGTGTCCCCGATATTTACATTTTGTCATATTTTTACCCTGGGAACTCAACTTACAAACCACCATTCCAAACGTTTCGACACTTCGGGTTAAACTGTGATCTTTCTCATAAGGTTTTCCCTTCGCTCTACAGACGTCTCTAACCTTATTTTTGACGGTTATTAAGAAAGTGTTTACATCTTTGCACTCTTTCCTGTTTGTCTTAAAGATTTTCCTCCGATTCATAACGTCATCACAATCTTTTATACCCATTTTACCACCCAAATGTTGCTCGAGGAACTTATTGTATCCTTTAGGGATGTGTTGGTCAGGCTTTGGTTTTCTCCTCTTGTCTAGGCCCATGCCAGGGACACACGGGATGATTACCAGGAAAAACAACAGAAGCTGGATCTGCATGGTGAATCTTCAGAGAGCCTGGAGCAGAGAATCATGTCATTGGACTGGACTACTGACCAAAGCATTTTACACTGGCCTAATGAGATTTAGTTTGATTGATTTCGTACCCATAGGAAGATGGAGATGCTTTCAAACTGATTTGAAAAGTGCCTGAAAGGCATTTAACACTTTCCTGATAATAACTGTATTAGGTAACAAGGTGCGAAAAAGACCTCATAGATTATCTTAAGTGTGTATTTAAAACCAACAGAAGCCTCAGGAGAACTACACAGAAAATAGATCTTACCTTCTCGTCTGGACCAGAGCAGAATGTGGGGTCTCTGCACATTGGGGGTTTAAATAAAACCAAGGCAGGAAGTGTTAGATGGTGGCCTCAACCCTGATGACCTCAAAATTACTGTACAACCCCCCCCCCCTAAACACCTCCATCCTGCAACTCAAGTTGTTGTCATGGATAGACTTTATATACCACCTCTATGTACGCATATATTTTCTGAGCTTTTCAGCAAAATACAAGCAATGCCTCACATGGCCACCTTATACAGTATTAAATCAACACTATGCAACAATTTGACACATATTCAGGTGTGGTTTTATAGGCAACTAGTTTTGGCACCATCCTTACATTCATTTTAATGGCCTATGGTCATGTGAAGGACAGATAAACACCTCTGTTTTTCCCACTAGCCATCCAGGATATGCTCTATGTAGTGCTTTGTACCAGGCTGGAATACCCTGCAAAAATGGAAGATCACATTTGATAGAGTTTCGATCCGAGTCGAGTTCCTTAGATTTTGTATTGTTCTTCTTTGCTATGTATTTCCAATCACTGACTTATATTGCTTTTAAATGATCATACTCCTTGCTGTGATCATACTCCTTGAAGGAACTTCTTTAAATTTTATATTATCCTTATTAGTCTTTAGCGTTTTTATTATTACATTTGATTATTGTGATTCATTGTTTTACCCTGTAAAGCACCCCGAGATTTCATTGTATTTTAAAGTGTGCTTTATAAATCAAATACATTATTGTTATTATTTAACTTCCTGCTGTACTAGATTTCCAAACATTTCATATTTGAGAACTGTTAACTCTGCTAAATGACAGAAAAAAGCAGCAGCACTGCAAGAGCAATGCAGGACCTGCTAGAGCAATGCAGGGCCTCACCCTCTGGTCGGCAAGAAGGTCTCTGTGGTCATGAAGCAGACTAGACATGCTCAGACAGCACATCTCCCTGACCACCATCTATCTAAATATGAATGGCCTTCTACGTCTCTGCAACAACAATGCAGGGTCTCATCAAGGTGTTTGTGGTGATGATGCAGACTAGACATGCTCAAACAGCACATCTCCCTGACCACCATCTATCTAAATATGAATGGCCTTCTACGTCTCTGCAACAACAATGCAGGGTCTCATCAAGGTGTCTGTGGTGATGATGAAGCAGACTAGACATGCTCAAACAGCACGTCTCCCTAACCAGTGTGCACTAATCTATCACCCACCACCCTCAACAAACATCCTCAACACATGTCAGCCTGCAAACACTCACTGGCTACTAACCACCTCCTGTTCCAACCGCTGACACGTAGAAGGTCATGCATTTTTCCACTCACTAAACTAACAATGAAAAACATAATTCAGCCTTTACTAATAAAGTAATGTACATGAATGCAGTTCATATACTGGATACATATTTATATAAAAAGAAAGCATGAAAAAAAAATGTATTTAGGAACTAGTGTTCCAAAGCTAAGTAAAGGTCGCAAACTGATAATTGATTAATTTAGCAAGCCCTGTAGTCCAACTCTATTACGTAACACAAAATTGGGCTAGTAGACTCTCAGTTGTAAACCTTACTAGCCCTTGTTTTCCATAAATACGTACTTTAAATCAGTTTGAATGGGAAATATAGTCATTGACTGGGTTAGAAATATTTATTTCTTATTGAAATAATTGTGTCGTTAAACTTTACAAATTTCTGTTTTCACTTCACTGGTAGTGGACATCCAAAATAACCCATGTATTTCAACTGTTAGTCCTTTATCGTCTTTAACGAATGGGACAGAAGGTCACTCGCTGTATTAGAGTTCGTATTCACTGTTCCCTTGGTGTCTAACAGACACAGACACACACACACACACACACACACACACAGTTTAACATGAACCTTTAGGTATAACACACAAACCGTTCCTTTAAGGTAACATGAGTCCAACACAGAGAAAGCCCAGTACGTAGTCTCCTTCCTTTGGTTGGTATACACTGCTCATTCAGGCCAAGCACAGATAACCATCGCAGATCATAAGAGATATTTATTTCATTATTTACATGTACACACACACACACACACACACACACACAGCAGTAGCTGAGAGTGACTGAACTATAGTGAATGGATAATGGTGCGGTTCCTCAGTTCCTGGACGTACTCCTTGGCCTGGTCCAAGCCCGTGGTGCTCTCGGCCGCCGGAGGAGTTCCTTCCACCAGCTTGACGAAGTAGTGGCAGTGCACCTTGTCCATGACGCCAAACATCCCCCTCCCGTGGTAGCGGATCCGCTTCAGGTACTTGCCCTTGGACGAGAAGGACTCCGCTGCAGGGCCAGAGCAGAGTGTGAGCAGTGAACGCATACACACACACACGAGACACACTTTCAGAACAGCAACAGGAGTTGTTTTTGTTGTTGATAGGCATTTCTGATGGGTTTTTTTTTACACTTGAAAGGTACAATCCAGTGTTGACAGTACAACGCTTTTTAAAGCATTGCTAAAATACTCTGATTGTATTCAGCAGACCAAATGGTTGGATCATGATTTTTTTTTATATGCTATATGTTATGTGAAAAGACAGGTGGAAATTCTCAAGCCTCTAAATGTCATTTCTAAATGTATTTTTTATGTTACTTCTAAACATATCTATATGTAATGTGACGAGGCTCTTTCAAAACAAACTATTTCTCAATTGATTAACAATAAATATAACACAAAAGAACAAAGAGAGACCACTGTGAATCCTTACCAACATACAAATTAGATTTGTATTCAACATTATGACTCCTTACTGCCATCTCCTGGGCTTCTAGTAAAACCTAAATGAGCGGAGAAAAACACATTAGTAACTTCAGGGGATTGCGCTGCATAGTTAAATACATAACTCTGCATAATCACAATCCATTATAAGTGCATAACACACTATGCAACTTGATTCCTTTCTAACCTAACTGTTCTACATATACATGCCTAACAAGGTCAGAATCATCAATGATTTGAAGGTTTCTTACATCTTTCACCACTTTGGCTCCTTTCTTGTCGCTGAACTCAAGCTGAGCAAGGGCTTGGTCAATTGTCATGCCTTTGACCTGGTTAAGGATGTAAAAGCAATCAGACGACTCACACCAACGACAGGTTGATAAAGATACAGTGGGCAATTCAATTTAATATCTGAAGAAAAAGTGCAAGTGACCTCACTGAAATCAGTAACCAAGAGTAAATAGTTTACCTATATATAAAGACCTGTGCTTTATTCTATGACATATGTACCTCTCCATGATAGGATTGTTGTGACAAGGGAATAAAAAAACTCACCAGTTTTGCTATGTACCACATCTTGTCTTTGCTGTATTTAGTTTGTCGTCGACAGTGGAACACCTCCTGTTGGTCAAAGTTGCATTTTTATTAAACCCATATGGTCAAGATATGTCTTTTCTATGATAGTGACAAGGCACACAACTTGGGAGTAAACTTTAGTTAGACAGTCCTATCAGAAGTGGAATCTCTGCATTGCAATCCCGCATTAGTTGCTCCAATGCTAGGAATATATCACGTCCAACAGCCTTTCAGCTTCACATATAGTCTTGCTCCATCTCCTATTATTTTCCTAAAGTAAAGATAATTTCCAGCGATGACAGGTAAACGCTTACCGCTGGTCTGCGTGGCTCATCCGCCTGCTGAGGTGGATAAACAATAAGGTTCCCCTTCTCCCACTTCTTACGCCCATCAAGAGGTGCACTTGTGTGAATGCAGCATGTAGTCTGCAGCGAACCTACTCCGCATAACCTGCCAGTACCGATAGAAAATATAGATGAGACACAACAAGGTACATGTCATGACTGACACGAACTGACACAATTTTCTTCGCTTGCTTACTAAAGGCGTGCTCTAAAAGTGAGGTTAGACAATATTAGCACAGATGGTCGTAGCCGTTGCAAACGAGTTTAAGCTAACCTTGAATGTAGTTGTCCTGCGACACGTCGGAGGACATTGAAACCTGTGAACATCAAGTGGGTACATTAATGAAGCATAGTTAAACACATCGAGTGACATAAAATTCTTAACATTTTCTTGCACATTAACATTTTTATATCTGCCTTACCTCCCCCTGTCAATGTGGGAGCAGCCATGTTTGATTAGGCAGGACGTATTGCTTTACGGCAAGAAGTGTACGGCAACAAGCACTGTTCAATGTATAGAAAAGACTGGAAAGACTGAGTGATGCACCCAGTTAATATCTACACAATCAGAAATATTTTCAATATGGCTGAATAACGATATCCAACCAGAAAACACACATATAGGGCCTAAAATATAGAGTTCTCAAAGCATTTAGGTCTCCCTTTTATTACAGGTAAGGTTTGGTCCCTTTCGGTGTCCGTAGGATATTTACGACAATTTCGACAAGTTTACAGGTATTGCGTTGAATTGTCGGGGCGGCATGTGCGTTGTAAAGAGTGGCTGCAATTTGAACTTGAGTTTATATATTTGCCCCTCTATCTACAACTCTATTATTTTTTCAGGATGCACGAAAGACTTCTTCCGGCCTCTCCAAACTGGTACTGCTCACGATGCAGTGATACTAATGCTAAAGGAATACTAGGGTTTGGAGCAAGAAACTCAATATACTTAGTACAAGTGACAGCAGCATCACCAATAATATTGGGTAAGTTGGCTTAGTGCTTACAAAAGGAATTTTACTCACTGAATTGTCTTTCATGCTGTAACCTGTGATCACGCTATCTGCATGAACTGCTGTGATTGAACCAGTCCATGATGTTTACTTCCTCTTCCAGGAGAACTATCTGGGCACAAGGAGCGGGTGTCAGGCTTTGTTTGGAGTCCTCACCATGGAGAAGAAAGCTTTTGTGCGAGCACATCTGACGATAAGACCGTAAAAATCTGGGACATCGAAAAGAAGGTTGTGATATCCGAACACAATGCCCATGAGGTTAGCTTCTGTTTTACTGACATTCTCTGATTGATAAGTAAGTAAGTAAGCTTTATTTATAGAGCACATTTATATACAGCATAAACTGACCAAAGTGCTTTACAATGACACTAAAAGGCAAATAATACAGTATAACAATAATACAATAACAGGACACCCCACATAGGCAAGAACAGGGGGTTAACAGTTCAGGGGGAAAGGAAGGCCAGGGAGTAAAGGTGGGTTTTTAGCCTAGACTTGAAGGCAGAAATAAGTGCACATCCATCCTTGACTGTAAAAGTCAGGTCTGTAAGAAGGTTAGTGACTGTACAGTTGTACATTGCAGCACACCATCACAGCAGTGGACTGGTCTCCGAAGGAGAAGACTCTGGTGGTGACGGGGGATGAGAAGGGGGTGGTGATGTGCTTCTGGCACAACAGTATCAACGTTCACAGCTTCATGCCACAGCCCCGTGCCATCTTCTGCCTGACCTGCTCGCCTCACAACGAGAACCACGTCGCCATTGGGTAAACATTCCCCTCACTCCGATATTGTGGGCTGTGTGTGTGCTGATACTTTGGAAGAGAACACAGATTCGTTGAACATAATTCTGTGACGGCTTCTTTTTACGTTCATTTTGACAGCTCTATTAAAAAAAAAATCTTAATTAGATGTGTATGTATGTATCTATTTTGTGTTTACCCTAAGTGATGACACTAAATATCCAGTTACTGGTCCGAGGCCTTCCCCTTAGGGAGTAGTGGTTGGGATGAGACGGATACAGTAATCCGCTGGAGAACTGTGTGTGTGTTTATTCTGCTCACTGTTGCACTCTAACCTGAAAGTACTTTACACATCCTTATTACACGGCTCTTCTTAATGCTGTAGAATGCTTCATTCACTTGAATGGGGCTTCCCAACGTTCTGCGGTCAACTATTTTCCGATAACTGACCGTTGCTATGCAGTTAATGACCGCTGTCAAGGAAAGTGGCCTTTTTGCCTCTGATTCACATCTTTCGTAGCACTCCGCAAGTAGTACGGTAACTTATCAAGGGAGTTTCAGCGGACGGTTGAGCAGCTGTGTTCTAAAGAATGTTCAACTGTCTTTGAAGTTCAACGTCTTTGGCGAACTATTTCTCTGCTTTTTAACACTATGTATAGTAACAAAAACAAATACATTGTAAAAAGACACACTGTGTTAAGTAATTGTTTTAGTTTTAGCCGTATAATAAGCGGGATAATGTATAGAACGCCGGTCATGGTCGGGAAAATAAGCCCCTTCACGGTGAATCAACACCCCTCCGCTTCGCGTCGGGGTGCTGTTCGCCCTGTCGGGGCTTATTTTCCCGACAATGACCTGCGTTCTATACATTATCCCTTACATATGTAGCGGATATCATACATGGGGACTTTGCTGATGTTTAAGTGACATACAAGCATCAAAATGGTATCGGTGCACTATTTGTTGGTACTCGCCGATACCGATACCACCATTTTAGTGCTGTATCGGGGCCCCATCCGATACTGGTATTGGTATCGGTGCAACACTAGTAGGTTGCAACGAGTAGTTCTGTTTGCCATGACGTGTTTAATGCCTGACAACCCTTCCCCTCCAGATACAAAGATGGGCTTGTGGCAGTGATTGACATCAGCAAAAAAGGCGCCATGATCCATCGGCTGCGGGGACACGACGATGAGATCCACGCCCTCGCCTGGTGCCCCCAGCCTGGGGAGGAGGGCTTGTACAGCCGGCCTGAAGATGGGAGAGCAGGTGGAGGTGGGTGGAGGATGGGAGAGCAGGTGGAGGTGGGTGGAGGATGGGAGAGTGGGTGGAGGATGATGGGAGGGTGGGTGGAGGATGATGGGAGGGAAGGTGGAGGATGAGAGGAGGATGGGAGGGTGGGTGGAGGATGATGGGAGGGAAGGTGGAGGATGAGAGGAGGATGGGAGGGTGGGTGGAGGATGATGGGAGGATGGGAGGGTGGGTGGAGGATGATGGGAGGATGGGAGGGTGGGTGGAGATGGGTTTGAGGATGGGAGAGCGAGTGGAGGACCCTTTGCAATTCCCACAGAACAGTGAAAATCTTCTCTAAATAGTAGAGTTTCAGAGCCTAAAGTAGAGTGGTATACAGGTTAATGGCCACCTTCATTAATCTAACAAGCACAGGTGTTAAACGTGGTAGAGACGTCCATTTTGAAAACCTCTCTCTTTCTCTTTCTGTCTCTCTCTCTCTCTCCCTCTCTCTCTCGCTCTCTCTCTCTTTCTCTCTCTGTTTTCCTGCCTTTCCCCTCAGATGCAGGAGAGGCTGGGACGGAGCCCGGGGGGGCTGGGGGGGGCGGGGGAGCGGGCTGCTTCCTGGCCTCGGGCAGTAAAGACCAGACTGTTCGCATCTGGAGCACAGACAAGGGCAAAGGTAAGCAGCCACCCAAGCCCAGTGTGTCGTGTTGTGTTTGCATCTCTGTACATGGTGTATAAGTATCTTGATGTATGTAGGTGTCTAACCCTAACCCTAACCCAGTGTGTTGTGTTGCGTTTGCATGTGTTGACATGGTGTATAAGTATCTTGATGTATGTAGGTCTCTTACCCTAACCTTAACCCAGTGTGTTGTGTTGCGTTTGCATGTGTTGACATGGTGTATAAGTATCTTAATATATGTAGGTCTCTTCCCTACAGTTCACTGATTGGTCGTTCAGAAAGCTAGAGGGCACTAGAGCCATATAAGACTGATGGGTATATCAGACAATATTGTTTTGCAAAAAAACAAATAAACCTTTTCTTCCAAACTGTGCCAGGACAGACCAGCAGAGGGTGCTGTGCTCCTAATGAACCGTGCGTGTGCTGTACAGGACAGACCAGCAGAGGGTGCCGTGCCCCTAATGAACCGTGTGTGTGCTGTACAGGACACCGCCCACTACTGTAGCATTTAATTATTACCTCCAGCAAGGAGGTTATGCGATCGGGTCCGTTAATTTATTTATTTGTCTGTTTGTCTGTCTGTGGACAAGATTTCTCAGAAACTACTGGGCGGATCTTTCTGAAATTTTCACAAGAGGTGGATCTTGCTCCTGGGACATCCTCATTAAAATGTCAGAAAGATCCACCCAGTAGTTTCTGAGAAATCTTGTCAACAGACAGACAGACAGACAAACAGACGGACAAATAAATACATTAACGGACCCTTGCTGGAGGTCAGAAATCTCGGATTGCTCTTGTTCCAAATATAAGACTGGAGTTGTGGAAGCAAGTTGTTTGAACAGAGAATGGATAGAATTGGATTACAGATGGGGCAAGGCGCTAACCATAGACATATCTCTACCTCCAAGAAGCTCTTGAAGACCCAACTCTTCAGAGACCACCTCCCTTCCTAACTGGCTCCTTGGCCTAACTTGCACTTAAGCAGTGACAGTTCCGCACTTCTTTTTCTTTCTATGTGGTTTTCTATTTCTTGAAAAAAAAAAAAAGCAGTATTTATTATTACACCAGGTTTTATTGCTCTTAGCTTGACTGTTCTCTCCCTTGTACTTCGCTTTGGACAATAGCGTCTGCTAAATGACTAATGTAAATGTAAATGTATATCTAGATGTCTGGTGCTGACCCCATGGCCATGGGTCAGACTGCCAGGGAGTGCATGTACTCATGCACCGCTCATCTCTGCTCTAAGGCTTTTGGGGTTAAAGTGCCTCTGAAGGGATTCAAAGTCAAAACAATTATTATAAATATATAATAATAAAAATAAATAAAGTTAGTAAGTAATTATAATGAAGATATTATTATATTTAATGAGTTGGGATCTCCCTCATCTGTCCCCACCCTCACAGGCATCATGAGCTTCAAACTGCCCTTCCTGAAGAGACGAGGTGCTGCAGTGGACCCCGGCGTGAAGGAGAGGATCTGGCTGACCGTTCACTGGCCCAAGGGGATGCCAACACATGTGGTCACCAGCTGTTTTGGGTAGGACGTCACCAGAGAGACGCACCCACTTTGCTAGGCTTCGTGCCCGCTCTTGGTTTCTTTTCTCTTGGTTTCTTTCATATGGAAAGTTTTTTTTATATAACCCTCAGCGTGAACTTGAAACATTATCAGACATTTATTTCACTCCCACGGACGAATTCTTGAATGGAAATAATGTGTTAACTTACGTAATTTCTCTCTGAACTTCTCATCCTTCCTTTTCCTCTTCCTTTTCTCACTGCTGCTTAGAAATCGTTTCATGCTTAACCTTGCGACCACAAACGGTTCTGACCAACTCTGAGGTTTATGACCAACTCTGAGGTTTATGACCAACACTGAGGGTTATAAACAACTCTGAGAGTTATAAACAACACTGAGGGTTATAAACAACACTGAGGGTTATAAACAACACTGAGAGTTATAAACAACACTGAGGGTTATAAACAACACTGAGGGTTATAAACAACACTGAGGGTTATAAACAACACTGAGAGTTATAAACAACACTGAGGGTTATAAACAACTCTGAGGGTTATAAACAACACTGAGGGTTATAAACAACTCTGAGAGTTATAAACAACACTGAGGGTTATAAACAACACTGAGGGTTATAAACAACTCTGAGGGTTATAAACAACACTGAGGGTTATAAACAACTCTGAGAGTTATAAACAACACTGAGGGTTATAAACAACTCTGAGGGTTATAAACAACTCTGACGTTTCTGTCACAGACAATTTGTCATGTTGTACCATATTTGCTGTCACATTTGTCAATGTTTTGACTCCTTAGTAGACACAGTGGTTTCACTTTGTAATTAAATCTCTCGTCCCTTTGTGTGTGTGTGTGTGTGTGTGTGCGTGTGCGTGTGCGTGTGCGTGTGCGTGTGCGTGTGCGTGTGTGTTTTGTGCGTGCGTGTGAATGCATGCAGAGGGGAGCTGGTCTTATGGGACCTCGCCAGACCAGAGAAGCCGAAGTGGACTTTGCTGGGCTCATCAGCAGACAGTCAGAACCACAACCGCATCGTGTTCAACCTGTCCTCTGCTGTGGTGGACGACACTGAGCTGCTCATCAGCACCTCCATGGACAGAGAGGTTACTGCAGTTTTGATATATTTATTTATATACATATACAGCGGGTGAAATAAGTATTGAACACGTCACCATTTTTCTCAGTAAATATATTTCCAAAGGTGGTATTGACTTGAAATTTTCACCAGATGTTTGTAACAACCCAGGTAATCCAAACATACAAAGAAACCAAAACAAATTAGTTCAGAAATTAAGTTATGCCTAATAATATGAAATGACACAGGAAAAAAGTATTGAACACGCTTACTGATATTTATTGAATACTTTGTACAAAAGCCTTTGACAGCTTCAAGACGCTTCCTGTATGGAGAAACTACTTTTATGCATTGCTCAGATGTGAGTTTGACCCATTCTTCAACACAAAAAGGCTTCAATTCGTGAAAGTTCCCTGGGCCTCTTCTATGAACTCTGATCTTCAGTTCTTTCCATAGATTTTCAATTGGATTCAAGTCAGGTGATTGGTTTGGCCATTCTAGCAGCTTTATTTTCTTTCTCTGAAACCAATTGAGAGTTTCCTTGGCTGTTCATTGTCTTGCTGAAATGTCCACCCTCGTTACATCTTCATCATCCTGGTAGATGGCAGCAGATTTTAATTAAGAATGTCTTGATACATTTTTTCCATTCATCGTTGCTTCAATTGTGTGACATTTGCCAGTACCATATGCTGAAAAGCAGTCCCACACCATGATGTTCCCACCTTCAAACTTCACTGTTGGGATGATGTGCAGTGCCATGTCTCCTACAAACATGGTGTGCATTATGTCATCCAAAGAGTTCCATTTTGCTCTCATCTGACCAGACCATATTCTCCCAGTATTTCACAGGCTTGTCCAAATTTCGTGCTGCGAACTTTAAACGAGCTTCAACATGCTTTTTCTTCAGCAATGGAGTCTTATGTGGAGAGCGTGCATACAGGCCATGGGGGTTGAGTGCATTACTTATTGTTTTCTTTTAAACAACTGTACCTGCAAATTCCAGGTCTTACTGAAGCTCTCCACGAGTGGTCCTTGGCTCTTTGACAACTCTTCTGATAATTCTTTTCACTCCTCTGTCAGAAATCTTGCGAGGAACACCTGGTCGTGGCCAGTTTATGGTGAAATGATGATCTTTCCACTTCCAGATTATGGCCCGAAACAGTGCTCACTGGAATATTCAGAAGTTTAGAAATGCATCTGTAACCAATGCCATGAGTATGTCTTGCAACAATAAGGTTGCAAAGGTCTTGAGAGAGCTCTTTGCTTTTACCAATCATGAGTTACTTCTTATGTGACACCTTGGTAATGAGACACCTTTTTATAGGCCATCAGTTGGGATATTAATTTGCACTGACTAGGGGCCAGATTGCCTTCTAATTACTGAAAGATTCCAGCAGATGTTTTGGTTTTCCATGCCTTTTTGCACCTCCCTTTCTTCATGTGTTCAATACTTTTTTCCTGTGTTATTTCACATTAATACACATTACTTAATTTCTGAATGTATTTGTTTTTTTTCTTTGTATGTATGAATTACTTGGGTTGTTACCAACATGTGGTGACAATTTCATGACAATAGCACCTTTGGAAATATATTAACTGAGAAAAATGGCGACGTGTTCAATACTTATTTCACCCGCTGTATACAGTACCAGTCAAAAGTTTGGACACACCTTTAATTTCTTTGAGAAAGCTTTTTCTTTACTTTTATTATTTTCTACATTGTAGATTAATACTGAAGACATTTAAACTATGAAAGAACACATATGGTATGATGTACTAAACAAAAAAAGTGTTATCTACCACGCAGAAAATAATAAAAGTAAAGAAAAAACTTCTCAAAAAATGAGAAGGTGTGTCCAAACTTTTGACTGGTACTGTGTATATATATATATATATATATATATAAAAATAAATCAAACTAATATATAGTAACGTTTCTTTTTGTTCCGTCTCACTAATGTAGTTTTCCTGTGTGGTTCTCTGTTAGATAAAGTGCTGGAGCTTGTCGACGCTGGAGTGCTGCTGGTCGTTGCCCACCTTGGGGGGGTTTGTGTACTCGCTCAGCTCCTCGCCCGTGGCCTCGGGGATGCTGGCCGTGGGCGTCGGGGACAACATGATCCGGGTGTGGAACACCGTCACCCTGAACAGGAAGTACGACACCAAGCTCTTCTGGCAGGGCATCAGGTCC
>NC_137920.1:77907452-77912452 GCF_963457725.1 Sprattus sprattus
TTTTCTTCAAATTTAACAATATATTAACTGTTTAAGGTATACTATAAATAAAAATAAATACAAAACACTTGGCTTCAAACCTTTTAACTTCAACTATGAACAATATATTAACTTATAACAACTGTTTACAGTATACTTAAATAAATATAAATAAATACATAACACACTCTGTACACACACTTCAGTAATACTTTTGCAGAAATATGAGCATGTTTGCCTTCAGAGTAAAAAAAATATTAATTAGTTTGCATTTATTTAAACCCACTGGTTTCGTGAATGTGTACTGCCCCTTTAAAAGTTTAGCTTCAGAGCCTCTTGAGTTTTACACGCAATTTTGTTGTTGCATATGCTGCACGTCGCGTTGTTTGAATCTTTTTGTGCGAAATACAGCCACACTTTTGATCGTTTACCTTTCGACATTTTCTCCGTTATATTGATGGCTAGCTCTGTTTGTGCTTGCTCTGTGCAAGGCTGCCTGCTCTTCGCTGTCAGACTGTTGCAATGTTATTGTAGCGTCCGAGTGCTCTCTTAAGAACTCACATTGAGAAGGAATATCTTTGGATGAGACGGTAGCTCTCCGTTTAATAAAGCGTATCCAACTTCTGCTTAGAACAACCACACTTATCTTGAAACCGAAACCACTCGCAAGTCAACCCATTACCATGGCAACTACTCAACACAAATCTCGTTTCCACTAGTCCCATACGGAATGCAGCGTGAGCGACACAGGCGAGAGTCTACATTGGGAGATGGAGCAGTTTTATATGTGCCCCACGAAATCTGTTAGCAACACAAAAAAGTATACAGATCGTACCCAGAAAGATCTACGCCATTAACGTTACATCTCGTTAGCTATCGCTAGTTTTGTTAAATTATAAAAATTTAAATTAAAAAAAAAAAAAAAAAAAAAATCTGCTCAGGCACCGAAAGGAAGCACCGAAATCTGCGTTGCATTTCGGTCCGGGTAGGTATCGGTTGTATGGAACCGGTGCCGTATTGGTACCGGTTCTCGGTACCCAACCCTAGTTACGAGCACGGAGGAATGGAAATGTGTGATGGGTTATTTGTCAGGTTTTGAACTTGAACTAGATCCCTGCATGGCGCAGATTCTTCTAATGTTGTTTTTGTCATAATTTTGTGTTTTTCCGGTGTTGATAACATGATTATTTTATCTCACAAGTAGGATTTCCCATTTTGCTCACTGCACCTCATACTCATACTATGTTTATGTATATACTTGAATCCTATTCCTACTACCTTGCTGCTTTGATAATTGAATTTCCCTCACAGGATTAATACAAGTTTATCTACATTTACATTTACATTTAGTCATTTAGCAGACTCTTTTATCCAAAGCGACTTACAAGCATGTATACACATTTTACATTTACACTGATGGCACACTGCACATCAGGAGCAATTAGGGGTTCAGTGTCTTGCTCAAGGACACTTCGACAGGGAATCCAACTAGCAACCTTCTGATTACTAGACGACTTCTCTACCTCCTGTACCACTGTCGCCCCCATATCTATCTAGTTATCTATTAAGCTCTGCTTGGCTCTGCTTATCTCACTGGGGTTTGGTATGCTGTTTATTTCCTGGCGGCCGCTGGGTGACCTCTGGGTGACCTCTGGGTGTTCTGCAGGTGCGGATAAGCCCTCTTCCAGCCTGTACAGCTGCGGAGGGGAGGGGATCATATTCCAGCACGACCCCTGGAAGCTCTCCGCAGACGCCTCCAACATCGACAAGCTCATCTGTGACACCAACCAGATCAAGGTGAGAGAGCTCACCTGTGACACCAACCAGATCAAGGTGAGAGAGCTCGTATGTGACACCAACCAGATCAAGGTGAGAGAGCTCGTATGTGACACCAACCAGATCAAGGTGAGAGAGCTCGTATGTGACACCAACCAGATCAAGGTGAGAGAGCTCGTATGTGACACCAACCAGATCAAGGTGAGAGAGCTCGTATGTGACACCAACCAGATCAAGGTGAGAGAGCTCGTATGTGACACCAACCAGATCAAGGTGAGAGAGCTCATCTGTGACACCAACCAGATCAAGGTGAGAGAGCTCGTATGTGACACCAACCAGATCAAGGTGAGAGAGCTCATCTGTGACACCAACCAGATCAAGGTGAGAGAGCTCATCTGTGACACCAACCAGATCAAGGTAAGAGAGCTCCAGGACTCCAGAAGAGGAATCAAGCAGGGAACTTAACTGGAATCCACGTCATGAAAAAGCCCATGCCTGTGACCAGCAGGTTTTATAATAGGATTCAAATATCTGGCTGCAAAAGTCTCATCTGGTTCAATAGTCTCATATGGACATATGTTTGTGTTTCTGAGAGTGCAGCATTTCACCTTACCCTGATGTCTCTCTCGTGTGTGTCTGTGTATGTGTCTCTGTGTGTGTGTGTGTGTGTGTGTGTGTGTCTCTCTGTGTGTCTGTGTGTGTGTCTGTGTGTCTGTGTGTCTCTCTGTGTGTCTGTTGACAGCATAAGTTATCACCTCATACTGATTTCAACTGGAAACCAGATGGAAAGGTTTTGGCCGTGGGAAATGAAGATGGGTAAGTCACTCACAATTCCACAGGACACGCTTGAGAACAGAACATTCTGTAATAGATACACTACTACACTATCTCTCATCAGCCAGATGTTTCCCTCAGCCTTACAAGCCAACGCACAGAGGATATGCTGAATCAGATGATTAGTTTAAGGAGAGCTGTTTAAGATATGACTTAAGGTTTCTTCCTGCCTAACAGGGAGTTTTTCCTTGCCCCTGTTGCCATTGTGCATGCACTAAGGGGGTTTAGGCTCTGGGCTCTGTTAAGCGCCTAGAGGCAATTGTATTGTTATGGCGCTATTCAAATAAAATTGAGATTCCAAAAGTTACTGCAATTAACATAAACATAATCACATCCAGCAGGTGAAGTGGGAGCCATGTTGGCGTTCTCGTAAGTCTCTGGCAGCAATTGTATTTATTTTGGCGCCAAAACAATAGAATTGTCTCAAGGCGCTTTACAGAGCCCACTGCCTGGACCCTCTTAGAACAAGCACACACACACACACACACACACACACACACACACACACACACACACACACACACACACACACCTTAGAGCAAGCACACACACACACACACACACACACACACACACACACACACACACCTTAGAGCAAGCACACACACACACACACACACACACACACACACACACACACACACCTTAGAGCAAGCACACACACACACACACACACACACACACACACACCTTACAGCAAGCACACACACACACACACACACCTTAGAGCAAGCACACACACACACACACACACACACACACACACACCTTAGAGCAAGCACACACACACACACACACACACACACACACACACACCTTAGAGCAAGCACACACACACACACACACACCTTAGAGCAAGCACACACACACACACACACACACACACACACACACACACCTTAGAGCAAGCACACACACACACACACACACACACACACACACACCTTAGAGCAAGCACACACACACACACACACACACACACACACACACACACACCTTAGAGCAAGCACACACACACACACACACACACACACACACACACACACACACACACACACACGCACACACCTTAGAGCAAGCACAATGGCGACATCAGTAAGAAAACAAAAGTCCCTGTTAATCAGGAAGGCCGACCAGGAAGAGAAAGGAGGGGGCGGGGGGTCGTGTGGCAGAGGGGAGAGGAAACTACAAGTGGTAAATGCGCACAGCCTCACGGAGTAAATGAACGCAGCATATACGGGGAAGATGTACATAGTATATATACAAACATCATATGGTATCTACATAATGCATACTAAAACAGCTTAGTGGGTATACAGTGTGCTCATTGGGTTACTGTTACAGTAAGAAGAGTAGGAACAGCTGAACATGTCGTTGGTGGCAATTCTATTATATATTGCATATGCTAGCATAGAGTATGGAGTAGAATAAGCGTACGGTGTACCTAGACTAGGAGAGGAAGAAAGAGACAGAGTGAAGGGGTGGAGTTTGGCTGTCAATATGCATAGATGAGGAGCAATGGTGATGAGGAGCAAGGTTTTCACATTCATCACTATTTGGATCATGATATAAGAGAAAGAAAAATGTTCTTAGTAGACTCCATCTTCCACTCCTCTCCCCTCTCTTCTCTATCTTCCTCTCCTCTCTCCTCCATCTTCCTCTCTTCTCCATCTTCCTCCCCTCTCGCCTCTCTTATCCATCTTCCTCTCTTCTCCATCTTCCTCCCCTCTCTCCTTTCTTCTCTATCTTCCTCTCTTCTCTTATCCATCTTCCTCTCTTCTCCATCTTCCTCCCCTCTCTCCTTTCTTCTCTATCTTCCTCTCCTCTCTTCTCCATCTTCCTCCCCTCTCTCCTTTCTTCTCTATCTTCCTCTCCTCTCTTCTCCATCTTCCTCCCCTCTCTCCTTTCTTCTCCATCTTCCTCTCTTCTCTTCTCTTCTCCATCTTCCTCTCTTCTCCATCTTCCTAACCTCTCTCCTCTCTTCTCTATCTTCCTCTCCCCTCTTCTCCATCTTCCTCTCTCCTTTTTCTTCATCTTCCTCTTCTCCATCTTCTTCTCCTCTCTTCTCTCTTCTCCATCTTCCTCTCCTCTCTTCTCCATCTTCCTTTCCTGACAGCATCCTCCTCCACCTCCCTGCAGAGTCTTTCTTTGTGGGCCTGCCTGCCTGTGTGCGTGCTTGTGTGCCTGCGTGCATGTGTGTGTGTGTGCGTGTGTGTGTGTGTGCGTGTAACAGCCTCTCTCTTCATCTCTCCACCGTCCCCCTCACCTCTATAGGGGTTTGTGTGTGTGTGTTTGTGTAACAGCCTCTCTCTCTCTCAGCTCTATAGGGGTGTGTGTGTGTGTGTGTGTGTGTGTGTGTGTGTGTGTGTGTGTGTGTGTGTGTGTGTGTGTGTGTGTGTGTGTGTGTGTGT
>NC_137920.1:77914952-77917452 GCF_963457725.1 Sprattus sprattus
TATTTAATCCCTATAGATATTCAGGATTTATTAAATCCTTATAGATATTCTGGATATATTTAATCCCTATAGATATTCAGGATATATTTAATCCCTATAGATATTCAGGATTTATTAAATACTTATAGATATTCAGGATATATTTAATCCCTATAGATATTCAGGATTTATTAAATCCTTATAGATATTCAGGATATATTTAATCCCTATAGATATTCAGGATATATTTAATCCCTATAGATATTCAGGATATATTTAATCCCTATAGAAATTCAGGATATATTTAATCATTCAAAGGTCCTGTGAGCAAAGGTTAGTAAAGGACGTGTAAAGAACCTGTGACTAACTTCTTAGGTCATAAGAATGTGTGTGTGTGTGTGTGCCTGTTAATAACTCCATACAGTGCCCTCCACAAATATTGGCACCCCTAGTGAATATGAGCTAAACAGGCTATCAAAAAATAAGTCTTTGCTGTTATTCCTCTTGGTTTTTCACTCAAAATATTCACAAAAATCTTACCTTTTCATTGAAGTAAAATTATTAAAAGAAAGAAAAACATTGACATTAAATAATATTTTTTCCCCAAAACATGTGTGCCACAATTATTGGCACCCCTTAATGTAATGTTATTTGCATTATAGGAGAAGACTCAGAGCTATTGTCTTGGCAAACGGAGGCTGCAAATAACATTACATTAAGGGGTGCCAATAATTGTGGCACACATGTTTTGGGGAAAAATATTTATTTAATGTCAACAGTTTTTTTTTCTTTCAATAATTTTACTTCAACGAAAAGGTAAGATTTTTGTGAATATTTTGAGTGAAAAACCAAGAGGATTAACAGCAAAGACATATTTATAGCCTGCTCATATTCACCAGGGGTGCCAAAGACATATTTATAGCCTGTTTAGCTCATATTCACCAGGGGTGCCAATATTTGTGGAGGGCACTGTAGGTCATAAGGATGTGCGCGTGTGTGTGCCTGTGACTAACTCCTTAGGTCATAAGGATGTGTGTGTGTGTGTGTGTGTGTGTGTGTGTGTGTGTGTGTGTGTGTGTGTGTGCCTGTGACTAACTCCTTAGGTCATAATGATATGTGTATGCCTGACCGCAAGTACATTTGTGGGGGAGAAAATCTGACACGTGGAAGGCGCACTCAGACAGGAAAGTACTAATTTAAGCCTTAAGAAAGAAAAAGGAAGTTTCTTTGTGTTTGTTGCAGCAAGCTGTCTTTATTCCAGTAAAGTGCGGTAACAAAGCACATGGAACATACTCATGATTCAGCGGTGCAGATCTGAACAACAAGCATCTCCAACTCTAGCCATATATAGTGTTAATGGCACCTCCTAGGCTGTTAATGTCAATGGGCTAGCCTTCTAATGCCAACCGGTCTGGTAACCTTTTGTTGTTCTGTACGATAATCAGGTTTCTCTGACCTGCTGTCTGAGATGGTTCTCAATGGCCTCCCCCATTCCCAGACTATGATTAGCTGCAGTCACTCACAGTGAGTTTGCCTCCTGACCCCAGGTGTCTGAGCAAATCCAGTGTGGGGACCTTTCCTTTGATGATAAGATAACCATATTGGATAGCAGCTGCTTGACCATAAATCTCATGTTCACTCGCAGGATATAATGATGTCATTTCTTACACGGTTGATGATGTCACACTGTATGATGTCAGGGGTTATATCAAACGCTAACTAGGTGTCTAAACGGGACCCTTAGGGGGTATCTCAAACGCTAACTAGGTGTCTAAACGGGACTCTTAGGGGGTATCTCAAACGCTAGCTAGGTGTCTAAACGGGACTCTTAGGGGGTATCTCAAACGCTAACTAGGTGTCTAAACGGGACTCTTAGGGGGTATCTCAAACGCTAACTAGGTGTCTAAACGGGACTCTTTGTAGGGAAACGAGCTCAGCAGTTCAAGGCCAAGATGAAGAAGAAGAAAAAGCTGACCGGAAAAGGGGGGATGAGGATCGAGGACAACGAGTCACCTGTGGGAGAGGTGGGGAGAAGCGGCGGAGGAGGAGGAGAGGAGGACGAGGAGGAGGAGGAGAAGGAGAAGAAAGGGATGAAGATTGGCTCAGTGACAGAGGAACCGGAAGCTACTCCTTCCAGCAATGGAGAGGGAGAGGAGGAGGAGAGGAGCAGCACCAGCACTCCACTGACTCCAGGTACGTCCTCATCACACACACACACACACACACACATACACACACACACTCAGCTGTAGTCTCACATGGTGATTTGGAAAGTCCCAAGATCAGATTTTGATATAGATCAATACCACAGACAAACCTCCTCCTGTAGGGCGCTTCAGTGTCAAGAGAAGGACAGTAGATTAAAAACATCGAGCTCGGAGGCGGAGAATATAAGTGTTTTGCGAAAATAGAAATGTCACTTTGTTTTCACATCCTGTGCCAAAAAAAAAACATTTCCAAAGAATGACCTTACTCGTGTGCTTGCGTATGTCCTCCTCACACACACACACACACACACACA
>NC_137920.1:77922452-77939952 GCF_963457725.1 Sprattus sprattus
GGCATACTGCTCTGACTGACTGACAACTCCAATCGCTCTGTTAACTCTGTCACAGCACAATCAGAGCAAAACGACGGCCTCTCTTACTGCAGACTTCATGTGTTTCATATATTCACACAAAATGCAGTATTTGACCTCATGTGTGGTTTTATCCAAACTTTACAGCAAAGACTTTTTTGAACACCTTTAAGAGTTGTTAACAGAACTTTGCAGGAAATCAAGAAGTTTGTGCTACATTTCATTTCTGGTTCTGCTTCTAGCTCTAGTTTCTGAGTCTGTGCTATGCTAACCCGCTCTAGTTTCTGAGTATGTGCTATGCTAACCAGCTCTAGTTTCTGAGTCTGTGCTATGCTAACCCACTGTAGTTTCTGAGTCTGTGCTATGCTAACCCGCTGTAGCTTCTGAGTCTGTGCTATGCTAACCCGCTGTAGTTTCTGAGTCTGTGCTATGCTAACCCGCTGTAGTTTCTGAGTCTATGCTATGCTAACCCGCTATAGTATCTGAGTCTGTGCTATGCTAACCGTTGTAGTTTCTGAGTCTGTGCTATGCTAACCCGCTGTAGTTTCTGAGTCTGTGCTATGCTAACCCGCTGTAGTTTCTAAATGTGTGCTATGCTAACCCGCTGTAGTTTCTGAGTCTATACTATGCTAACCCGCTCTAGTTTCTGAGTCTGTGCTATGCTAACCCGCTGTAGTATCTGAGTCTGTGCTATGCTAACCCCATGGTGTTCATTCCTGTTCTTTAGGGAAGCCATAGCTATGGCCAAAGCGAGGCTGCGGCCGGATGACCCGGTGCTGGTTGACCTCTACATGACCTGGGCAGAGCAACTGGAGAGGGATGGCCACTACACATCAGGGGCCAAATGGTACGACTCTAGGGTCCATACATGTGTGTGTGTGTGTGTGTGTGTGTGTGTGTGTGTGTGTGTGTGTGTGCGTGCGCAAATGGAACGACTCTAGATTGTGAGTGGCTTTTGTGAAACATGAGATGGAGAGACCCCATTGACTTCTCACTAGGCTTAAGCTAAAAAATAAATAAAAATAAGAATCCTTTTTTGTTCAGCGTTTCTATTAGCAGTCGTTTCCTATGGATGGTATTGAAGTGTTTTCAGCTGGTAACCCCAGTCGTGTTTCCTCCTCCCCAGTTACCTGGCTGTGGGCAGAGACTTTGACGCGGCTAAGATCATCGGGAAGAAGGGGGACGTGGCATCTCTGCGGGCGGCCGCCACGCTGGCACGGGTGAGCGGGCACCTGGAGCTCTCGCGGTCGTTCTCCCTGAGGTGTGCCAAGGACCTGGCAGCCGTCCTGGACTGGCGAGGAGCGCAGGAGGTGCTGCAGCACGAGAGTCTGCTGGTGAGTCACACACACACACACACACACACACACCCCTCCCCTCCCACCCAACTGTTTATGTGCTTGTTCTTGAATGGACCCATTTGTAGATCAAATTCGTTAGGGCTCTGTATAATATTATTATTTTAAAATAACACTTAAAAGCTTCAAAAATATATGTCAAGCTCACACACGATTAACTAATTATTCCTAGATAAGAGGTGTTGCCATGGCTGCTAAAATGCCATGGCAACAAAGACCCTCAATCAAGGGAAATGTTGTAAACAACATGTCCTGTCCTTCTCCTGGGTCTTGTTCTGTTCTAAGCTCTTCTCTTCTCGAGTAACGGTCCGCTCTCCTCTTTAGGGCAACCGTCTGCTTTTCAGCGTCAACGAGCTGCTAGTGATGCGCCTTTCTCAGGTGGGCGTGGTCACCTGGACCCCCGCCTCCACACATGACTGGTCCGTTCCCAGTGCCAAGGACTTCCTGCAGGCTGTGGAGGGGGTGTGGCAGCAGGAGTTCGACGTGTCTGCAAGAAGCCCCCACAACCTCAGGAGAGCACTGGAAGAGCTGGGCAAGGCTGAGAACCCCCCCACCACTACGAACGTCCCCCTCAAACAGGTACAGCGTACCCCCCCCTCACTGCTAACGTCCCCCTTAAACAGGTACTGCGTCTATTTTTTATGCCATAAGCAGTCTATTTAACGGTTCTACTTTGGAACTCTGAACTAAAGGGTTCTGTGGCAATGCCCTTGTCTCCTGACACCACTGTTGGGAAGAGTAGACTGGATGTTTGTACTCCCATAATTCCCTGAGACCTTTCACAGGTCGTGATTGGTTACTGAACCTCCCTTGCTCTCCCTCAGCTCCTATCCCAGATTGCTTTGGATGTGACACTGAGCATGCTGAGCTGGTTGCTAGGTGATGGTCGCACGTCTCTAGAGCACTTCCTGCGCGCTGTCGTCCGAGGCTCTGAGGCGGCCAACTTCACACTCATGGCAGAGACCTGTGTTCTCCTCTTCCCTCGAGGTGAGTCAACCCCTTTCATCATCTGTGGACCTGCCAGGCATTCACCGTTGACAAACAAACATAAATACAGCTGGCTGTAAAGATAATAAAAAACTATTAGCCATTTTGTAGCGTTTCCATTTTGGCCTAGTTTAGATTCGTGTTATCATTAGTGACACCGGAATGTTCCAATGCCGTCATAATGTAATTGTAGCGTTTCCAAGGCAATAGTCTGCAGTGTTTGTTTCTGGCCTCCTTTGCTTTTTCCCTCTTGCTGTGTTTGTGTTTCTCCATGTCTCTCACTCTCTGGCCGTCATTCTCACTCACTCACTCACTCACTCTCTCTCTCACTCACTCTCTCTCTCACTCACTCTCTCACTCACTCACTCACTCACTCACTCACTCACTCACTCACTCACTCACTCACTCACTCACTCACTCACTCTCTCACACACTCACTCACTCTCTCACACACTCACTCTCTCGCCGTCATTCTCACTCACTCACTTAATCACTCACTCTCTCTCTCTCTCTCTGTCTCTCTCTCGCTGCCATTCTCACTCTCTCTCTCTTTCTGTCTCTTTGTATCTCTCACACACTCTCTCTCTCACACACTCTCTCTCTCACACACTCTCTCTCTCACTCACTCACTCACTCACTCTCTCTCTCTCTCTCTCTCTCTCTCTCTCTCTCTCTCTCTCTCAGGCCTGGACTCTGTGCCTCTGTACTCAAACACCCTGGACTCCAGCAGTGATGAGAGCTCAGCAGTGGTGCGGAGTCTGGAGGCGTTCATCTGTTACCAGCAGCTCTATAGAGTGTGGTGGGCCATCGCTGACCACAGCCCAGCGGCCGCCATCGCTGACCACAGCCCAGCGACCACCATCGCTAGAGATCCAGACAGTCTTAGTAGCGAACCTCCCAAGAAGGACCTCAACGGACTCCACGAACAAGACTCTGAAAACGGTACCAATGGTACGAACGGATCCGTAGGTCCAAGTTCAGCAGCCTGGGGCCATGAGGAGCGGTGTGGGGTTCTGCTGGAGGCGGGTCCACGGGTACTGTCCGAGCCCCACGCCGTGCTGCAGGCCAGTCAGCAGGCCATCGCCGAGGTCCAGAGGAGAGTGGCCGACCTGGTGCAGCGGCACAGCCGTGGGCAGGAGGGTCCACCGGGCTCAGAGGAGACCCAACACACCTGCCCCATCTCCGACCGGGAACCACCCTCACAACAACACACCTGCCCCAGCTCCGACCAGGAACCACCCTCACAACAAAACACCTGCCCCATCTCCGACCAGGAACCATCCTCAGCGCAACAACATGGAGGGCCCAGGTATGGCCTACAAATTCATTATTCCATTTTGTACTGTAAGGAACCACTTTCCAAACCAATGCCAGGACTGGGGGTGGCCGAAGGTTTCAGCATGTTCGTCTCTCTAGGCTTTGCTGAAAGATAATATTTCTTAAAGGACCCTGTCCTGGTAAAACGTATCTCCACACAATTAGGCCTTAGTTCCTGCTTTTTTTAATGTTACATTGCTACTCGTTAGGTAGGCTGACCTAGGGTCATTTCTATGGATGCCTACGAACATTTTTGACGAATACCCCTTTTACTTTTCTTATAACTAGTTTATTCTAGGAAAAGTGTTGCACAGGATATTTCCACGGCCAATATTTGCATATTCCAGGGCCACAACCTGTAACTAGTTCTGAAGACTAACTCTGTACTGTTACGGGGCTTACCTGCATGTAAGACCGATCTGGTTCAAGGACAGAGTGCCAGGCTGCTGTATGATCTCAGTATAACCATACGATCCAGTGCAGAGGCAATCCACTGCATAATACAATATAAAAGTTCTGCTGCAGCGTGCTAGCCCAGGTGATTAGCCAGGTGCTTTGCTGCAGCGTGCTAGCCCAGGTGATTAGCCAGGTGTTCTGCTGCAGCGTGCTAGCCCAGGTGATTAGCCAGGTGTTCTGCTGCAGCGTGCTAGCCCAGGTGATTAGCCAGGTGTTCTGCTGCAGTGTGCTAGCCCAGGTGATTAGCCAGGTGTTCTGCTGCAGCGTGCTAGCCCAGGTGATTAGCCAGGTGTTCTGCTGCAGCGTGCTAGCCCAGGTGTTCTGCTGCAGCGTGCTAGCCCAGGTGATTAGCCAGGTGTTCTGCTGCAGCGTGCTAGCCCAGGTGTTCTGCTGCAGCGTGCTAGCCCAGGTGATTAGCCAGGTGTTCTGCTGCAGCGTGCTAGACCAGGTGATTAGCCAGGTGCTCTGCTGCAGCGTGCTAGCCCAGGTGATTAGCCAGGTGCTCTGCTGCAGTGTGTCTAGCCCAGGTAATTAGCCAAGTACATCAAGACTTTCACTGCTGCTTTTAGGTTTGAATCAAATCCTAGCCAGTCGTTGTGGAAACACCGTTACTAAGTAATACTTCTCTTGTTAAGATGTTCTGTATCAGAGCATCGCAATTTATTAAGTCAGTTACAAGTTGCTAATACAGTACCATATTCAAACAAGTCTTAAGTGAATATACAAGTATAAAAGAAACATATGAAACATCCAAACATTCAGAGTGTATGAACATACCTGGCCTACTGAACACAATCCTCGTCCTTTGACCATCTCCTCTTTAATACCCCTTTAGTTTAGCCCTGCATCTGGTATAATAACACATCATCACATGGAGACTAATGTTTATCATGGGGGTCACACAGTCACACAGACAACCAGTGTTGCCAACTTTTCTGTGAGGAAAGTAGCTGTAAGCTCTCCGTCGCCAGAAGTCGCTATGTGCATGTGCAAAACATGCAATTCTGAGCGCGGTAACACTTATATTTTTCCTGCGAATACAAAGTTCTAATATTTTGCTGTTATTTAGTCAGTCTGGCTGTGCAGGCCCTGTGTGAGTGGAGAGGAGACCATGACAGCCCTCGCTGTTCTCAGCTCTTGTGAGATCAGTTGTAACGTGAACTGCAGAACAGGATATGTGAGATGCTTTTTCAGTGCTTTGTCAACACAATAATCCACCAAATGACATACAAAAAAGTCGCTAGATTTGTCGCTAGTCGCTTTTGCTAATAAAGTCGCCAAGGGGGTCTGAAAAGTCACCAGATATAGAGACAAATCGTTAAGTTGGCAACACTGTCACCTTAAGAGGGGGGTTGTTACCTCCAGAGGGGGGTTATCTACAACCCACAGAGACCAGAGTTCTCATGTTTCTGAGATCCATGCTTAGACTGATCCAGTCCGCTGCAGGACTGACACCCTTTACCACTCAGACAAACCGAAACATCACCTAGTACTTTTAAATCCATTTGCCTGCCCTTAGTTTAACCCTTGCATGGAAAAGGATAGGGAGAAACCCAGAGACGTTTGATGGACATATGAACACCAGCAGAGGGGTGGGGAAAGTCAACCACATGGAACAATGCAGTTCTGGAATGTTGTGAGAGGCACACTCTAACAACAACTACCCCACGCCTAATGAATCATTGGAACTAAAAGTGTTTTCTAACAATCCAAAGATTACCCTCCTGCCTTACAGTACTTTTACTAATGCTTTGGATGTGTATAAAAGAATAAATGGTGTGCGTGTGCGTGTGTGTGTGCGTGTGTGTGTGTGTGTGTGTGTGTGTGTGTGTGTGAGTGAGTGACAGAGAAATGTACTGTTTGGATTCAAGTTTAGTGCTTAAATACTATGTTGTGCACATGACCTGATATATAGTCGTATGCAAAAGTTTAGGCACCCCTGATAATCTTTATTACTTTCATTTATGAATTGTTGGGCGTTTGGATCAGGAACTTCTTTGTCACATATATAATACTACATGGACACAGTGATATTTTAGAAGTGAAATAAGGTTAATTAGATAAACAGAGAATATTCCAAATGTATAATAACAGAATTAGACAGGTGCATAAATTTAGGCACCCCAACAGAAAAATCACAATAATATTTACGAGAGCCTCCTTTTGCCAAAATAACAGCCTCTAGACGCTTCTTATAGCCTCTGATGAGTGTCTGGATTCTGGATGAAGGTATTTTGGACCATTCTTTCTTACAATACAGCTCCAGCTCTGTAAGGTTTGATGGGTGCCTAGCGTGGACAGCCTGCTTCAAGACATCCCATGTATTTTCAATTATATTCAAGTCTGTGGACTGGGGTGGCCATTCTAGAACATTGTAGTTGTCCCTCTGCATAAATGGCTTAGTGGATTTGGAGCAATATTTCATGTTATTGTCCTGCTGGAACACCCAACTTCGCCGTAACTTCAGCTTTGTTACAGATTCTTGAACATTATTGTCAAGAATTTGCTAGTACTGAGTTGAATCCATGCGACCATCAACTTTAAATAGATTTCCAGTTCCTGTAGCCACACAGTCCCACAGCATGATGGACCCCCCACCTAATTTTACTGTGGGCAGCAAGTGTTTTTCTAGGAATGCTGTATTAATTTGCCTCCATGCGTAACGCCTCTTGTTGTGACCAAATATCTCTATCTTTGTTCCAAAATGAGCCTGGCTTGTTCAAATGTAGTTTGGCAAACCTCAAGCGAGCTTGTTTGTGGCGTGTGTGCGGAAAAGGCTTCTTCTGCATCACTCTCCCATAAAGCTGTTTTCTGTGCAATGTGCGCTGAATGGTTGAGCAATGCACAGTGACACCATCTGCAGCAAGATGACCTTGCAGATCTTTGGAGGTGATCTGAGGGTTGTTCTTGACCATTCTGACCATTATTCGCCTTTGCCTCTTTGTTATTTTTCTTGGCCTGACACTTCTAGCCTTAGCAAGAACTGTGCCTGTTGCCTTCCACTTCATAATAAAATTCATCACAGTGGAAACTGATAGCTGAAACCTCCAGGATAACTTTTTGTAGCCTTCCCCTAAACAAAACTGCTGAACAATCTTTGTTTTCAGATCATTTGATAGCTGTTTTGATGCCCCCATGTTGCCACTGTTCAGAGGAGAATCAAAGAGAAGCACAACTTGCAATTGGCTACCTTAAATACCTTTTTTAATGGTTGGATGCACCTTTCTATGGAATTGAAGGCTTGACGAGCTAACCAGACTAATTCTGTGTTGCATTTTATCAGCATTGAGTAGGTACAGGTATTCAAATCAACACAATTATCAGGGTGCCCAAACTTTTGCACAGCCTATTTTTCACATTTGATTTAATTTCACACCAATAAATACTGCTACTTTAAATATCTTTGTCTGGAAAACACCCTAGCACTCAGTGATAACTACAAAATAAATATTTGACCACTGTGATTTTTTTTGGTGAAGACAGAGTAAATTATCATGCAGCATTAGAGGGGTGCCTAAACTTTTGCATAGGACTGTAAATATCAATAATTTAAAGAAATATCTTAGGTACAGTAAGTGTCTGATAAAGTAAGTTAATGATTATAAAATTTGTAATTTTGTAATTTCAAAGTTGTGTGTGTTCAGAATTGTAGATGTAGAAATGTAGAAATTATCACAGGCAATCATAACCTGATATACCTCATTTAACTCCATATGTATTTTGGTCTGCAAGTTACTCTAAAGAACATCAGTACAGTTAATTGCCAAGCCCTACTAGATACGTGGATCATTTCACGTAGTTTAACAGAAATTATGCGGTGCTAAAAAAATAGATTTATTTTAGATAGATCATTCAGTACAGTCTATTTCAAATGTGGTTTCAAATATTAAAACCAAGAAAATAAATATTAAATGTTGTTTTGTTTGTGTGGTTGTTTCTCAGTTCTGGGGCAGAGTCGCTGCCCTCGCTAATCGCCGCCATAGCTGAACATAACAAAGCCGTGGCGGATATGCCTGAACATGTCAAGGTAAGTGCTGGCATGCTGTTGAAAACAAATTACTGACTAGTGTAACCGGTGTAAACTTCTGCGTTATGTAATTTATCGAGTACAGGGACAAAAGTTGCAAGACGGGTATTTATTAACCTGTAAAGCACACCAACAGAGCATAGCTTCACTTATAACTCCTCATTCCAAGCATACGTTAAACAGGCTAATACAAACAGACATGTTATATATACATAAAGAATATATACATTAAGAAAGATAAATCAAAACGGTATCACACCTGTAAAGCACACCAACAGAGCATAGCTTGGTCTTCAGCTTGCTAGCTTCACTTATAAATCCTAGCCCCCACATGTAGCAAAAAGGAATATCATATAAACAATATATCAGCAGGTTATTTCTTATAACTAGTTAAGATATATAATACACATAATAATAATACGTTCTAAGAGGATGTGGGGGAAGTGGAACTATCCCTCCCCACCCCCACCACTCTGCACGTAGTCTCTCTACCTGGTCTACCTGGAGAAACCCTCGGCCAACCGCACCCACCGCCACTGCTTTGCCGTACACCTTCTCTACCCAATACCCTATGCTAGCCTTTATATAAAATATACATTATTGCCTCCACCGAAATGTTTCTCTGTCCCTACATCCCTTACCCCTGTAACAGTAACCCTATTGGCACAGTAATCTGGTCTTGTCTGTATCATGTATTTACCACCAGATGTATGTATACATATGTCCAGTGACCAAATGCTGGCTGTGTATTGCCCCTGTTGCTTCCTTTCCTCTTCTGCCACACAACCCTTCCCCTTCCCCCCGTCCCACCTTCCTGTCTCCACCCGGCCGAGCTCAAGCAGATGGGTCCCCCCTTATGTGCCGTGGTTCTGCTTAAGGTTTCTTCCTGCCTAACAGGGAGTTTTTCCTTGCCCCTGTTGCCATTGTGCATGCACTAAGGGGGTTCAGGCTCTGGGCTCTGTTAAGCGCCGAGAGGCAATTGCATTGTTATGGCGCTATACAAATAAAATTGAATTGAATGTATAATAAGATAGATGCCTATTTTTAAAGGCAATATTTATTAGATTGTTTCTCCCCATGAATCTCAGCCACCTACCTCATTCCAAGCATATGTTAAACAGGAAAGAGGAAGGAGGGAGAGAGCAACACAACAGGGGGAGACAGGGGGGCTAACAGAGACCCCCAATATCAGTGTGCATGTGATATCAAAATAAAAGTAATGATAAAATATCAAAAAGAGACTGAAATACAGGTAACTTGTGCAATTATTAAACTGCCTTTCTAACCTGTTACACTAGATAAATAATAACTTTTTTTTAGCCGTGAGTTCTTGTTCAGAGAGCTAAGTAAGTCTAAGAGTATTTGCTGCAGTTTGCCTTCAGATTAATTAACGTTGGGGTTTTTTTTTGTGTGTGAGAGTCTAATAGTTTATGCTCTTTCTACACCCCCCCCCCCCCCCCCCCCCTCCCCAGAAATACCCATTCCCCGATGTCCTGGAGTGCTGTATAGTAATCCTTCATCTGGCAACTCCCGAACACCCCACCACTGAAGCACTTCGTTTATTACAGAAGTATGGAGCTTCTCTGCGACCAGCATGGCAGAGGTTCATATAGCCACTGTCTTATTTAAGGTCTTCAACACCGATATGTTTGTACATGCACATGTAATGGATTTTTTTGTAATATAGCTTTTTGTTTTTCATCTTGACAAATAAATGCTAATACAATTATTAAATAAAACATTCTACTCACTGCAAGTACTTTGTTGTGTTTTTTTTTATATGTGCATTATTATACCGTTACATAACATATTGTACAGTTATTTTTTCCCTAACAGAAAAATGTGGTTAGATTTGCGGTCACCCACATTTAGGAAATAGAGCACAAGAGTCTTGCGTAGCTTCCTGAACAGTTTCGAGCTGATGACCAAGTCTATACTCGACAACAGTCTGCTGACTTTGTGGGACTGAAACTCGGATTTAATAATTGCTCGCTCGTTCGTTGGTGCTGAGGACCAATAGCGACTTGACAAGTGAGTAACTGCACTCGTAATGCCTACGAGAAAGGTTATTACTCAAATGTATTTGACTTGAGTAAAATGTACGAGCTTCGTCAGTTCAGGTATCGTTGATCTCTGTGCTGTAAAACAAGCAGTAAAAAAGTAGGCATATTTCCACTGGCTTTCGACAGCAGCCTGCATAGTCTTCCCAGTCAAAAAAAGGTAGGTCTGGGAGAGACTTTACTTCATATGCATGCATATCCAGCCCTGCTGTCTTTTCAGTGTTATTTTATAGTTCTGCGTATTGCACTTTGCATAGTTGTCTCGTGTCTTAACACTTAACAGCTTCAACACCGCATATCCCTTGTGTAATGAGGAATTGATTCTTAACCACATTCCAACTTTATACATCAAATTGCATACGTGTTAGTCTTGTGGTTAAACCAAATCAAACTCAACCGTTTCTGTTTCCAAAATGCTGTGCGCAACACGCGACACGGTCACTTGAGCCTGTAAGATTTTCACTTTCACTGCCCCGTGCAGAATAGCGTCTTTAGAGCGGTTATTAGCCTACTACAGCAAAATGAAAGATATTTTGGAAACACCTACATGTAAGCTCAAGAGTGGTGCTGTCCAGTGGGTGTAACACTAACAAATACAGCACTACGCTTGCAGTATGATATGAACAGCATTATTAAGCAGTTTGTAATACGGACATCAACACATTAGATTAGATTCAACTGTATGGTCATTGCACAGAGTACAAGTACTGAGACAACGAAATGCAGTTTAGCATCCAACCAGAAGTGCAAAATAGCAATAAAAGTGCAGAGTATGTGCATATGTAAAGTGGAATAAGTGAATAAATAAGATATATACAGTAAGAGATAGGTATGAAATAAGAACGTAATTGGGACTAGCAGCAATTGAGGAAGGAAGTGTAGATATGATATAGTATAAAGTTACCATCTGTCTATCTATCTAGCTTTCTGTTAGATTCTGTTCTGTCAACTCCTAAACCCAAACATTAAGATGTGTCCTCCTTTGCATGTAATACAGAATTGTAATGTTTTGAAGAGCAGTGCTTAATCACACAAGGCGCAAGTGATCAATGCTCAATAACAATGAAAGGCTCATTTTAGCTTTAAAAATAATGATTGATGTTTAAATCAATAGGCTATAATGTTGGCTTTAGAAGTTATTCCAAAGTAATATTCCTGGTCACAGGTACACAGTTATTGTGAAGTCATTCATAAAGATGTGCAGAGGCGACACAAATTATGCACTGCACTTATTGATGCACCTTTACAAAAAGCTTACCTTTTCATTGAGGTAAAATTATTGAAAGAAACTTTTTTTTTTGTCAATTAAATATTGTTCTCCAAAACATGTGTGCCACAATTATTGGAACCCCTTAATTTAATGTCTTCTCCTATTATGCGTGATGAGGTTAGAACACATTGCACGGGATCTGAGACCATTCCTACATACAATATCTAGCCAGATCCTTCAGATTCTGAGGTCAATGCTTGTAGACACGGCTTCAGCTCATTCCACAGATTTTCAATGGGGTTAAGGTTGGGGGACTTTGATGGCCATGGCAAAACCTTTATTCTGTGGTCGCTGAACAATTTTTGTGTTGATTTTGAGGTGTGCTTCGGATCGTTATCCTGCTGGATAGACTATAGATAGACAATAGACTATAGATTATAGGCTGGTTATTACGTTATTGGCCTTGCATTAAAAAAAAAACTTTGAAAATGTAATAACTGAGCCAATAATGTAATAACTGAGGTATCACTTAATTTTATCTTCAATATTTGGGCAGAAAGTGTACCACTCAGCCTTAATATTGCATCTTGCAACAGATGCTTAAATATCCTACCTTACAGATACCCCTCCACCCTCAACCCCCCCTCAACAGGAGGCCTTACAGGAGCAATTAAGAGTCATTTTGGATTAATATGTCACTCTTAGGGTTCTGTAATAGTACTCTGTGTATCCAACTCTGTGACCATGCAGGCGCTTTGATGGAGTCTTTCTAAGTTCTGCGTTGCAGTTTTCAGTATGGTATTGCAATTCACTGCCGGCACCTTAGGGGTAAGGTCGGATATTTAAGCATCTGTTGCAAGATGCAATATTAAGGCTAAGTGGGACACTTTCTGTCCAGATATTGAAGATAAAATGAAGTGATACCTCAGTTATTACATTATTGGCTCAGTTATTACATTTTCAAAGTTTTTTTTTAATAACCGGCCAATAACGTAATAAGTTATTGGCCAAAAGTTGTTACGTCATTGGCTCAGCAACTTTATTACATTAATGGCAGTTTATTACGTTATTGGTTTTATTACATTAAAATTATTACGTTATTGGCCGTTATTACGTTATCGGTTGCTACACATCCTCCTCACTGTGCGTGGGGTCAATGTACACACACATCCTCTTCCAGGCTGATTCTTAACCTCTCCTGTCGCTTTAAACTTCTTTAGTATTTCCATGAAAGTGGAAATGGGTATTTTTAACTGATTAGAGATTTTCTTGTTTCCATTTCTTTATTTGTGCAGCTCAACAACCTTTCGTTGCACATCGTCACTCTGTTCTTGGGTCTTTCCCATAGTGATGAATGACTAATGGAATTTGGCCTGTGTCACCTCATATTTGTACGCCAGTGGAACAGGAAGTCATGGTGAACCTCTGAAGAGTTCATTATAAAACAGGTGAACTTAAAAATGTAAAAAATGAGGAAATATACTTCAGTTAGATTTTATTCATAGGATTTTGCCTATAATTGTGGCACACATGTTTTGGGGAAAAATATTGATTTTGAGTTGAGTTTTTTTTTTTGCAATCATTTTACTTAAATGAAAAGGTAAGATTTGTGTGAATATCTTGAGTGAAAGACCAAGGGGATAAACAGCAAAGACATATTTTTTATAGCCGGGTTTGCTCATATTCACTTAGGGTGCCAATAATTGTGGAGGGCACTGTCAGTAGTAGGTGACAAAGCTCCTGGTGTGGGGAGGGAAACAGGAGAAACTCTGACAAATAATCTACAAGAGAGACTCTTCTTTTCATATATTCAATTCTTTTTATTGGTAGAAAGACTCTTCTTTTGAATGTGGATTTCTATGTGAGTTTGTGGCATGATTTTCAAAAGTAGCATACAGTTCAATGACATTTATATTCCTACATTGTGGAGCCGAGCTGTTTATGAGGTGGTTTGTATGTTGAGATCTGCTTAATTATTCTTTGTGGCATGCATGCACAAACACACATATAAACACACACACACAGTCACACACACATTCAGATCCACAAACCTCTCCAAAAGACTCCTCTGTGACAGGTGCCTGCTATGACGTGGAGGTGGGGGCGTGCCCAAGCATTGCTGGGGGTGATGCTGCTCCTGGGTTCTCCATCTCTTGCTGAAGGTAAGAACTGGAGAGGGCCTAACAAGGCACACACACACACACACTCGCTCACACACACTCACTCACTCACTCAATCACTCTCAATCACTCTCACTCACTCATTCACTCACTCGCTCGCTCGCTCGCTCTCTCTCACACACTCACACTCACACTCACACACACACACTCACACTCACACACACACACACACACACACACTCACACTCACACACACACACACACACACACACACACACACACAGGCCAGCCAGCCACAGCATGGGATTGGGGGGCTGATGACAGGATGATGTTTGATACTTCCAAAACTGTTTCATAAATTAGGCGCATAAGATGTGTGTGTGTGTGTGTGTGTCAATGGGAAGAACATTGCTAACCTCCATGCTTCTCCCTCTGATTGGTTGATGGCCGCCACCTATGATCCAGTTTATCAGACACCAACTGAGTCAAACCACATCCACATTAAGCAGTAGGCCATTCACGCCCAAGATCTCCCCATACGGGCCATCACGCCCTAGATCTCTGCCCCAGACCATCGCATCATCGCATCATCGCATCCCACACACACACACACACACACACACACACACACCATCGCATCCCAGTTGTTTAGCATTTCTCTGCTGAAGATAAGGGTCTCTCTGCTGTCACGTTTGAGATACTAACGGAAAAAATTCTCAGTTCTCTGGAAACAGCTAACCACATGTGACCACCATATGTGTGTGTTTGTGTGTGTGTGTGTGTGTGTGATGTTCTCGTGTGTGTGTGTGTTTGGAAAAAAAGGTGTTTAGGTGTATATAAAGGTGTTATTTCCTGTTTAGTTTGTTTTTCTGCTCTGGTTCAGAAGCTGCTTTCAGATGAGATTGTAGATGAGATGAGATTTTCAACATCAGTGTTGGTCATGCAATGTGTGTGTCTGTGTGTGTGTGTGTGTTTGTGTGTGTGTGTGTGTGTGTGTGTGTGTTTGTGTGTGTGTGTCATGTAGATGAGATTTTCAACATCAGTGTTGGTCGTGCAATACATCTGCCCTGTGTGTGTGTGAGTGTGTGTGTGTTTGTGTGTGTGTGTGTGTGTGTGTGTGTGTGTGTGTGTTAGTGTATCATATAGATGAGATTTACAACATCAGCGTTGGTCATGCAATGTGTGTGTGTGTGTGTGTGTGTGTGTGTTAGTGTATCATATAGATGAGATTTACAACATCAGCGTTGGTCATGCAATGTGTGTGTGTGTGTGTGCGTGTGTGTGTGTTAGTGTATCATATAGATGAGATTTACAACATCAGCGTTGGTCATGCAATGTGTGTGTGTGTGTGTGCGTGTGTGTGTGTTAGTGTATCATATAGATGAGATTTACAACATCAGTGTTGGTCATGCGATGCGTCTGCCGTGTGATGGAGCAGAATCTGATGAAAATGTAATGTGGAGACGAAAGGGGGGTCTTCCCCTGGACCCGGACGCCGGGATGGAGGTCAGGGGAAATGCTATATGGTTCTTACCTGCTCAAGCCAATCACAGCGGAGTATATGTGTGCAAGTAAGCAACACGCACACACATACTACAACACAAATACAACCACATTCAAAGACACAATCACCCTTACTTACTTTCCACACACACAAACAACACACACATACATTTCTACACACATACATATTTCTACAAACACAAATGCTTATATGTATATGTACAGTACTGTGCAAAAGTTTTAGGCAGGTGTGAAAAAATGCTATGAACTAAGAATGCTTTGAAAAATGTAAACAATAAATGTTTATTTTGTATCCATTTACATGGTAAGACTGAGCACAGCAACAAGACACAACGTAGTTATACTGCATCAGCAGGGTCTCTCCCAGACAAAGATTTCAAAGCAGACAGGGGTTTCAAAATGTGCAGTTCAAGCTCTTTTGAAGAAGACGTTGAGGATCGTAGACGCAGTGGTCAGCCAAGGAAACTTAATGCAGCTGATGAAAAACACATCAAGCTTATTTACCTTCGAAATCGGAAGATTTCAAGCAGTGGCATCAGCTCAGAACTGGCAGAAACCAGTGGTACCCAGGTACAGACATTTACTGTCCAGGGAAGTCTGGCCAGAAATGGTCTTCATGGAAGAGTTGCAGCCAAAAAGCTCTACCCCGACAAGGAAACAAGGCCAAGTGACTGAACTAAGCACGAAAACATAGAAACTGGGGTGCAGAAACATGGCAGAAGGTGCTCTGGACTGATGAGTCAAAATTAGAAATATTTGGCTGTAGAAGAAGGCAGTTTGTTCGCCGAAGGGCTGGAGAGAGGTACAATAATGAGGGTCTGCAGGCAACAGTGAAGCATGGTGGAGGTTCCTTTCCAGTTTGGGGCTGCATTTCTGCAAGTGGAGTTGGAAATTTGGTCAGGATGAATGG
Source organism: Sprattus sprattus (assembly GCF_963457725.1). Lineage (NCBI taxonomy): Eukaryota > Metazoa > Chordata > Actinopteri > Clupeiformes > Clupeidae > Sprattus > Sprattus sprattus. The sequence goes on from NC_137920.1 coordinate 77,938,437, forward strand.
TGTCCTCAATGCTGAGAAATACAGGCAGATACTAATCCATCATGAAATACCATCAGGGAGGCGTATGATTGGCACCAAATGTATTCTGCAGCAGGAACATAACCCCAAACATACAGCCAATGTCATTAACAACTATCTTCAGCTTAAAGAAGAACAGAAAGTCCTGCAAGTGATGGTATGACCCCCACAGAGCCCTGATCTCTACATCATCGAGTCTGTCTGGGTTTACATGAAGAGACAGAAGAATTTTAGGAAGCCTACATCCACAGAAGATCTGTGGTTAGTTCTCCAAGATGTTTGGAACAATTTACCAGCCGAGTTCCTTCAAAAACTGCGCAAGTGTATCTGGAAGAATTGATGCTATTTTGAAGGCAAAGGGTGGTCACACCAAATATTGATTTAATTTAGAATTTTCTTCTGTTCCTTCACTGCATTTTGTTAATTTATGAAGAATTGATGAAAATAAACTGTTAACACTTCCATTTTTGAAAGCATTCTTAGTTTACAGCATTTTTTCACACCTGCCTAAAACTTTTGCACAGTACTGTACATAAATAAAGTTTACATTAACATGTGCAGACACACTTTTGCAGACTTGTATTGTATAGTATACACATACGCCCACATCAACATAAACACACAAATAATGTAAAACACACATACACCAATGGATGGAGTAATACTAATGATTCTAACCTGATGTATTTAAAAGCTGTTCTGTGTGTGTGTGTGTGTGTGTGTGTGTGTGTGGGTGTGTGTGGGTGTGTGTCTGTGTGTGTGTGTGTGTGTGCAGTGGTACTAATGACTTTCACATACAGCTTAATGTGGGTAGTGGGTCCTGTCCTGAGGCAGATTTTGAAGTCGATCGGACACTGCATACCAGCGGTATACTGAATAGTAGAATGAAGCACATCTCAAACTTCATTAATGCCACGTCCATTACCTGGCTGAAGGTACAACCTCACAAACATATCAATCACAGCCATAGCTAACCTCACAAACATATCAACCACAACCATAGCTAACCTCACAAACATATCAATCACAGCCATAGCTAACCTCACAAACATATCAATCACAGCCATAGCTAACCTCACAAACATATCAACCACAACCATAGCTAACCTCACAAACATATCAATCACAGCCATAGCTAACCTCACAAACATATCAACCACAACCATAGCTAACCTCACAAACATATCAATCACAGCCATAGCTAACCTCACAAACATTAAATTACAGCCATAGCTAACCTCACAAACATATCAATCACAGCCATAGCTAACCTCACAAACATTTCAATCACAGCCATAGCTAACCTCACAAACATATCAACCACAGCCATAGCTAACCTCACAAACATTAAATCAGAATTAAAACCATTAGAACAAGATCTTGACATCGTTACCCATAATCCCTAGAACCAGGAACTCATTAACGTATTCACCACTGCAATATACAGGCTTTTATTGCTACTTAGCATATGTTGTAAATGTAACTTTAACAAGCAGTC
>NC_137920.1:77944952-78007452 GCF_963457725.1 Sprattus sprattus
TCATGCATTTTTCTAGGTTCTCTGGTTAAAAAGTTAATTTATGTATTAGAAATTAGGTTTTTGCTCTACCGGATGGCGGCCATCTAGGATTTCGGGGTCAAGATGATGTCTAAATGTCAAAATGATGTCAGAATCACAATCCTTATGGTCAATTTACCAAAAAAAAAAGTGTATTCATACATTATTCTAGGTGCTCTGGTAAAAAGGTTACTTTTACAAAATGGCCATTTTGGATTCGGCCCTCTAGCAAAAAAAAAATTGCGAGGGACATGGGGGCTACATTTTTTACAAAAGGTGTTGGAAGTCAAATCAGTTGTCAAAACATATTATCCAGAGAATGGTCACGGAATTGAGGTTTATGACCCAAATAATATTTTGAATGTATCTTCTATTTGATTTTTGTAACGTGATATTAAGGGGTTAGATAAATGTCTCTGTTGAGCTTTTATTTCCTATCTTAAGTTGTGCATTTTATGTATTCTATTTTTTATCTTAAATCTTTTTGCACTCAATCTGTTTTTTTATTCATTTTATTGTATGCACTCTATCCTTATGTTTTGTGTTTATTTGATGTCTAATTTTTATGTGGAACACTCTGCATTTAATGTCATTTAATGTACTTTGAGAAGCATTGTTTTGTATGGAAGGTTACCTTTAAGGTCCTAAAGCATTCAAGGAAGTAATAGTTGTCAACACATATAATTACATGAATTCCAAGTTATTTCCCCCCCCCTTACTGCACCATATTGTGTTGTTAATTCTTTAGTTAGTAAAGCTTCGAAGTCCTGCTTTATATGAGCTTTGAGCGGTTTTATTATTATTTTGTTTATTTGTATTATTGCATTTTATTAATTACATTACATATTGTTAAAACATTGTTGCATTATGCTTAATTGCATTTTTTTATTTGTAAAAGCATCTGCTAAATGCTTGAGTCCCTACTGTAGACAGATAAGAGGCCTTTTCACCTTTCTTCTGTGTGCCATGGGTGACTCCTCACACTGATAGTCATCTGCACTGAATGATGTACTTATGGGCTTGATCTAATACAATAAACACCTTTTCACTGAATGATGTACTTATGGGTCTGATTTAATACAATTAATATTACATTAGTACAATAAGTAATTACATAAGAACAATAAGTAATTTTCAAGACTGCCTTCATCTCTTTTGGGTTTGTCCTGAGCTGACCTGTACCTGTGTCAGGCCAGTATTTAATCACTATGTTGTTAGCATCATTAACTTACTACATTTAATCACTATGTTAGCATCATTAACATACTGCATGTAACTCGACCCATCCGAACTCCAGTAGGGCTATACCAACTGCACGTTACCCAACCCATCTCACTAACTGATTCTGTATGATCTATTACTAGAATACTGCACCGAACCAGTGGTGGGTAGTAACGCGTTACAAGGAACGCAAATGAGTAAAAAAGTAAATTTTTCGGGTAAGGAGTACTTTTTGCGTTCCTTTATAAAGTCTGCACTTTTACTCTTACTCGAGTAAATATTTGAACTAGAATTCTACTCTTTACTCCGTTACATTTCCATTGTGCTTTCATTAAAATGAGTATTGTGAAAAAAGTACACATATCTTTGTTTACTGAAATACAAGCGCACGGCAACCAGAGGGTAAAAACGGAGAGGTCAGTTAGCTATGTGTTATCGACGCGCCCTCCACAGGTCGCAGCATTGTTGTCATTTCATAGCGTTCAAAAACTCCACATCGAACCTTCGCAAACATGTTCAGGTAAGTTGCATTTGTTTTATCTGTACTGCAGCTAGTCCTGGAGATAAATGTTACATCCTTTACCATTTTACAAACTCACATCCTATGCACAAGGCGCAGTGCAAACTCTTGCACATAAAACCAAAGAGTATAGAGGTACTTCTATACTCTCTGATAAAACTCTAAACTGCTAAGACGTTTCCAGTTAACGTTAGGCTACATTGGCTGCAGTAGTCACGTTAGAATGTTAGCAGCTAGCGTAACGACTAGATGGCCACCGTTAAAGTTTGCAGTTTGTTTGACTGACTGACATAGTTGCCAGCTAACGTCCGAATGCACGTTTGCTATAATATGCAAGGGCACAAACAAGTAGGCTATACCTAGGCTACAGTATGTTAAAATAATTTATCACATCAATAGCGCTGTTATGGTTAAAAAAAAACGGTCTGCGTGTGTGTGTGTGTGTATACATCTCTGGAGTAGATCTGATATCAGATCTACAGTATGTAGCCTAGTCTTGTCTGGTTGGCTCAGCTTTAAGTGTGCGTGTAATAAGGTTTAATGAAATTAAAAGTAATGTAGCCTATGTGTGATCTATGAGACGTGTAATGAAAACAAAAAATACATGATACAATGAAGCAACTTGTGAAGAAATGTTTCAAGAGTGCATTTCTTCCTGAATACTCATGCTACGTTTTGCATTGATCCAAACACTCCAACACAAAAAAGTAACTTGTAATTTGAGTAACTTTTAAACAGAGTACTTTTTTACTCTTACTCGAGTAACTTTTCCAATTGGAATATTTACTTTTACTCAAGTCGATTTTGAAGGAGGTAATTGTACTTTTAATTGAGTACCAAATTTTCAGTGCTCTACCCACCACTGCACCGAACCCAACTCAACCGCCATTATACTATTAAGGTGTCTATTCAGTGCAGAAGCATTACGGAAAAGCAGTCGGAGATTGAGGAATGAAGAATGTCACTTGTCTTTTATCATCATCAGTCACAAGGTCATGTTTTCTGTCTTCAGTTAGTTTTTTCCGGTCCTTTTCACACTTGTCGCACTTTTTCCAAACTCTCTGTATCCTCTATTTTTGCAGAGTTTAGTCTTGCATTGCAAAAGAAAAGAAACATGTATGACACATCGTACACATAAAATATGTAATATAAAATGAAATACAGTAAATATGAAATTCAGCTATATGCCTCGAGACCGCTTCATGCCAAACTATAGCACAAAAGAAGAGTGAAGACACTTGTTGTTTCACTAAATGTACTGGAAACGACAACACACGAGTCTACCACTAGGAGTAGGCTATCCTGCAGCCTTAATGCGGATTTGTGGTGACATTTTTAATAAACTTAAAATGAACATTACTACAACATTCTTCCTTGCCTTGAAATCTTTAGGACATCTTATTCACCCCTAAATTCCCCCACATATTTCAAGGTAAGCTGTTGTCATGACACCAAGAAAAAACTTTCAGACACCAGTTTTGTGTGGCAAGATTATCAGGTGTGATCAGTGGTAAAGTGGTTTGTGTGAACAAGTAGCTGACCTGGGTTCAGTTCCTGGGCGATGTAGGATCCTATCGTAAATCGCTTTGGATAGACACGTTGGTTGGAGTTGCCTTTTTGGGTCACTTTGTCTCATTGATGGCCCATGACTTTCATATGCAGTAGTAATTGTGGGAAAATGTCTTGAGTGACACCTACATCTATATTTTTTTATTCATACATCTACATTTCAACGCAAATGCTGTACTGCACCACTGTTGTATAGTTGTATGGTATAGTTGGTAACAACTCCTCAGGGAACCGTGTTCTTGTTTTCTATGGCACACCTACATAATGAAACATTACTGCACAGGGCTAGCAGGTGGCTGAGTTGTATTAAGCGGTGAGATTGACAGAAGGCTGTGCACGAGACATCTTTCCCATGTGTATGTGGCGCCATCTGGTGTTCATGTATGAAGTCATAGGGTCTGTAGTTTCTGGGTTTAGTAAACTGATTACTGGTTGCAAAATGTATTGATGTTTCTCAAAACTATGATTGCAAAATTAATAACTACCTTCCAAAACTGTCCTGGCTAGACATAGTCTAGAGAGGCTGAAGCTTGAATCTAATGATGAGGCCATCTTTCAGTTGAATCTAATGACGAGGCCATCTTTCAGTTGAATCTAATGACGAGGCCATCGTTCAGTTGAATCTAATGACGAGGCCATCGTTCAGTTGAATCTAATGATGTGGCTATTAGGCCGTAAGGTGAACACTGTTTTCGTTTCAACCCGCTCCACTCACTGGCATCTACACAATCTTTAGCTTATAAAAAAGAACGAGTCGTGGTTAGTTACCAAAAAAAAATTGTCGCTGAAATTCCAGTCGATTGTCTATATGTCTTTGTTTTATGCAGAACTAGAGTCTTCAGAGCGTAATAAGATTTTGGTCGGGAGCCGTGCCACGGTTCGACACGTGATCATGCTACACCAATGAGAGGGCTACTTCTTGTCACCGTCTTACCCCAGTGACGTGTGAGGGTTTCTCACCCTGAAAGATTGAAAGACGAATCCTCACACACTTAAAAGACAAACCAGAGCAAAAGCAGCAGGCCCCAGGTTTCCAGGCACAAAACATGCCCGTTTTAAAAATTGTATGAAAAAAAACCAAACCTGCAACGCTGATGGATATAAACATTTTAATGTACAACAGCTTTAAACAACACATATCCTTTACAATAAAAAGATGCCCACACACACGGGGTGGGGCACTCAGGGAGTAGAAGACATGGCTGCAGGGCCTATGCCAGCCTGTGCCACGCGGCGGGCACAACCCAAATAAAACACCCACACAGACACTGCTGGGGGGAAACGCAGAAACACTGGTCAGGAACCCAACTTTCTTTTTTTATCCTTTTTAAAGCTTACATTAAAAACTTCAAACTCCCACGATTGCTCTGACTCCACATCTCCCCTGTTTCTCGGATCGACCCGGAGGTTAAGAACTGGACCCTGGCGCTGGCGGCACGGTGGCAGGAGGGGGACTCTGGAGCGGGGCCCGGCTGTCATCTGGCCCACATCAGGCCCGGTTCCGAGCCAGATCAGAGCCGGACCCGTGCCAGAGTGGCCTGCCTGCCTGCCTGCCTGGCTGCCGTGTGTGTTTAGCTGGTGGCTGTTGAGCAGAGAGAGAGCGCTCTACATCTCGCTGGTATCCATGGTGACGCACACGCAGTGGGGGCACAGTTCTCCCTCCGGAACCAGAAACAAGAACTAGAAGGGATGCAGTAAAACGGAATATACACTGTTCAGTACAAAACCTAACGTCATCCAAATGTCATCGGATTGGTTTTTCTTTTTGTTTTTGTTGTTTGTGTTGCAACACCAACTGGGCATTCTGAGCGAGAGGAGAATCTGCTGAAGTCTCCTGGAATGATTGGTGATTGGTGGTAGTTGGTTCTGGGGGGGGGGGGTGGGGGGTGGTTGGGGGTAAGTTGTTGTGTTTGTTTTGTGAACAGAGTTGCATTTTAATGCTGGAAGGGGTTGATACCGCAGACACAGAGTTGAAAACAAGTGCATCATGGTCTTGCTCCTGCCCCTGCTGAGTGGGGGGGGGGGGGGGGGTGGGTGTCAGGGGTCAGTGCTTGTTGTTGCTCTCTTCCTGGGAGGAGTTTGAGATGCCGTTCTGGTTTTGGGTCGAGCCGGAGCCCAGGCCGTAGAGCCGGCCGCAGTACTTGGCGTCGTCGATGTTGTCTTCAAAGAATAACTGCAGAAGAGGGAGAAACACAAGTCCCTTCAGCGCTCTCCACCACACACACACTTAGGGTCAACAGGTCAACAGGTACTAGAGAACTTGCACAGCTGTGTAGCAGAAGGCTTCACACACACACGGCTTCCAGTTCTCACACTGCGGTGTGGTCAGGTGACGCATTCACAACACAAACCCTTTGGTCGATAATCTACATTCACTACAAAACCCTGTCAGTTGTTAACTGGTGATGAATTCTCTAAGTCCTTTACATACCAGGTTAATACATCTAGAAAATGTAATCCGACTGTTGGGAAAAAATCTGACTGATAAAGTGGAAGTGACTGACTTATGTGCTCAACCTCCCTCATGTAGTGCCTGAGACTAGATCTCAACCTCACTCATGTAGTGGCTTAGGACTAGACCTCAACCTCACTCATGTAGTGGCTTAGGACTAGACCTGAAAACTCTCTCATATGGTTGAGTTTGAAGTGCGTACCTCTTTCATACTCTCTCCTATGGTTTAAAGTGCGTACCTCTTTCATACTCTCTCATATGGTTGAGTTTGAAGTGCGTACCTCTTTCATACTCTCTCATATGGTTGAGTTTGAAGTGCGTACCTCTTTCATACTCTCTCATATGGTTGAGTTTGAAGTGCGTACCTCTTTCATACTCTCTCATATGGTTGAGTTTGAAGTGCGTACCTCTTTCATACTCTCTCCTATGGTTGAGTTTGAAGTGCGTACCTCTTTCATACTCTCTCATATGGTTGAGTTTGAAGTGTGTACCTCTTTCATACTCTCTCCTATGGTTGAGTTTGAAGTGCGTACCTCTTTCATACTCTCTCATATGGTTGAGTTTGAAGTGCGTACCTCTTTCATACTCTCTCCTATGGTTGAGTTTGAAGTGCGTACCTCTTTCATTCGGAAGAAGGCCATCCCAGTGAGCAGCGAGTCTGAGCCGGCCTGGTGCTGCCTGCCGATCCTCTTCAGCTCCAGCTGATCTGCCACCTCCTGAAGACCTCCCTGCAGAGGCAAACACCCGTATTAACACATATTAAATGTCCACACAGTTAACACATATTAATCACCCATGTCCACACCCTAACTTCGTATGAAAGAGTTAATCTTCACACTCATTAACACGTGTTTATCACAAGCTAGCAGCTGCCAACTGTATGTACCTTACTTATATATGTTAAGAATGATGATATGAAATATGATAAAAAACCAGAAGACATTGTGCAAGCTGTCAATAGAATGGTGATTTAACTGGTTGCTGGTGCTTACACCTTTAGCTAAAACGACACGGCAACACAACTGTTTATTATTCTTTTTTTGGTCGGGGTCGGAGATTTTAAAGCCAAACCATTTCCAAACAACAGAGGCGTCCCATATCTTCTTAACCAATTCATTCTCCTGCTTTTGAGCGACATCAATATCTGTGTTTTTGCTCATCCTGGATTGTTTCATTTTTCCCCAATAATAAACCTGCCTCCTAACTGCAGCTGCCTGCATGCTTCTTTGTTGCTAGCACTACATACACGCAACAAATGCATGCCACGTCCGCTCATAAAAAAAGGTCAACATATTAATATACAATCTTTTTTCGTAACAACCAAAAAGATTAGTTTAAAATAAATTAAAAAAAATGTAGCTACTTAGTACTATCACTCAGTTGAAATTTGGAACAAAACAAAATGAATGCCAAATTAAAATGTATGAATTATGAATAAATCGCGGTATCCACGGTACTGCATAATCCATATCATGGCACAATACTGGTTTTCACTATCAAACCAGTAATCGCCCACCCCAACATCAAGCATCTCTGTGCATTTGTTAAACAGCTCCATTCACATCAAATAAGCATGGGGCTGGCACCAGCAGGACGGGCATGAGCTGGCACCAGCAGGACGGGCATGAGCTGGCACCAGCAGGACGGGCATGAGCTGGCACCAGCAGGACGGGCATGAGCTGGCACCAGCAGGACGGGCATGAGCTGGCACCAGCAGGACGGGCATGAGCTGGCACCAGCAGGACGGGCATGAGCTGGCACCAGCAGGACGGGCATGAGCTGTCACCAGCAGGAGGGGCATGAGCTGGCACTAGCAGGACGGGCATGAGCTGGCACCAGCAGGACGGGCATGAGCTGGCACTATCAGGACGGGCATGAGCTGGCACCAGCAGGACGGGCATGAGCTGGCACTATCAGGACGGGCATGAGCTGGCACTATCAGGACTGGCATGAGCTGGCACCAGCAGGACTGGCATGAGCTGGCACCAGCAGGAGGGGCATGAGCTGGCACTAGCAGGAGGGGCATGAGCTGGCACCAGCAGGACGGGCATGGGGCTGTGGGTACCTTGAGGTTCTTGCAGCTCTTCATGAGGTACTTCACGTCATAGATGGCCGGGAAGAAGAGGTTGAGGATGTGGAAGAACTCGTGCTCCTCCTCAGGTAGCCTGGCGTCCGTGAGGAGCTTCACCAGGTAGCCGAAGTCGTAGCCACTGAAGAGGGTGGAGGAGCAGTGGAGGAAACATTAAAGTAACAGTATGCAACACTTATACTTCAGGCTTAGAGTTAGTCCACAATGCCTTAATTCAAACACACACACACTTTAACTTAAGTGTCTTTTCCAACTGCAAGACATAACCCTTCACCACTATAAGTTCAAGAGTTGTTTAGGGTACAGGTTGTGATGGCCTGACCCTGCTGCTGTATGATTGTCTTTATTATTCTTGTTAAACAATGGGTCAGTGTCAGCGTGAACTTTTATGCTTTAAAATGCTGTTTTTGTGTGCTGACCTTCAGCTGTATGTAAGTGTCTTCCTAGCAGTGAACTCGGTACAAAAATGGGGATTAGAATGAACAGTTTACTATGTTATCTTAGTTTTAACTTCAACACCAACATCCTATCTCACAGTCTGGATAGTCTCACAGTCTGGATGGATGTTTTGTTTATCACTGTGGACATTTTAAACTTACACACAAAAAAAGCCAACAGTGTTCCCTGCTGTTGGAGTTTGGTCAACAGGGTGCATAAGCGAGAACTGCACCCCTGAACTGTGACTGTGCACACTCAATGGAAATCCATGTTGAACGCTGCTGCGTAGCGTACGTAGCATCCTTTCTGGTGCACCCTTAGTTATTCTGTACTGGGTCTAGCCCTGTGGGTGGATGCAATCCCTACTCACGCTGCACTTAAAGTAACACTATGCAACAATTTGACACTATTTGAGATATGGTTTTATAGGCAACTAGTTTAAGTACCATCCTCAAATTCATTTTGATAGCATATGGTTATGTGAAGGACAGATAAACACCTTTGTCTTCCCCACTAGCCATCCCCAATATGCCCTATGTAGTTCTGTTTAACGGGCTGGTACACCCTGCAAAAATGGAAGGAAAGCTTTTACACGCATAACATTGCCAGCTTAACTGCCAAAAAACACCAGTTAGTGTGTTTGCAAGCTTCTATCAGTGTCAGCTGGGCTGTTGGTGGCGTTTGCAAGGCTTTTGCATGCCTTTTTAGGAAGTAAGCTTGATAGTTTTGGAACAGAACTCCATTTTGCTGCTTTAAGGGGGAGACAACCACCAGTGTGTACCTGAAGCCTGCCAGCAGTTACAGAGCTCAGGGATTAAAGCAAAAAAAAATCATCTGACTGAAAAAAATAAAAATCGGCCCTCATTTTGGGTCGTGGCTGCATACCGCCTCGATATTTGAACTTCACGTGGTCTATTATCACTTACTAGTTCAAAGCTAGGGCATAAAACCAATATTTTTTGCAAGACTTCACCATTCTTGTTAATGGGCTATAAATGACAAAATGATTTACTGAAATCCAGGGGCATTTAACAAAAAAATTGGGGGCACTTTTAGAAACTTGTGAAATAACATTTAACCTTTGTTCAAAATAATAAACACACTTATTTAGGCTTACAGTATATGAATATGAACAATTGTCATCAAATGGCAATAATAAGACTATTAGGCATTAGTCTACAGATTCAAAGTGTTTTCTTAGATTTTTTTGAACAAAAACCAAACAGACAACGTAAATTAGACAATCGTATTCTTCTTTCTTTGTGGTTATTAGTTGTTATAGTAACAACAACTAATACAATCTTTTTAAAGGTAAAAACATTTTTTAAACAACTATTAACAATCGTTTTTGTTTCTTTGTTTTTTAATAATAATAACACATTATATTTATGGATTTTTGTGTTACCTTTATTCATGTACCTACCATAGTAGGCCTACAGGAAATACAGATTAGACTAGTTAGCTAGTTTGCAAGCAAGCCTTTGTAGCCAACGTACTATCAGAGATAGCTAACGTTAGCTAACTAACATTAAACTAGCTTAACTTAACTAAATCATTTCTAAAAGTATTATTACTAGTTATCATTCACCGTAGGTGATACATGTTGTTTGGCGCTTGGTGACGAAGTACCATGTATTTCTGAACGTTTTCGCTCCCCTTGATGGAGCCAGTAGAAGAATTTACCTGTGCTGGTTTGACTACGATTTGGGCAACTCGTTGTCCACAATTCCGACATGCCTTGAAAACAAAACCGGGTCTTGTTATCAACGTCGTCGTCATCCTCCACCACAAGCCAATCTAGCTTTCATTTTTGACAGTCGCTGGGTGTGTGAATTTTATCTTTTAGAAGATGGTGACAGAGACTGCGCTGGTCCTCATCTCTCCTCACTCTCGCAGTCACAGGTCTGATTAGGAAGCGCTCCAAATGTGTTTTGTTAGAACGTTTGTTTCTTCACGCAACAGTCAAGGCGAAAATCAAAACATTAAATGGCAACTGACCGGGTCATATAGGCTACAATGTTTTTGACACGTTCATTGAATAAGTATTACTCTCCTAGTAATTTTAGGGGCAAAATTATATTTCTTAGGGGTAGTTTTGCCCTTTGCTCTCGTGTATTTCCGACGCTGAAATGTGCAAATCATATCAGTGTCTCATTTTTGGCCTTATGCGAGCCGAGTTGACGGAAATCCGTCATAGCGACGGAAAACTTTAATCCATGAGAGCTATGTGCAGTGAGTAAACCTCGCTCCCCGATACTCCCCTAAAACGCGCTAGCAACACAAGCCAGCGCCCTTGGGGTTCATCTTCCATGTTAGCATGGCCATATCCCACATCCAAGTGTGCAGGCTCAAGTCCACCGTGGGACGATGCTACTCACAATGCAGGTTACAGGTGCAAAGGTCTCCACAACTAACCCTAACTAACCCTGTGTGTGTGCAGTGTGTAAACACTTCTTCCTGAGACTCCCCCAAGATCCAGGTTACAGGCGCAAAGGGACTCATCAACTACACCAAGCCTGAGTGACTGTGCCTGTGTGTCTGTGCGTCTCTGCCTGTGCCGAGCTTCAGGGTAGACCCACCTGTGAAAGGACAGCCACTTGATGTTCTCGACCAGCACCAGGCCTGACGTCATGAGAAGCTCGGCGAAGTAGAGAGTGTCGATTCCCTCCTCCTCGTGTTTCTTAAACTGCAGGCCAGAGTTCTGAAGGAGGTCTATCGAGTCTTGCGAGTACATGTCCTCTCTGATGGGATAAGGAGAAAGACAGAGCACATTAGAGAAGAGACGTATACACAACACAGCCTGCCAAAAAATACTTCACAAGCTCTGAGAACCAATAATAACTAATGTAACACACACCCCATGCACAAACACATATCCGGGCTGGTTATACAATATTAAAACGGTTTGTGGTGTCACCTCCCTCCCTCTAAATCCCATTTTTAAGAGCAACTATAAAGATTACTTAAATTATCAGAGGTGTGTGCTTGCTAAGAAAACACAAGAGCATGTTTCTTCCTACGTTAAATTGAACTTGAAGTTGAACTGCCATGTTGTTGTCCCCTGCGGGTAATCTCCGTCTTCATTCATGAACGTGAGGCCGAGTTGGATGATCTTCAGTAGGTCAACATTACACCGCAGCAGCTGATACTGGTAGTCCACCGTGCTCCGAAATTCTCCGATTGGTCTAACAACCACGCCAGGAAATTCCGTGTCCTGCACAAAGACAACAATAGTTTAGAGGGACTATTTTCTGGGGCTTTCTATGTAGAATATTCAGATATTCTTGCAATATACTGTATAACACAAATTAGAAAAAGGGTATTGAACACGAGGAGTGTTGTACCATGGCAATGAAGTTGTAGTTCTGAACGATCTGTCGGATTTTCCTCATCTCCTCTTCAACGTTACTGGCCCACACTTCACAGATAATTTGACTGGTATCCGCTAAAGCGGCAGGCATGTTTGCAGGTTGAAGAAATGACTGAAAACCCCGGGTTATTGTGTCTCCGGCAGTCGCCAGTGAAGCACACTGTAACAGAAACAGGTTCTCAGTATTAGTTACAAGAATATCGGTCTCAACGAAATTTTGCTACGTAGCTAGCTTAATTTATTCTATTGTTCATTCTTTAGGATTCTTATTCCAACAAATGTCCATATCAGTATCGGTCTATCTTAGGTGCCGGTCCATGTTTAGGTGTTTAAGCTAACATAGCTAACATTGACTGTTAACACTGGAGAGGTGTAGCAAATATCACCACAAACAACTGCTATGACTAAAATTGCTAACATAACCGTAGCTAATGCAAAGACAGCACGCGATGTTTATGTCTGCAGGTCTCTCAGAAAGCAGGGGAACGACAATAAAATAACATTTTGTGAACTGAATTAAGAACCCGCCTTTAACACGAGCAATGAAACGCTCCCGGCAAAGAACGCTAACTAGCCGCTATGATTTTTAAGGGTTAGCAGCCATATAGCTAGCTTGCTCGCTAGGTTAGCCAACATTAGCATGGGTAGCTTCATTTGGTACCCTAACTTGTGTGTTAGTAGATATAACTTATTGTACTAAGCACGTACAATCCGTGTGTATTTATAAAACCAACACACTGAAGTAAAGATTCTTCAAATTAAAATGATAAAGGTTGTACCTTTGTTGTGCGCGTGTGATCTGATGTTGTGATGGGGCCGCAGCAAGACGTTGGCTAGGCTCTTTCCTCTGTATCTAGGAAGTGGCAGACATGCTAACACGCAGGCGCATTTTGCATAGGTCCTCTCTACCCAAACTTTACAAACGTGGGGATCCAGATCCTGGACCGCTAGAGGGAGGTCACGCTCCCCTCGAGGTACGAAACAAATTGCGTCCCACGACGGCGCCTGCGCACAGACAAAAAAAAGTGGACAAAGCTGTGCAAGTGAACAATCCATCGCCCTGTCAGACTTTACTAAATTAATAAAAAACAATAAAGGACAGTTTACAAGCAGATAATATATATATAAGGAATGGCCACATACAAAAAATGATGCTATCCAGACTTAATGACTTACAAATAATTATATCCAAATCATGCTATCCAAATTATGCTATCCAAATCTAAAGTGGCTTACAATGAATGTGAATCAAGCTTCAAGTGCTGACGTGCAAAGAGCCTACTTATTGTGTGAATATGTGTATGTGAGTGGGATTTATCTGCCATATGAGTAGCAGGCAATGGATGTATGTGTATGTGAGTGGAATTTGTCTGCAATAGTGAGTAAGGCTATGTATGTCAGGCAGACCAGACAAACACTTTCTAGGCTATATCAGACTACCGCATTGTGACAGTTGTGACATATGAATCTAAATGCGTGATTTCTGTATTTGCGAGTGTATGGTGACATAGGATGACCTGCCTTCCTAGGTCCATAAAGGCCACTCCTCCATGACTCTATATGTCTGCTCAGACTATCAATAATACTAATACGGTAGGCCAACTTCAGTAGCACGGGAGGGAGGGGTGTAGAGCTGTTCAGCACAAATGTCAACGACAAGATTGATGAATGCATGATCGTACCTCGCATCGTATTCTCTCCTGCCAACTTCTAGCAGAAAATGAATGTGCCAGTTGTCATCTGCGTATATTGTAAGTTTGCTTTACTTTTCAAATTAATACAAAAAGTTGTCTGTAATATCAGACAACAGCCTATCATTTATAATAATTTCCCTTTCATTCAGTAAAGCAATTTTATATTGATTTATATCATGTATATTTACAGAATTGTTCAGTCATTTTGTTAAACTACATCTAACATAAGTAATTATGTAAATACCACACAGATAGGCTATCTAATTTGTCTCTCTTATCAGGTGCCGTTTTTCTGTGGTCTGTCGAAGGACGCAGGGTGGTTAAGACAGTGGAAGAGGGAGATACGGTGATCTTGTCCTGTGACCTCGAAGTGGATTTTGAAGTCCTGTGGTTTGCTCTGCGCCCAGATAATTCTCTCTCTCTGGTTATGTTAACCAACCTACTAAGGGACGGAAAATCTCTCACCCCTACCCCACAGTTTGATGCCCGTATGGTGCCTCTGTATGATAGCAAATTAAAAAATATGGAGCTGAAGATCGAGAACGTCACTTCAGAAGATGTGGGGCTGTACTACTGTGCCAAGCGCGAGGGAAACATGTTTCATATTGGAGACATATCAGAGGTTGCTCTTTCCAGTAAGCGATGCTCTTGTTCGTCATTCACATCTGTCTGTGTGAAAATAGTGTGTGTGTCCGTGTGCAGGGGCGGAGATCCCATTTCATTGCAGGGGGGGACAATACATGGGAACATTTCAGAGAGTAATTCCGGGTGGGGGGACATGAAAAAAATTGCTGTCACGAGAGCTAGCATCACTTAGCTGCTAAATACCAAATTCTCTAATAACAGTGACAAACAGAAATTCGACGTCAGTTTTAAATTCTCTAAACGGCAATAGATGTCTTAACACGAAATATCTACTCACAAACAAATAATGTTGAAAGTTCAAACGCAAACGCGTTTAGGAGCACTAAAAAATGACCGATTATCAGGATTTTTTTCTTTTCTCTGCCATTTTAACCGAGTCTCTTCTTTAACAAAAAACGAACTCCTGACGATGCTTGTTAACTCCAGTTTCTTACCATCAACAAGACAGGCAGCGGTGGGTGACGTCTAGCTATATAGAGAAGAAGCCTGCGGAACTCTGGGAACATCGGATTGGATGATGACCTCTCTGTGCACTAACACGCCACTTGATAACGCTGGTAGCGTCAACTTTCTGAACAGTTGTTTTTCTCACAATCTGACCGTGCAGGCTACTGGGCTGATTGACTGACTTTATTGCTTATTTATTTATTCAATGGCATTTGCAGTGTTCGTGTAGTACTTTAATTTTTTGTTAGGACATCACAATGCCTCGTAGAAACAATGACTGTAGACATATTCTCGTATTTATTATTATTTTATTTGTTTAAATCCCAGGAAGTCTGAAGAATTGAACCAGAAACGTGCACATGCGTAGAACCTATTCAGTCTTGTTGGTCTGAAAAAATACATTGAAAAAGCATGGAGGTGAGGCACTCAGTACCTTTGCCTCAATGATTTGGGCGTGCGATAGCCCACCGGTCGGGTTAATACTGGTACTGCCGTTGCTGTAGTGCAGGCGAGAGAGGACGAGAAACAATCTCACAACCTGACCGTGTACTGACTGGAACACGGAGCTGTAGCCCCGCCCTTTGGAAACAGCATGTGAACCGAACCACTTTGAGGAATAGGAGGATAATGATTTTTCAACACTTAAAAAGCACATTATGTTACGTTTATAATAAGCACCGCTTGTGTCGTCGTTCGTTTGTTTCATATTACATTTTTAAAAAAAAAAATTATTATTTTGTTGGGGGGGACAACTTTATGCGAGGGGGGGACATGTACCCTCCGTCCCCCCCGGGATCTCCGCCTATGTCCGTGTGTGTGTTTGTGTGTGTGTGTGTCCGTGAGTGAAAATAGTGTGTGTGTCCGTGTGTTTTAGCTATCTGATTAAATATGTATTTAGTTGTCATTTATTTGCTGTTTGTTTTTTTAGTAGTGTCAGATAAGGATAATCCCGGGCTCGTCATTGGGATGGAGCTGCCAGGGTTCATCGCTCTGCTGGTTGCCCCCCCTCTGAGTGTTCTCCTGTCGGCTGCTCTCATCGTCTTCTGCCCCAGCTGTGAGTGCAGACATTCACACAGACTCAGAAAGATGCTCATGTGCTTGCATCCTTTTATTAAAATATGCCAGGTTTTTTATGTTTAATATCACAAGCCTACTGTTAATACACATTATTATTATTATTAGCATTATTATTACAAGATTATAAGAAATACTTCTTATTTTATCTAATATTCAAAAGCACAGCCTGGAAGACATCAGCTTTTAAATAATTTTTGGCAAGGTTTTTCTCCAGATCGAATAGAATTGGCTAGGTCAGAAACATTGTGATCGATTGTGATCTCTTGGCGTGGAGAGAAGGCAAAGTCAATCATCCATAAGAGAAATATACTTTTCAAGAGAGGGGATACATATTTAATTATAATATAATATTTATATAAATTGTTAGTGAAAAAAATAAATTCCCATCAATCTTTCAATGTACCTGTGGTTTTACAGTGGAAACAGGAAGTGAGTCAGAGGCCTATATTATGTCTTTCCGGTTCGGATGAAAACATTATAACTGTTTATGTTCAGTGGTCACATGAAAACATGATAAATAGCTGAGAGGGCTCTGACATGGACATTTAATGAAAGCTTATCTTTATATGTGTCTTAATGTGTGTGTGTGTGTGTGTGTGAGAGAGAGAAAGCACTTGGGACTATAACACACAAACTACTGTTGCTTTCGTTTTTCAGACCCTAAAGAGAACAAGAGACAAAGACCCAAAAGGAAGTAACCTGCATATGTGGTGAAGGGTGTCACTGACGTGCGTGTTGCATGCATGAGTCAACAGAGGTACAAACATAACACTGCAATCTGCAGTACAACCATCTCACATGTATTAGTATGCAAGAGGCTTTTAAGTGTGTAATGAAATATCACATTGTGTCATAGTATCTGAGCATCTCTAGAGAAGCATTGGACATCTGAGCACATCCAGCATGTAAGACACAGCTGCACTGTGATGCTAGTGTGTTGCATCTTTTACCTTTCTTATTTTTCCATCATCTGCAAACTTGCAGGGTCAAACATAATACATTTGTATTAATAAACATAGTTAAAAGTGTTTAGATTTGATAAAGTACAGTAGTGTTATTCAAGAATGTATGTTTTCGTTGTAAAAAAAAAAAAAAGTTATATATATTTTAAAGCTAAAACATAATACATTTGTACAATAAAAGTAAAGTATTCTTCAGTGCTAAATTATGAATTTGCCATTTTTTGATGAGGCTGATAATTTAAAGACAACATTATAGTCGAAGAATAGTGAAGAAATGTACAAACACACACACACACACACACACACACACATTCTCCCTGTTCAAATGCCCCTCAACTTGAGCAATAGGGCACATCTCTTTGAAGGGCCTAGTAGTCTATTGTTATGGTAACCTGTGTTTCTGTTCCTATGCTCCTTGGTTTCTGTTCAGCATATTTCGTATCAAGGAAGCAATTATTGACGAGGTATAAGCCCCCACCCTAACAAAGCACACACAACTAAAGTGAAACACAACATATTTACAATCTGCTTTAATTAAGAAAGCATCTTTATTCCAAAAATACCTACAGTACATGTAGCCATAAATAAGACCCAGGGAAGTGGGGAATGTTTACCGTAATGAGAGCCAACACATTTCTGCAAAATAAGAGGCCGAGCCATGTCTCTGAGTAATTAAACTTAAATCTTAACTATGTGGGTCACAGTTAAGCATCATATATGAAACATAAAGAGGTGGCATGTCTCTGTGTAATAAAAAATCTTAACTATGTGTACATGGGTCACAGTTAAGCATCATATATGAAACATAAAGAGGTGGCATGTCTCTGTGTAATAAAAAATCTTAACTATGTGTACATGGGTCACAGTTAAGCATCATATATGAAACATAACAGAGGAGGCAGAAGTAAAACTAACTGTAGAATTATATACTATTACATGTAAACATCAGCATCATTGAAATATTTGAGCATACCATCCTTTATTTTATCCTTTAGCATACCATCGTTTATTTAATCACCTTATATTTTGGACCTTATTAACGTAACGATGTAGTCAAATTACTTTTTGGACCAGTTGCAGGTCTTTGCAGTGTTTATCAATTTTCAGGAACAACAAATGTGGCCGTCATGACGACGAAAGACTTAGTATCCTCAACGTCTTCTTAGAGAGTTTAATTCCTAGGCCAAACACTGTAGTTTTTTTTACAGTAGGTTTTATACAAGCTGCCTTACTTGTTCTTTGCAATATCTAACCGTCCATTTCACTTAGGACATCTTTTTTAATACAATTCATTCATGGTCCCAAGGTAATGAAATTTGGGTTGTTATGTTGTGTATAAACCTTGACGCTAGTGCACATGTGTCAAACTCAAGGACTGCGGGCCTGATCAGGCCCGACAAGCCATTTAACCTGGCCGGCCAGCTCCTCAGAATGTTGCAAAAAGTTCCGTTGATTTGAATGAGCAACGGTGAAATTTGATTTCGTTTGTCTAATTTTCCCTCAGGATTAATAAAGTATCCATCTATTTATTTATCAGAGCTTGTCTGCCACGGCCACTGGTATGTCGAACGCACCACAAATACTGCAAGTCCCACAATGCACTGTCCCCGCGTTGGTAGCATACGTCAATTTAGGGAGCGCTTGCCCCACTGTCCAGCCCTCAACTTAGACCCATTATTTCTTTTTTTCTGTGTATTTGAGTTTGACACCCCTCCTCTAGTGAGTCCGCTCAAACTTTTGATTGACACCATGTGCATACATTAAAAAAAAAGAAGATATGTATATAATCATATTACTCGCTTAAAGAACCAATATTTGGACTTGGACTGACTCTGACCGGTCTTTGCAAATAAAGGCCATCTCCTTTTAATTGATGCGATGGCATTTTATTGTTATGGTTTTCATCCTAAAAAAGAAAAAACCCTGATACAGTCCCCCAAAGAGCAGTGCCCCTCCACACCCTCAAACAGTGGTGTCCCTTACAGAGCAGAGGGGAAGGAAGTCCCTGGTTGGCACTGCGAAGTGGCAAGGTGGGCGATGCGTCTACTTGGCAGAGTCGGCCGTCTTCTGGATGTGTGCCAGCTCCAGCACTGGCATGAGGAGCTGAAGGGCGTCCTGGATGTAGGAGGCGCTGTTGGAGGCCTACGAGGGGACACCACCCAAAACACTTTAAATGGAGTCCACACCACTAGCTAGCAGCTGCAGAGTCCACACCACTAGCTAGCATCTAACTCACACACTCACACACACTCACACACACTCACACACACTCACAACACTTTACATGGACGCAGCTGCAGAGTCCACACCACTAGCTAGCATCTAACTGATCTGGGTTCTTACTACAGGTACAGTGTGTGTGCAGTGGCGACGGTTGTATGTTTCTATGAGTCACACCTGAATGAACTCTGTGTGATCTAATGGCTGTATGTTTCTGTGAGTCACACCTGAATGAACTCTGTGTGATCTTATGGCTGTATGTTTCTATGAGTCACACCTGAATGAATTCTGTGTGACCTTATGTCTGTATGTTTCTGTGAGTCACACCTGAATGAACTCTGTGTGATCTTATGTCTGTATTACAGGTACAGTGTGTGAGCAGTGACAATGGCCGTATGCACACCGTGCCAAAGTAAAATAGACCCTCCTATGTCTTCATCATCATAAGGGATGCCTGATCCAGCTCATGACGGCGTCACACCTGAATGAACTGTTTGATCTGATGTCTGTATGACCCAATGACTTATCACTAGTGCGTTTCCCAAAAGCGCTGTCGTTGAACAACTTCCGTTCGTAAACAATCCCATCGATAATCATTTCAATGCTCTACATCGGTTACAATTGTTTCGTAAACGATCAATAGATAATCATTTCAAACCTCTACATCGGTTACTACGGTTCGTAAACGATCCATAGATAAACGTTTCAACGCTCTACTTCGGTTACAGCGGTGGTTGCTCAACGACACTTTTGGAAAACGCCGTCCGGGGGCGGTGTTCTGCAGGTCCAACATACCTCCAGGAAAACTCCAGTTATCAGTGGGTTCAGGATCTCCCCTTTCTCATTTGACTGCAAAACAAAGGGCCAATGTTTTCCATGTTAAATCAGGTTTAAATAAATACAATTAAAAAAAAGGGGAAAAATACTGGGTATGTATTAAACTCCATTTCATGACACGTTTGACTAGAAGAGTTGGCGATATGGGGCAACAGGAGGACAGCAGTGACATATCAATCAATCAATCAATCAATCAATCAATCAACAATTTTGTATAGGGCTTCTCTAGATACCCGAAGACGCTTTACAGAGGAGTCCAGTCCAGTCCAGTCATTCAGACTCAGTCATTCCGGTGGTGGCAAGCTATGTAGTAGCCACAGCTGCCCTGGGGCAGACGGACGTAGGCGTGGCAGCCAATCAGCGCCAACTGCCCCTCCGACCACCACCAACATTAAGTCATATTCACACCATGTGATGCACGTCTTTAAGAGAGGATAGTGTGTGTGATGCACGTCTTTAAGAGAGGATAGTGTGTGTGATGCACGTCTTTAAGAGAGGATAGTGTGTGTGATGCACGTCTTTAAGAGAGGATAGTGTGTGTGATGCACGTCTTTAAGAGAGGATAGTGTGTGTGATGCACGTCTTTAAGAGAGGATAGTGTGTGTGATGCACGTCTTTAAGAGAGGATAGTGTGTGTGATGCACGTCTTTAAGAGAGGATAGTGTGCCGTACCCCAACGGTGGTGAGACAGGAGGTGAAGCTCTTGGAGAGGAGAGAGATGTCCTTGCACAGCAGAACCGTGATCCTGAGGGGAGGAGACGAGGGAAGGAAGGGTGAGCGGAGTACTGAATGTCTGTGTGTGTGTGTGTGTGTGTGTGTGTGTCTGTGTGTGTGTGTGTGTGTGTGTGTGTGTGTGTGTGTGTGTGTGTGTGTGTGTGTGTGTGCTTGTACTATTTGTGTGAGCAATCCACCATGAATGGTGAGCTGAGTGCTGATTACAGGTTAAATAGAAGGTTCAAAACAGGTCAGGGCACAGAAAAAAAAGAGTGAGCACTAAAGAATTGAGACACAGAATTAAGAGTGAGACTAAGTTAAAGACAGAGGAGGGGTATGGGACTTACTGAGCGAGTGCTAAATGTGTGTGTATATGTGTGTGTGTATGTGTGTGTGGCTGTGTGTGTGGCTGTGTATGGGACTCACTGAGCGAGCGCTTTGGCCTGCTCCATGGTGGAGACCTCAGCACTGCCACTGCCACTGTGCAGGACCACCTGAGCCACCTTGTGGAACTGCTCTATGGACCGGGCAGTGAGCTCCGCTAAGCTTCTGATGGCCGAGGTGTGAACATCCTGTCAGCATAGAGGTATTAACAGCACGGTTAATCATTGTAGCTAGGAGCATTGCCAGTATAGGGGGTTTTTGCCGTGCGGTTAAATATTGTGGCCAGGAGCATTGTCAGTAATGGGGTATTTGCAGCACGGTCGGTTAAACATGGTGGTTAGGAGCAAGACATTTACTGCAACACAAACACAGACACAGAGCACCCAGTGCAAACTGTAACTCCAAACAGTGACGAGAGATCAAAACACAAGCTTCAGGCGGCAGTTAGAAGTGAGGTCATTTCCTGCCCCGTGTTTCCATAGTCACAGGCAACAACAGACCGTGAGGCAGACAGCTCATAAATAATTTGAACAGGACGGACATCTTTCACTCACAAACAGTGTCAAGACAAAAAGCTGATAGTAGGAATACGTCTGAGGATGAAACTCTTAACTCTGTAGTGTACTGTGTTGTGGTTAGGGTTAGGAAGGAATATCTTCGATGATGAAACTCTTACTGTACCCCTGTAGTGTACTGTACCTCTGTAGTGTACTGTGCCTCTGTAGTGTACTGTGCCTCTGTAGTGTACTGTACCTCTGTAGTGTACTGTACCCCTGTAGTGTACTGTACCTCTGTAGTGTACTGTGCCTCTGTAGTGTACTGCACCTCTGTAGTGTACTTTGATCTGGCTAGGGTTAGGAAGGAATATCTCCGATGATGAAACTCTTACTGTACCTCTGTAGTGTACTGTACCTCTGTAGTGTACTGTACCTCTGTAGTGTACTGTACCGCTGTAGTGTACTGTGTTACTGTACCTCTGTAGTGTACTGTACCTCTGTAGTGTACTGCACCTCTGTAGTGTACTGTGTTGTGGTGTCTTACTGTACCTCTGTAGTGTACTGTGTTACTGTACCTCTGTAGTGTACTGCACCTCTGTAGTGTACTGTGTTGTGGTGTCTTACTGTACCTCTGTAGTGTACTGTACCTCTGTAGTGTACTGTGCCTCTGTAGTGTACTGTGCCTGTGTAGTGTACTGTGCCTCTGTAGTGTACTGCACCTCTGTAGTGTACTGTGCCTCTGTAGTGTACTGTACCTCTGTAGTGTACTGTGCCTCTGTAGTGTACTGTGCCTCTGTAGTGTACTGTGCCTCTGTAGTGTACTGTACCTCTGTAGTGTACTGTGTTGTTGTCTTCTCCTCAGTGTCATCCTCTTCCAGCGCTGGTGTTGCAGTGGAGGATTTAATATCAGCGATGCGATCGTGCACATTTGTTCTAGCCTACACACACACACACACACACACACACACACACACACACACACACACACACACACACACACACACACACACACACACACACAGACACACACACACAGACAAAGACACACACACACACACACACACACACGATTAGTTGGTGGCCTAGAGGAACTAAAATAAAGTGCTGTTGAGATGGAGAGAGGCATACCTGACTGAGCTTGTCGGCTGTAGTGGATAAACACAACCGACTCACGGCTTGTGTGAGCTCTTTGGTAAAGTCCACACCATCGTCGTCCTCTGAGAAAACAACAGAAGAAGAAAAAAGGTCACTTCTATCGCACCACATTCAACCCTGTTCATACTGGTTACTATTCCCCATAGGCCAGCAGACACACAGTAGAACACTCGCTGCATAGAGCGCGCACACACACACACACACACACACACACACACACACACACACACACACACACACCCGCCGTGTGTCGTCACCTTTAGCGTCGTCCTCGTCGTCATCAAAGTCCACCAGGGAGAAAGGCTCTTTAATCTCCGCCAGGTCCACCTTCAGCTGGGCTAGCTCGTCCCCAGACATGGTGGTCAAGACGGACCTCACCTGTGCGTCGGCAGACATAGCAGCAGCACTGAGTGGCTAGTTAGCTCAGACAGGCTACCTATACACTAGTGTTCCACTAGCTAAGCTCATAAGAAAAGACCCTGAATTCTCATGCATAGGATGATTTTCAATAGATTGTTTTGTATTTATTTCTGAAACCATTTCGATTTATTGCACTGCAAAGTTATCCAAAAGTCAATAAGCAATTTTAGAATGATGCCCGCTATGGAACAGTTATTTCAAAAGCCCTTCTAAAAGGTTATAAGCCACCGTGATAAAACAGGGTGTTAAACCCCAAGTAAGTAATTAGTAATTTTATTTTTAACGCACTTTTGCCTGGAGTGTAACAGTGGTGGTGGGTAGCAAGCTCACCTTGATCTCGCTCTCCCTAGACAAGCTCTCTAGCGCCTCCAGGTGGGCGAGCCCCTGAAACTCATCGAACAGCATGCCGTAGTGGGCCTTCTTCTCCACGTCTGAGGCGATCTCCTCGCCAGTCTGCTGCTGCTCCTCTCGCTCCTTGGCCTCTTTTAAAACCTGAACACACACCAAGTCACACACACACACACACACCACGTCACACACACACCACGTCACACACACACACCACGTCACACACACCACGTCACACACACACCACGTCACACACACACCACGTCACACACACACCACGTCACACACACTAACACTCTAGTACAGCGACATTAATATCTGTTTGTCTGTTTGTTTGTGTGTGTGTGTGTGTGTGTGTTTGTGTTTGTGTGTGTTTGTGTTTGGTTTGTGCGTTTGTTTGTTTGTTTGTTTGTTTGTTTGTGGGTTGGTTTGTTTGTGCGTGTGTGTGTGTGTGTGTTTGTTTGTTAGTGTTTTCAGCCTTTCAACATAAAAAGGGGCATGTTCAGTCAGGGTTCCAGCTGGTGCTGGCGATCAGAAGGAGTTTCACTTGTGGTCAGTTCCGGATCAGTTCTTACCGATGAGAGGGTGGACGGTCTGATCATCAGAACTTTGGTCTTTTTGAACCCTGGGTCTCCCTCAGCAATCACGTCCATCGTCGTCTTACCGATGAACTCCAGGGCGTCCAGACCCCCGCTGATGACCGTTTTACCCTGCAGAAGACAGATGTCAGTGATGACCGTTTGACGGGGTGTCAACATCACAGATGTGTGGTTGGTGAGGTGATGTGGTGAGGTGAGGTACCATGGAGCCGATGAGGTGTGGTGTGTTGCCCTGTGGTTTGGTGTGGTGAGGTGCTGTGTGCTGGGATGGGTATGGGGAGGATGTGGTGAGGTGTGCTGGGATGGGTATGGGGAGGATGTTGGGTGCCATATTGGGGAGGATGTTGGGTGCCATATTGGGGAGGATGTTGGGTGCCATATTGGGGAGGATGTTGGGTGCCATATTGGGGAGGATGTTGGGTGCCATATTGGGGAGGATGTTGGGGCCATATTGGGGAGGATGTTGGGTACCATATTGGGGAGGATGTTGTGTGCCATATTGGGGAGGATGTTGGGGGCCATATTGGGGAGGATGTTATTGTATCTGTGTCCTCACTGTGCTCAGCAGCATCCCCAGGGCGCTTCCCATCGCCGTGTCACCCTCAGCCTCAGCAGTGCCTCCTGCTGGACAGACACACACATTGCACTGTTAACACATGTTCTGCATTACCTGTGAAGCCAAGGAGGTCTTTTTTCTGTGATCAATTTTTTATTGACACCATTTATGCAGTCAAGTCATTCATGCAGTTACGACATGCAAGACAAAAGTATATCAGAACAATATTTCCATTTATCATCTGGTGTACATGATGTCTTAAAAAACACACACATGGCAAGAAGGGCATCCGCAGTAAGAGTTTCAATCCAACAGTACAAAGCAAATCAAAGACACCAAAAGAATACGACTGTGTGCTGTATATTCATAGAGCCTTGGTATGCCTTTACCTTCCTCCTCCTCCTCCTCCTCCTCCTCCGGAGCCCGTGCAGAGAGCTCCTCTGGGCTTGGGATCCCGAGCGAGGTCTCAGCCTTCTCAATCACCTGGGAGATGCCCTGACCTGAGACACACACACACACGCACGCACGCACGCACGCACGCACGCACGCGCGCACACACACACACACGCGCGCACACGCACACACACACACAAAAACACAAATACACACACACACTGAACATACACATCCTTGCACAGAAGTTCAGCCCAATACACCTACACAAGATCACAGCCAGATTGCCAGTCAACTTCTAATAGTAGACAGCCTAGGATTCACTGCACCATATAACTGTCTGATAAAACACCTCTTCAGAGGAGAAGTGAGCTCAAATAAACTGCTGTAGGTATAGGTGGAGCAGACTCTGGCCTCAAATAAACTGCTGTAGGTACAGGTGGAGGAGACTCTGGGCTCAAATAAACGTCAGTAGGTACAGGTGGAGGAGACTCTGGGCTCAAATAAACGTCAGTAGGTACAGGTGGAGCAGACTCTGGCCTCAAATAAACTGCAGGTGGAGGACTCTCTGAGACAAATTCAGCAACATCGCCTCTAAATCAGAACTGGAGCTACATTACTATGAGCTATGAACTATCAGCTGACGGACTGAGAAAAGTGAGTGAATGAGTGTTTCCTTACATACTCTGACAGACTCGGAGTCGGAGCTGCGAGTGTGTTCAGTGCATATGTGTGAGGAAGAGTTCTCAGCGGTCACTCACCTACGGTTGCCACGGTGGCCGTTGCCGTGGACAACAGTGACTTCCCCCAGCTGCCCCAGTATCCCCATCCACCCTCCATCACTGCGGTGTCACTGGATGCCTACGCCACAGACACGGGGCATATTATAACACACACCTGATTTCACCTCACACACAATCATTTCAGAGCATATTTAAATGAAGCCATACAAATACTTAAATACATATATAATATATAAACATATATAAACATATATATTATTATAAAAATATAAATCACACACCTGCTTTCAGTCTACATATTTTAGTTAAGTGGGTTTACATTAGAGGTGGGGGAAAAAAAATCGATTAATCGATTTTTCTCGATTCTCTCTCTTATAGAGAAGGTAATTCATCTGTTGATTTTCTTTATTTATCAAACACAAAGTAAGAAGTGATTTTAGACTCTGAGTAGCAAACTCAAATGATTTAAAGGTCGAAATGCATCGATAATCGTATTATCGGTTCGGAATTGATAATCGATAATCGGTTTAAAATCGATAATCGGTTTAGAATCGAATCGTTGACCTCTGAATCGGAATCGAATCGAATCGTGAGGTGCCAAGAGATTCCAACCCCTAGTTTACATACAGTGACCTTGAGCAACACAAACATATTGTCATGATTTGCAGGGCTGGATGGTGTGTAGAAATGGCATTCATTAGATTCAAGGGCGTTACCCTTACCTTCGGCTCTTCTGTTTTAGTGTCTGCCTTCTCCTGTGGATCAGGAATGTCTGAAGGGGGCGCTTTGTGTTCTGGCCGCCTCCGTGTCTTGCGTGTCGGGGCTACGTCGGGCGACGTCTCGCCGGGGGTCATCTCGCCAGGAGCATCTGTGGGGCTCTCTGTGTGACTCTCTGTGGGGCTCTCTTTGGGGCTGGGAGATGGCTGCTCCTGGACACCAACAGCCTCAGGGTCTCTGTGACTCTCTGTGGCGCTGGGAGATGGCTGCTCCTGGACACCCTCAGCCTCAGGGTCTGTGTGACTCTCTGTGGGGTCGGGAGATGGCTGCTCCTGGACAGCCTCAGGGTCTGTGTGGCTCTCCGTGTCTGACATCCTAAATCATTTCACACTGACTGCAAAGAAGAAAGAAAAAACAATTACATGCCACTTCTTCCCTCACCCCTACTTAAGCTGCAAGCAGCCCGGGTGCCATGTTTAAGGACCAGCTAACCTTCTATGAGCATGAAACCTCTGTCTCCCAGGCGCCATGTTTAAGGACCAGCTAACCTTCTTTGAGCATGAAGCCTCTGCCTCCCAGTCGCCATGATCAAGGACCAGCTAACCTTCTTTAAGCATGAAGCCTCTGTCTCCTAGGTGCCATGTTTAAGGACCAGCTAACCTTCTTTGAGCATGAAGCCTCTGTCTCCTAGGTGCCATGTTTAAGGACCAGCTAACCTTCTATGAGCATGAAGCCTCTGCCTCCCAGTCGCCATGATCAAGGACCAGCTAACCTTCTTTAAGCATGAAGCCTCTGTCTCCTAGGTGCCATGTTTAAGGACCAGCTAACCTTCTTTGAGCATGAAGCCTCTGTCTCCTAGGTGCCATGTTTAAGGACCAGCTAACCTTCTATGAGCATGAAGCCTCTGCCTACCAGTCGCCATGCTCAAGGACCAGCTAACCTTCTTTAAGCATGAAGCCTCTGTCTCCTAGGTGCCATGTTTAAGGACCAGCTAACCTTCTTTGAGCATGAAGCCTCTGTCTCCTAGGTGCCATGTTTAAGGACCAGCTAACCTTCTTTGAGCATGAAGCCTCTGTCTCCTAGGTGCCATGTTTAAGGACCAGCTAACCTTCTTTGAGCATGAAGCCTCTGTCTCCTAGGTGCCATGATCAAGGATCAGCTAACCTTCTCTGAGCTTGAAGCCTCTGCCTCCCAGTGGTGCTGCTTTGCACTGTACAACATCAGGAGAATCAGGCCCTACCTGAGTGAGTACGTCACCCATCTCCTGGGACAAGCCCTAGCCATCTCCCGCCTTGGCTAGTGTAATGCTCTGCTCCAGAGCTCCCTAGCATTCACTGTGAAACCCACGGGTGGTCCAGAAGGGCACACTATTCAGCCGTTCATTAACCTACAATGGATACCAATGGCTGCACACATTCAATTCAAGTCACTGATGCTCTCCAGCTGCCTTAGATAGATTATTCAGGTGTGCACTCTTTCTCGCTCACTGTCTGCGCACAACGCCTTTTGGCACCTCGACGATGACAGAACGAGCTACCATAAGCCACCAGAGTAGGAGAATCCTCTGCGATCTTGAAGAATCTCCTTTCTTAGCACCTCCAGCTAAACACCCTAAACACTCCTGCATTTAGTTACTATGAACTTCTCTCTGCTTTCTATGGCACTTCATAGTATTAGTAGTTTGTGTTTACTTTGGATAAAATAGTCTGGACAGTACACAAATGTACATACTCATGCAGACTGAGAACAACAGGTATCGACTTTGTCAATGACTGCATGTTTGGATGATGGTCAGGTCAGAGATCAGTAATCGGTAATCACTAAGAGATTGCTTACAATGGCAAAGAGGACCATGATAGCCGTGCACAAAGTTCAAGACCACAGTGACACCTCAAAGCCTTTTGTGCAAATGCCAATACAAATGCTAGGACCTCGATCATCCGGGGTAAGGTTAAACTGAAATTCCGATGACATATAACTCAAATTCCGATGACATTCACTATCTGGCCACCTTCATCATCTGGCTCAACACAGCACTCAAAGTTAGGTCGTTACTTTAATGCACCGTTACCAGGCATGAAGACCAGGCAGTCACATACCACAACATTTCATTTAACGTTGACTAGGGTTTTTGACACAAAAAACTTCAACTGACAAACTATTGTAGTTGTTGATTCTGCAACGTTAACTATCTAACTGGCTATGCTACATTTTTAAAGAAATGAAGAAATAAACGTATACATTTCACTTGATTGTGTGTAAACTACCTCATGACAAGACCCTATAACATGCTAATGGCAGATTTGTATTGGCAAGGAGAAATTAGCTAGCTTTGGATTTGTACATCGTAACGTTCCGTTTTCTAAGTCAATCACTCGGAAATATCGAAAGAGCCATCTAACATGGAAGTAGTTTCGACACACCAAACAAATTTCGCAAATCATGCTTACATTACTCTTCAGTTTCTGGGTCGAGTGGCGTAAAAGTGAGCCACGTCACTCTGGTATTGGGATCCTGATGGGATTTGTTTTGCTCCGAATGCTCTTCCTCTTCACACTGGCTGTGGTCCTCCTGTTGCCTGTGGATGAAAGTCAGTATCGCCCCCTATTGACTATGACTACAAAGTTCTTTCTCAGAACCTTCAGAGTCCACAGAATCGTCCCACCCTTTCAAATATGCAGAAACTCTCTCTCTCTCTCTCTCTCTCTCTCTCTCTCTCTCTCTCTCTCTCTCTCTCTCTCTCTCTCTCTCCAAAGTATAACTAATAAGAGCCTCAACAAAATAATTAAATACGAAAGATGGAATATATCTTACATTAACACGTTCGTTTCAGTACAATAGATTCCAATGATTTTCTAATAAACAGTTAATGTCAATGATTCGTCGTTCTTATTGACTACATATCCCATATAGAGAGGACTTGATTGGTTAGAAAGCAATGCCGTGTTATTTCGCTTCACTGATTGGTTTACTGGTAGTCGCGATATACTCCCCTCCTGCTCCTGCTGCGTGCTTAGTTGGAAACAAAGATGGCTGAAGAAGAGGTAGTTGAAACTTCTCCTGGAATTCTTCAGGAAATTTTCACATCCCCGTTGAATTTGAGTTTGTTATGCCTTTGCTTATTTCTGTTGTACAAAATCATTCGTGGAGATAAACCACCAGACATGGGTGAGGTCGAGGAACCATTGCCGAAATTAAAAAGAAGAGATTTCCTATTGCCAGAGTTAAAAGAATATGATGGATTGTCAAACCCAAGGATTCTCATGGCTGTGAATGGTAAAGTGTTCGATGTAACGAGAGGAAAGAAGTTTTACGGACCAGGTGAGTTCACAGTACCTCGGTACTTTATTTACGTTCGTTTTTACTATAAACGGATAGTGTTGGACACCTTCATCTTACAATAGCTGCCTGCCTGCTCAATTATTAAATGTGATATTGCTTCGTCGTGGCATGCATGGGTTGTGCTGAGGGGCGAAGTTCGGAGGTCCTGGGGGCAAGGGTGGTTTGTTTGACATGAAAGCCTACTACACGGCCCCAGCAGCCTCGGGAAGCTATTTCCTTTTTAGTTTCTCGACAGAACTTCCCAAAGTGCAGTTATTGTATGGTGATCATCACGCCCCCACCCCCGTTACTGTGGAATGGCACTCAATTTCTTATGTGGGCAAACCCAATTCCTGTTCACACGCAACGTTGATGTAAACCCTGACCAACTGATTGTTTAGCTCGAACTGCCCCTTCACCCGCATGCAATTGTGTGTTATGCAACATGCAGAACATGATCTGAAGTCTGAAAGCACCGTGGATGCACTGAATAATGTGCAGGTATTGTGTGATTATTAGGACACTTAACATGCTATGCTGATATTGTCAACCTAACTTTGTTTACATTTTCAAACTCACTCAGCTTTCTTATTCTATGTAGCAGTGTGCTTTAATACATTGGTTAGACATGTGGCATCTATATATATGATATAGTTAAATCATTACAATGTTTACACAGTACGCTTACACCGTATATGATATATATTGTTATATATATATATATATATACAGCCGCGGAAAAAATTAAGAGACCACTTCAAAATTATCAGTTTCTCTGGTTTTACTATTTATTGGTATGTGTTAAAGTAAAATGTACATTTTAGTTTTATTCTATAACCTACTGGCAACATTCCTACCAAATTTCAAATAAAAATATAGTCATTTAGATCATTTATTTGCAGAAAAATGACAATTGGTCAAAATAGCAAAAAAGATGCAGTGTCTTCAGACCTTGAATAATGCAAAGAAAACAAGCTCATATTCATTTTTAAACTACACAATACTAATGCTTTAACTTAGGAAGAGTTCAGAAATCAATATTTGGTGGAATAACCTTGATTTGAAATCACAACTTTCATGTGTCTTGGCATGCTCTCCACCAGTCTTTCACATTGCCGTTGGGTGACTTTATGCTACTCCTGGCGCAAGAATTCAAGCAGCTCGGCTTCTTTTCATGGCTTGTGACCATCCATCTTCCTCTTGATCACATTTCAGAGTTTTTTTTATGGGATTCAGGTCTCGAAATTGGGCTGGCCATGACAGGGTCCTGATCTGGTGATACTCCATCCACACCTTTACTGGCCTGGCTGTGTGGCATGGAGCATTGCCCTGCTGGAAAAAACACTTCTCAGAGTTGGGGAACATTGTCAGAGCAAAAGGAAGCAAGTTTTTCTTCCGGGACAACGTTGTACTTTGCCTGGCTGAGGTTTGTAAAAGACCATAAGGATTGAACCAAAGCGGACTGGAGGGTCTCCTAGTTCGTCTTCTCTGATGAGTCCAATTTTCAGCTTTGCCCAACACATGGTCGTCTGATGGTTAGACGGAGACCTGGAGAGGCCTACAAGCCACAGAGTCTTGCACCTACTGTGAAATTGGACTCATCAGAGAAGACGAACTAGGAGACCCTCCAGTCGGCTTTGGTTCAATCCTTATGGTCTTTTACAAACCTCAGCCAGGCAAAGTACAACGTTGTCCCGGAAGAAAAACTTGCTTCCTTTTGCTCTGACAATGTTCCCCAACTCTGAGAAGTGTTTTTTCCAGCAGGGCAATGCTCCATGCCACACAGCCAGGCCAGTAAAGGTGTGGATGGAGTATCACCAGATCAGGACCCTGTCATGGCCAGCCCAATTTCGAGACCTGAATCCAATTAAAAAACCTCTGAAATGTGATCAAGAGGAAGATGGATGGTCACAAGCCATGAAAAGAAGCCGAGCTGCTTGAATTCTTGCGCCAGGAGTAGCATAAAGTCACCCAACGGCAATGTGAAAGACTGGTGGAGAGCATGCCAAGACACATGAAAGTTGTGATTTCAAATCAAGGTTATTCCACCAAATATTGATTTCTGAACTCTTCCTAAGTTAAAGCATTAGTATTGTGTAGTTTAAAAATGAATATGAGCTTGTTTTCTTTGCATTATTCGAGATCTGAAGACACTGCATCTTTTCTGCTATTTTGACCAATTGTCATTTTTCTGCAAATAAATTATCTAAATGACAATATTTTTATTTGAAATTTGGTAGGAATGTTGCCAGTAGGTTATAGAATAAAACTAAAATGTACATTTTACTTTAACACATACCAATAAATAGTAAAACCAGAGAAACTGATAATTTTGAAGTGGTCTCTTAATTTTTTCCGCGGCTGTATATATGTCCTATATATTGTTATATATATATAACATATATATCCTATACGGTGTAAGCGTTCTGTGTAAACATTGTTATGATTTAACTAGTCAGTGCTGCATATTTCTTCTGACCTAACATTAAGGCTGTGCCGAGTTGCATCAGGATGGCTGTTTGGTTTTTGTGAATGAGTAATGCTTGTGTATAAAGGTCAAACGATTTTGTTTTTACCGTCACCTGACCTAGAACTTTCTAGCGTGACATTGAGGTCCCAGAGGAGTTAGTCCTTGGGTTTGTCCAGAACCTTGAAATGTGCCCTTGACAGCACTGAAGAGACATGTCCAGAACACACCATTCCGGTGCACTTTCCTTCAGAAGTATTGCAACACATTTAGAGGCTTTTAGAAGAATGTGTAGCGTGTTGTATTTACATCCTGTGCATGGCAGCCCTTGAGGTCCACACTAACTCATTGTCTTGTTCATTCAGAGGGACCGTACGGGGTGTTTGCTGGCCGCGATGCGTCTCGAGGTTTGGCCACATTCAACCTGGAGAAGGAGGCACTGAAGGACGTCCATGATGACCTCTCGGACCTGAACAGCATGCAGCAGGAGAGCCTCAGCGAGTGGGAGGGCCAGTTTACCCGTACGTTTCTTCCATTTTGGGGGGGGGGGGGGCAGTTTACTCGTACGTTTCTTCCACTATAGGGGGGGGGGGGGGCAGTTTACGCGTACGTTTCTTCCTCTTTGGGGGCGGGGGCGCAGTTTACTCATACATTTCTTCCACTTTAGGGGGGGGGGGGCAGTTTACTCGTACTTTTTGTGGTTGAGCTGTTAGTTTACACTGATGTTTACGTTTAGTCATTTTTGGCCGACGCTTTTATCCAAAGGTGCAAGCGTGTTGTACAAGCAAGGGAAAAAACACTGAAAGCACTGTTTCTGTTCCATTGGACAGAAGCGGCAGTCGGCAGATAAGGACATAAAGAAGAGAAGGACTTTAGAGGGACTCTGAAGAACGTGTACACCACGCAGACACATTGGAGTTCATGCACATGTTACTTTAGCAAGCGAACAGCAAGACTAGAACCAGTTAGCATTACCGGCTGATGATAAGAGAAGCTAAAGTCCATCAGGAATATTTCACGTCCTTAGAATAACTCATTAGCAGGGGTTCCGTACGACCGTTCTATCTTAACCAGTGGAAAGATGTGATTTAAGTTATTGTTTTGCTGATAACCTCACCAGCTGCCTCTGGCCTACTCCTTTTTGTATCGGCATTGTAATATTATTGGTTTTAGCAGCCTTGAACATAAACGAATACTTTTACTAGTATTATTATTATCCTCAGACACTAGAGCGTTGAAATTTACTTGTAGTCAGTTGGCAGATTCTTGTCTTCCAAAGTGACTTACAAGAAAAGGACAATGTAAGTAATTAGTGGAAAGCAACGTAAGAACAGCTCCTTTTATTGCTGTCATCTAGTGTGTTGGCTAACCGTGGTGTGTGTGTGTGTGTGTGTGTGTGTGTGTGTGTCAGTGTGTGTGTGATGCTGTCATAGGTGTGTTGGCTAACCGTGTGTTGGCTAACCGTGTGTGTGTGTGTGTGTGTGTGTGTGTGTGTGTCAGTGTGTGTGTGATGCTGTCATAGGTGTGTTGGCTAACCGTGTGTTGGCTAACCGTGTGTGTGTGTGTGTGTGTGTGTGTCAGTGTGTGTGTGTGTGTGTGTGTGTGTGATGCTGTCATAGGTGTGTTGGCTAACCGTGTGTGTGTGTGTGTGTGTGTGTGTGTGTGTGTGTGTGTGTGTGATGCTGTCATAGGTGTGTTGGCTAACCGTGTGTGTGTGTGTGTGTGTGTGTGTGTGTGTGTGTGTGTGTGTGTGATGCTGCCATAGGTGTGTTGGCTAACCGTGTGTGTGTGTGTGTGTGTGTGTGTGTGTGTGTGTGTGTGTGTGTGTGTGTGTGTGTGTGTGTGTGTGTGATGCTGTCATAGGTGTGTTGGCTAACCTTCTGATTCCCTGCAGAGAAGTACGACTACGTGGGCAAGCTTCTGAAGCCAGGGGAGGAGGCCACGGAGTACACCGACGACGAGGAGGTCAAGGAGGTCAAGGAGAAGAAGGAGGATTGAACAACAACAACCGTTTCATTCGTTCTGTGTGTAACATGTATTTCATGACCAAACTAAGCGCATGGGCCTGGCTTGTTTTAAAACAAAGTCTGTCTCATCTCTGCTGTATAGTGTGTTTTTGATTAGAGGCTGATCTCACTCTCTCACTCCTATCTATTTTCCCCCCGCGCATTCACGCATTCACTCGTTAACTATGCTGTGTGCTAAGTCTGGTACTGAGCAGGTGACCCAAAGCATCTGCCAGCACAGTGAAGAAGTCTTTTAATCAGGATCAGGATCTGGCCTTCCATAAGGGGAAGCACAACCATAACCCACGGCATTCCCAGTTAGCAGCTGACTCAGGAAATTATCTGACCCTGCTCTGGTGCGAACCTGTTCCAGAGGCAGAGTCTTATTGGGCTATGTCTACGAAACTCACACACACACTCTCTCTCAGAGGGAGAGTATTAGTGGCCTATGTCTACAAAAATCACACTATCTTTAAGGAAATCAGCAACAGTTACTTCTTAAATGAGCTGACGAAGCTCCATAAAAAAAATATGAACGTAAAATGTCACTACTACACTACACTACTAAGTCCACAAGGAGAGAGAGAGAGAGAGATACAAGACCCATTGATCTCCGCCTGGGGGACTGATGCATGCTCCCGACAATCTAGTATCTTTGAGCCCCATCTGAACAGTAACAATCAAGTGCAGACGGACTAGAAAGCCAGACGAAATAAGGGGCATTCTTCTAGCTTTTGAAGTTGAACATTTAAAAACACATCTAGGCCTACAATGACAATGCAAATGTGGAAGGAGAGATATCCGTTCACCTTTGTTCCATGTCTCTGGTGTTATGAATACACTTGTTTACATGCCAAAGGGTCTGGAAAACGGCATTAAATACCTTGATTACATGGAATGCCGGAGATATTGGGTATCTTAACCACATACTTAAAATATGTTAGCGTAGGTCTAGGTATGTGTTGAACTTGGACCTATGAACCTTGACATCAGAGTACGTTCTGCAGCCTTTGTCCACCTGTGTAATGAAAGCAGAAGGAGGAATCCAGACTTGCCTTAATCAAGCTGCCATCTTGTCTCACTTACATATTCCATACGCACCATGCTTCTGTCTGTCCGTCAGTCATTCATTCACAATGCATTTCAAAGCACTGGACCAACTCACTTATAAACACCAATTGCCTTTTATGAAAGACACTGTAGTACATTTTGCATATTGGATTATTCGCCTCTTGTGATTATGTTTTTTTGTATCACTTTAATTTTTTTCTGTATGTGGAGGGACCTGGCGTATGTCTATAACCTCTTTAACCATTGTTATCTATATGGATACCAATATATGTGTACCACAAATAATATTTTCTTGGGTAAAGAATTTGTATCGAGTCATGATTGACTGTATCTTAACATTCCATTGGAGAGCTTTGTGTGTGTGTTTACTGCTGCTGTCGCCGCTGAGGGGCTGTTCGCCAGCGCTGGGTTGTACAACATTAAACAACCTAAACTTAAAATCAGCTTCTGTGGACGACTTTCATTCATTATCAGAACAGATGAGTGCACTGCATAATCACCAAACAGTATTCCTCCTTGCAGTACAGATGGGTGCATTGCATAAGCACTCAAACACTATTCTTACTTTCATCCCAGATTTGGGTGGTATCCAAAGTTATTGAGGTAACTGGTTGAATATCCTGATTGACACAGTATCATTATGAGTTTTTAGTTTTTTAACAATGCATTTACATTGTAGTTTAGATGACTAGTGATATTAATGTGACACAGCCTGTGTAAAGGTATGCCCATGATATTGCTATTCTAGTGGTAATTGAGAGTGTAGTTCAAACACATCACACAGGAGTATGCCCGCTGATGTAAAGGCCTTGACGAAACTTTTACACAGAACGTAACACAAATGCATATATGATTCTGTCACATGAGGTACATCAAGGTACAAACACGCTGTCTGATAACAAAGCATTTGTTTCAGATCATATTTATTATTATTATATTTTTGCTGAACATCTGAAATACGCCTTTATGAGGATAGCTCTTCTCTTCGCTAACAGGACAGGCTGAATTGAGTCTGGTAACAAGCCATGAATCATACATCAAGTATACATATGGCTTGTTACCAGACCCAATCAAGCAGAATCAAATTTTCATTGAACTGACTCTCAATGTGCTTACACATATATAACACATAATATACATTACAACACAGTACAAAACAAACACAATACAATACAAAAACAAACAGTGCAATGGTCTATGAAAGTTTGACAAAGTATGTGCAGGAGCTGTGAATTGTTACAATAGTGCAAAGAAGAAAGTGGAGAGTGCAAGAAGTGCAGGGATAAATATGTATGTTACTTTGAGTTGTTCAATAGTGAAACGGCTAGGGGGAAGAAACTGTTTTTGTGTCCGGCCAACCTACGGTTACCAGCCCGAAACCCTAACCAGTAGGCCACGACTGCCCAAGCCTGTCCTGTTAGTGTCAGACATTAAGCACAAAGCTGGTAATATAAACAGCCTAGATAATTGCATGTCCATAGCTTTAGCTAGCAAACTGTCAAAAGCTTTCCAGATTAAACAAGGTTATTAACTCTACAGATACAGGTTTTAAAACATGGCACTTGAATTGTGTATGTGTGTTTTAAAGATAAAAGTTAACAAATACAGCGGTTAAAACGCAGTTAATTAGCTGATAAGAGCCCTTGTAAGGACGACATTTCTGTATTTACCTTCTTTATTCTAATATTTTGAGATACTGGATTTTTGATTTCCATGAGCTGTATGTTCTTTCTTAAACCATGTATATATAAATTGAAATGTATTCAATTGGATGTTTTGTCTTTTATCTGGACGCTTAGTCGGTTATAAAATTTGATTTGTTTGACTAATTGATTGACTGGCGCTATCTAAATAAAATTGAATTACATACACGCACGCACGCACGCACGCACGCACGCAATATATTATCAAATGGACTTGGCGTGCAACACTCCAGAACAGCAGGTGGCAGAATGCATTCTCCATTGGTTTGAAACGGGCCTGAAAATCAATTGAAGTGAGTTTCACTCTATGGTTTCACTTGAGTAGTGAGTACTTCCGAACCTTCCTGCCATTTTGTTTTTGTCAAGGGTGTCCTCGAAGCGACCACTGGAAGACTATCAAACATGTTCAGGTTCTCTAAAGCCGCTCTGAATCTTACAGGTAAGCTGTGATCATATGACTAAAGGACCATACTTGTTTTTGTTAAAGTTATTCAAATACAGGTCTTTCTAATTGTATGACACTAAGTAACCACATTCTTTGGCTAACTGTGCGAGCCATAGCTGCCGGGGTAATAAGGGTTCACGTTTCCTTTACCCAGCTCACAGAGTTGTGATAATGTAAAGCACTATTGGTCTAACTTGGGCGTTAAGTTAAAATATGTTTCAGAATAATGAAACATAACTATTCATTATGAAGCATGTAAGTGTGCACACCAGGCTATTGTAATGAATCCAACCCGAAAGTCACTATTACAAAGGATGTAAGATAACTGCTATATGCTAGCTGTTTGTAGTGACAGCCAACTGTTCACTGCTATAAGTTAAGATTGCCTTGAAGATATTCAAAAACCAGGGATCTAAATTAAATGTAAACGGATAGCTTATTCGCGCTTACTTGCCATAGAATGTATGACAGGGGGTAACATAAAGAATGGGATGTTAGGTCTTTGAAAATCGGTTTTGTAAATTACTTCCTCTGGATACGCTGGGTTACCTCTATGTGGCTGACTGGCACTCTTGGCTGTCCTTACTTCACCTCAAACTAGACTTCACGTCTTGCTAACAGTCATTAAATCGGCTTGTTTTCGTAAATGCTTCCTTTTGGTCCATAATAAGTCATTCACAGGTAGAATGGGTGTGTGGTGTGCACTTGTTGTTTTTGATTGATTTTCCTAGCATTAAACCAACCGTTTTGTGCATAGGCAAAAGCTCACGGCAGGTTGCTGTGCGCAATGCCTCAGACGTCAGTAATGATTTCCACGCCAAGTACGGCTACCCTCTCATCGGCGCTGGAGCAGTGTTCTGTGTCGGAGTCTGGACATACGTGAGTGCTCCTTTTAGACGAATAACGTTATTTAACACTGATGGCAATATTGCTAAATGTTAATTTAGTAAATTGCTTTGTTTTTTGTCACATTAAGAAGGAAAATGAAAATGCTGGTTAAAAACAAATGTTCTTGTTCTACCACTACTTTTTGTGATGTGTATGTCTGTGACCGTATGATCGCCACGACTGGGTCAGCTGATTGTATCCAATGTTGTCTCTAGGTGGCAACATGCACTGGCATCACCTGGAACCTGTCTCCAGTCGGCAAGGTGGAGCCCAAACCATGGAGGGAAGAGTAGAGTGAACCTCTCCACCGTCCTTCCTCCTCTGTCTGTCCCCCGTTTCACCTAAAGATGTATATCTCTAAATTGTTGTAAAGAGTATGGCGTGTGTAATAAATGACTTCCAATCTGAAGATTGTTGTGTTGTTGTTGTTGGTTTTATCTGTTCATGCCTGGGCTGGTGGATGAAGGTTAATGGGTTTTGTAGCGTTCTGGCTCTTCTCATAAGTGAAGTGTTTTGGACGTTGGGTTTTCCTTTATTTACTTAAATCAATGAATAGTTCAAGTAAAGCCACTGAGCTACTATTCCGTAGGAATCGACACCACTAACCAGGAAATATGTGCTAGTAAAGAAAAAAAGTGCTTGAGATGATTGTTTGTTTGCCTTTCACCGTGACTAAGTAATCCGTTAGGTCAAATTCAAACATTGAATCGACTAGCATGCAGATTTGTCCGCATTCAGGATCTCTAAGGCATCCTCAGATGTTGTAAAAACTGAGATTTTTCAAGTATTCTTTGTTTTGGAAATCTAGACGTTATTCATACATTATTTCATCATATGAAATGATTATCTGATATTTGTAGTCACACACTGTTATTGACTCAAAATACATTGATATTTATTCTGACTGTCAAAATTGCATTGCTTTCTTTTTGACCATATTAACACCATAGTTTGCTCCAGTTCTGTCTGATTATTAAGTAACTAATGAAGGAGTGGAGGACTGCAGATCAACGTCTCCCAACTTTTGAATAGATGGGTAAACATTGAGCTCTGCAGGGTGTTGATGTATTCAGACTGCAACCAAGATGGGCGGATACTTAGGGTAAGCAACGCAAAGCAAGTGGTATTCTAATATGCCATTTTACAATTAATGATTTCCCCCTGAACATTTACCATGAACTGTCGATGCTATGCACTGAAACTTCATCTGCAGTTAGGGTGAAAGCATAGACACAGGATGACCTATCTCAATGGTTGTAAGTGCAAGCAAAGTCCTTCTAAGTGAAAGTCACTGGTACATGTTATCTTCCTATCCACAAGAGGGCGCTGAGCCCACGTTTAGACCATGGAGATTATTGTGGTGAACCAGAGACATCACTGCTCCAAGAGAGTTTGGCAGGCTTGTCTTGTACTTGCAGTTATCTGGTTTATTAAGTTTTTGTTGTTTTATCAAGAAAGAAAATAAGTAAATGGTTCCCTTTCTGTGGCTGTCATTTCTCAGTCTAAGATGTAACCTGTATTTCAAGCACTTTTCCAGAGCCTTAATACAGTAGATGTTTTGCAAGGGTATTTTTTAATATCAGTCAAAAGTTTGAGTTAAGTCAGATAAAAATCTATAGGAATTCCACAGACCACACTGCTCACTTACCGGAACCAGTATGTTTCATGCAAAAAGTGGGAGGTTATTTTAATTTCAAAACTGTGCTGATGAAGCCAGGGGAGGAAACCGACGCTAGAGGGCAGTCACGGGCCTCATAAAGATTCGGCTGGGCTGGGTTGAATGACAGCGAAGAAGCCGGGGTTTCCGGTGATACGTCATTGTGGCGAAAACATGGAGGCGCACATGGATGCCCAAAGTTGACGGTTTCGCTGCAGAAATTTGGAGTGTGAATGTCAACATTGCTCGCACGTAGTACAAATACGATTTGCGGGAGGCAACAGCGAGCAGGTAATGTAACGAAATCATCTGTCTTGAAGTTAGTTTGATGAAGTTGTTAGACGAGCTGTTACAAGGTGACACTACAACCAGAGTCGGTCTGTTAGAAATGCTCTGCCACTACCTGTTCGATCCGGTAGATAACGTAAGATGACATTCTTTTATAATTCACGTTGTAAAAATGACATATTTAACCTCACGTTTTCTATCTATTAGATTTAGAAACATGTCGCTTTTGGGGAGGCTGAGACCACTGATGTCGTTTCTTCAGGGTGAGTGACAGGGATTGCTTCTATGATCTGCTTTGTGCAGCGAGATATTTGGTCGCTGTTAACTCCGGAACATTAATGACACATTTCGCAAAGATGCTGACGTTGGAAGTTGATTATTCATATAATCTGTTTGCTTGATAGTGAATTGTTTCTTACAAAGCCCCCTAAAACTCAATGTGAAGTGTTTTTGTACTGAGCGTTCCCTCGCATTAGCTTTGTGTTCCCCAACCCACGGAAGCGGATGAAACGCAAAAGTAGCTCCAAAATCAAATCATAAACGTGACTTTTAGTTTTAGGGGGGTACAAAAATATTGAGAGTTAACGCAAAAGTACATCATGGGGAAGTTAGAAGCAGCTAAAAAAAAAAAAAAACAACACTTCCACTCTTCACTGTCCACTGTTTTGATCTTTAGTTCTGCTGTATGATCTATATTGCGGAACACATATCAGTGTAACTCACTGTTACTGACTTCTCCCACTGCACTTCACTCTGCCGTTGCAGTACCGCAGTGTGTCTCCCAGTGGGCCCCGCCAATCCTCTCCAGGACCATGGCCACCCTGAATCAGATGCACCGCCACGGCAAGCCCCCTCCCCGCCCGCCGAAGGTCAGCGCGATATTCGGGCGCCCACAGATGAAGGCGGTCGTGCTGAAAACCATGATTCGCAAACCCAAGAAGCCAAACTCCGCCAACCGCAAGTGCGCACGCGTCCGGCTGTCCAACGGCAAGGAGGCCGTCGTGTTCATACCTGGGGAAGGACACAACCTGCAGGAGCACAACGTGGTGCTGGTACAGGGGGGCCGAACGCAGGATCTGCCAGGCGTGAAGCTGACTGTGGTCCGGGGCAAATATGACTGTGCCCATGTGGTGAAGAAAAAACAGTGATTTTGAGGAAGAGTCGTCATGTGTGTGTGAAGAGTCGTTATGTGTGCACTATAGTTCATTATTCTAGTTCATTATATTCTCTGTTGTGTATGTTGACAGTGTCGAATAAACATTGCCTATGTGAGGTTGTACATCTCCTCTCTGATTTGTTCACATTCCTTAAATGTGAAGGAAGTGAGGTAAAGTATGGTGTTGGATGTAACTCTGCTTGATCCTGTGTGGGAAATGGATCCCTGAATGATGGCAGTTACTTGTGTGATTCATTAGAAAGTGCAAAACTTGTCCATGTTTAAAGTGTAAGGATACCCCTCAGGTCTGAACCTTTTTGAAACATGGTAAAGGGGGGGACTAGGGTCTGGCTGAAAGCTTACTGGTATATGTATGTCCTGACGTAGAGAAGTCCCAAATGGTCGATTCTACTTCAGCATCGGCCTTCAGGATGATTTAAACAGTATGTGGAGTGTTGAGGCATTTTTAACCCATAAAATAGATTTTAATAATTGTTTTACATTTTGACTAACACCAGCAGTGATGTTTCTTCACAATACATACAAAACATATTGTTTAGTTTACAGCTTAAAATCACATTTAAGTGTATATGTTAAATTATCAATATTAATCTAAAGTAGCTCTTATAGGTTTTTTTGATTGCCAATATTGTTGTAGACATTTCTTTTTTTATGCTGCATGGACCCCAGATGTGAGCTGACTGTGACTGGTACAGATGGAGTCTCGTTTAGTCTCTCTTCCATTACTCCAGTGTGTCTTAACTTATTTCCCCACGGGGTCTAGTGCGTATTGGGTTGGATTAGCTCTACACAGCTCTAATCTGCATGGCCAACTAATGTTGGTGAAGTTCAGTCAAAATGTATGCAGTGCACACAGGTGACGTAAACAAATCAAACCCAAATTAGAAATAAGCAGGAAATGAAAGTGTTAAGCCCGCCCACCTGTAGATCCAGGTGAGGGCACTGATGCCACCCCAACACCTGTAGATCCAGGTGAGGGCACTGATGCCACCCCAACACCTGTAGATCCAGGTTAGGGCACTGATGCCACCCCAACACCGCCCCCTAGCATCTCCACAGGACGGGCACTGATGCCACCCTAACACTGCCCACCCGTAGATCAAGGTTAGGGCACTGATGCCACCCCAACACCGCCCCCTAGCATCTCCACAGGACGGGCATTGATGCCACCCTAACACTGCCCACCCGTAGATCAAGGTTAGGGCACTGATGCCACCCCAACACCGCCCCCTAGGGGACTGATGCCACCCCAACACCGCCCCCTAGCATCTCCACAGGACGGGCACTGATGCCACCCCAACACCGCCCCCTAGCATCTCCACAGTACGGGCACTGATGCCACCCCAACACCACCCCCTAGCATCTCCAGGTTAGGGCACTGATGCCACCCCAACACCGCCCCCTAGCATCTCCACAGGACAGGCACTGATGCCACCCCAACACCGCCCCCTAGCATCTGATGCCACCCCAACACCGCCCCCTAGCATCTCCACAGGACGGGCTCTCACACACACACCCTCTGCCTACAGCAAGGGTAAGCACGGCGACATGGCATACACACATGTTCATATACGTATACATTTGTGCACTAACATATAAGCACACCATTCATGCATGGTACCACATGAAGAG
This sequence comes from Sprattus sprattus, assembly GCF_963457725.1. Lineage (NCBI taxonomy): Eukaryota > Metazoa > Chordata > Actinopteri > Clupeiformes > Clupeidae > Sprattus > Sprattus sprattus. The sequence continues at coordinate 77,987,693 of NC_137920.1, forward strand.
AATGTGCCATTTTTAAGTCAAACTTGAATGTTTAAATACATTCTTGCATGATTCATATGCTGTGTGTGTCATGGGATAAATACTGTAGTGGCCACTTCTAAGTAGTAAACTATTTTCACAATCAGAAGCTCAGACAAAGGACGCGTTGTTCAAGCAGATTTACTGCAGTAAATTAAGCCACTGTAAAGAGATGAATACCGGAAATTACATCTGCCCGTATACCTTTGTGCTAACATTTTTAAACGTAACCTTAGCACCTCCCATCTTTGCTTTGCTTGGCTGACCCATCCAGCCAATTAACCTGACCTCCCAATTTGACCCCAAACAAATCAAAAGATATCCCGGCACCTAATACCACACCCATTATTAACCTAAGGTCACCTCAGGCTACGCCCTCTTATTTGGACTCTCAGCCTCATTTAAAATGTAACCCAAGTATAACCTTTACACTAATTCAACAGGTACCCGGCACATTCATTCCTTATTCATATGAAAATATCCCACAAAACTTTTGGTTCTCCACTGCTGTTTCTCTTCCCAACACAACAACGCAAGGAATAGACAAAGCGAGTCATTTATTTTCACCTTGACAGACATCAAACATGTATTCTCAGACAAATGGGTGAACTAAAGCAGAGACTTCTGACGAGGCACCCTACACAGAGTCCCTTAAGAGGCCCCCTACACATACTGCCTTAGGAGGCCCCCTACACAGACTGCCTTAGGAGGCCCCCTACACAGACTGCCTTAGGAGGCACCCTACATATACTGCCTTAGGAGGCCCCCTACACAGACTGCCTTAGGAGGCCCCCTACACAGACTGCCTTAGGAGGCACCCTACATATACTGCCTTAGGAGGCACCCTACACAGACTGCCTTAGGAGGCACCCTACACAGACTGCCTTAGGAGGCACCCTACACAGAGTCCCAAAGGAGGCACTCTACACAGACTGCCCCACACACATTTCTGCTTTTTTGGCCGCTTATTCTTTTTCAACGTCCTGTTTATGCAGCCTATTGCCATATAATTCAAATGCATTTTAAAGACTTTTACTGAAGATGTCCTTCAATATTGATATATTCTGTTGATGTCTCTTTCCCACCGTGGAGAGACGGACGTAGGCAGACACTGGTATAGGCATGCTGTAGGCCTTTAGAGAGACTCAGACACCGTCTGCTCCTGCTCCTGCTCCCATTCCAGAGGTCTGATCGTCACATACGCCAGTCAACATCCTGCTTCATTGCTCTCCTTATTGTCCAGGCCTCTGTGAATCTAGAATTACACAAGATGTCCCTTTTTTTCTTTTCTTTTTTCAGTTCTTTGGGACATCTGTGAGCACTTTATCTCCCAGGACATAGTATATGTTCGTTAAAACATACATTAAGTAAGGATAAATGAAAGACAATAACTCAATTTCAGAATGTGAACAGACACAGAGGCTCTTCATGCATGATCTCACTAAAGGACTTTCTCACTCCTTCCTCTTCCTCTCTTCTCTGATCACCATACTCCTCCATGGCACTAAGCACTGTGACAACACTGTGACTTCCTCCTCTGATCACCATGCTCCTCCCTGGTACTAAGCACTGTGACTTCACTGTGACATCACTGTAACTTCACTGCAACTCGCCGTCTCTTCTCCTGCAATCAACCTCTCTTGTAAATCTTGCTTGGATGACAATACATTTAAAAATACTATTTTCACTTTGATAAATAAAAACCTTTCAGCAGTGCGCACCTACCAGATAAAAATAATACAAACTGCAACGGAGAGGTATCAGAGTATCACACTTCTGATGGGCTGACCAAAGTATTACAGCATAAAACGAAACTAAGAACTGTAACACTTTAATTAGCATTCGTTCAAAAAACGGTACCCCCACTTCCCCGAGCTCCCCTTTAAAGGAAAGTATGAAAATACACAAAAGCATCCTCAATCATCTCAAAATATCTCAAAAATAAAGCATGCCTATGTTAGCGTCATCAAGTTATTCTTTTCCTTAGCCTTCTAAATGGGTAAGTTCCTCCAAGCATTTCTTCAGGGCTGGATTATCCTTGCTCTTTTTTCTGAGGAGTTTGACGGCATCCTCCATGGCTGAGGCCTTGCAGCCCACGTGGTTGATAAAACTACCCAGAATGCATTGGTTTGACTCCGCCCCCAGGCCCACCAGGAAGCGCAGGAAGAGGTCGTAGTGGTTCTTAGCGGAGGCTTTGGAGTGCCCGGCCTTCTCTATGGCGTGTTTGTACAAGTCCGCCAGGCTCGTATCCCTCAGCTTTATCATGGCCATCTTGCTTGTGTCCATGACGTTCTTGCCGCCGTTCTTGTAGGAGAGGAACACGTAGAGCGCGGCCATGTACTCCTGCACGCTGGGGTGGACGAAGCAGCGCAGCTTCTCCTGGTACAGGATGTACTTCTCGCGGTAGTACTCGGTGACCAGGCCGCAGTGAACTATGACCTGCTGGGGGTCGACCTCGTCCTCCTTCCAGTGGCTGGTGACCATCTGGAAGATCTCCTTCTCCAGCATGGTGTAGGCCACCTTGCCCATCTTCATCATCAGCCCCCGGTCGTCCTCCCACTTCTTACCGACCTCGCCGCACTCCGACCTCCGCCGCTCCCGCTTGTTGAAGTACACCTGCACCAGGCGCGTGTACATCTCCGTTATCGTGCTGGGGGGCTCCTGGCCCGGCGGAAACTTCCGGAAGACTTTCTGGAGGACGTTGGACACGACCCAGCAGAACAGGGGCAGGTGGCACATGATGAAGAGCGTCTCGTTGGCCCGCAGGTAGGCCACCATGCGCTCCGCCAGGGCGGGGTCGTCGCTGTGCCTCTTCCGGAAGTAGACCTCGCGAGCCTCCTCGGCGAAGCCGCGCACCTCCACCACCTGGGAGATGCGGTCGTTGGGGAGCTCGCAGGAGGCCAGCGCGCGGAGCACCATCCACAGGTAGGAGCTGTGCAGGAGGTTCCCCTTGATCAGGTTGATGAGCAGCAGGCGCGTTTTGACCGTGGTGTTCATGTCGCACCAGCAGTGCGTGTACAGGAAGTCCAGCTCGTACACCAGCTCGTCCACGTCGTCCATGATGAACAGCACCTGGCAGTCCTCGAAATCCAGGTCCGTGAGCTCCGCCACGCAGGGGAAGCGGGCGCTGAGCAGCGCGTGGAAGGTGGTGTCGACGTCCAGCGTGGCCAGGAACTCGGCGCCCGACAGCGGGAACACGAAGTAGATGTGCTCGTGCGCCGTCTCCCACGCCCAGTCCAGGATGTAGCGCTGCGCCGCCGCCGACTTCCCCCCGCCGGCCGCGCCGCGCATCACCAGCAGCCGCAGGTACTTCTGCTCCTCCAGAGACGTCACGTAGAGCTCCGTGTTCTTCAGGGGCTTGTAGTTGTAGCGGGGCTCCACCTTCAGCTCGGAAACCGCCCCCCGCAGCTCGTGGTCGTTGTTGGGGGGCGCGTACATCCCCAACGTCATGTGATGCTCGGCGTAAACGGACTCGAAGTCTGCAGAGCCTCCGTCCTTGGGGCAGCCTTCATAGATGGTCCTGTACTGCTCTTTCAGCTGCTGTCTCAGAGCCCAGCGCACTTCATCTGGAAGGCAGGGAGGATCACTTTAATACAGGTTAATACATCAGAATCAGAATCAGAATATATTTATTATATATATACAAGTGCAATGAAATTGAGGTGGCAGCTCTCAGACTTCAGTGCAATTGAAAAGTAAAAAACAAAAACAATAGAAATATGTACAATATAACTATACAGATTTATACTATAAATATTAAGGGGTAATAAGGGGAAAAAAGATTTCATCAGACGGTGCGACCATGATCCATCGAGGCCCGTCTCTAGCATGTGTTGCTGGTGCTTATTATACGGCTCCTCAGAATGTTGCAAAAAGAACCATTGATACCAATGCTAAGTGATCGGACTACTTTTAGAATGAAACATGTGAATTAGAAGCACCAAACCTATTGCCAGTGGCACCTGTCATTCATATTTTGCAGCGGTCATTATAAAGAAATATCAGACCTCCAAACTTTGGGATGGCCCATTCAAAACAATGGAACTATTTGCAAAATTCTAAGAAGCTGTATAATTATTATACAGCTCTTCAGAATGTTCCAAAAAGTACCGTTGATTTGAATGGTCCATCCCAACGTTTTACCCCTGCAAAAAATGAATGGCCGCTGCTGGTTTTGGGCCTCTAATTCACATCTTTCATATCATTCCGCAAGTAGTCTGCTCACTTAACATAACGGGAATTCATTGCTACTTGAAGTCAGCAAGTAAATGGTTGCTAGGCAACACCTGAAGCTTTTAAAGTTCTATTCGCGTGAGGAACTATTTTGTCACTAAACGGCGACAAAATCATTAAAATAAATATTTTGAAGGAATGTTTTGAGCGAGTAACCATATAATAAGCGTATCGGCTGTGTGTCGGGGTCATGTTCCTCCTATCAGGATTTATTTTCCTTTTACTGCCTGGCGCACAACACATCATCCCCTTCTAATAAATAAAGCTGCTCTTACTCCTCTGAAGGTGTCCTGTGATGTATTCGACCAGATTCTTTTGTCCCATGTACTGAATCACATGCGTGGTGATCTTCAAGGCCAGTTCGATGTCACAGCACTCCAGCATCTTGTCGACCAGGTCGATGATGTCCAGGCCGTCCAGCGGGTCTCGGAAGAACTCGGGATAGCGCTCCCACAGGTACTTCTTGAAGAACTTCAGGTGAGGCTCAGACAGCTTCTTCAATACCTCCTGGAGGAACTGAAAAATGTAAAGCAAAAACACTATGGGGGCAAAAATATACACTATACAATATCCACTGTACAAAAAAGAATCCTATACAATATACGCTATACAAAAATATAAGTTGTTAAAAACTGAATATTTTACAGGTTTTTCAAAGCTGCATGTCTACAGAGCTGTGTGCGGATGTCCTGTATATACCTTGAAGGTGAACTTGACGGTCAGAGCTGGGTGCCTCTTGTGGCTGGGATCGATGGCCAGCTCCGGTTTAGCTGCGTTGTAGGGTATGACTTTGGGCTTCTTTCGGACCCTAGACACAGAAGAAGAAGAAGAAAGGGCAGCTAGGGTGAGTCCCACTTGTTCACAGGAATCAGAACCTTTTAGGAGAATAAGCATCCATAAGGCCACGTCGTGTGCTAAAACATGCTGGGGTTGAACTCATAGAGGAATGTGCATTTTACACACTTACACACTTGTTACGCGTTATGTGTGTGTGTGTGTGTGTGTGTGTGTGTGCAATTTTGTTTGGGAACTATGTTAAAACAGGCAATACTCAAAACTTTCCTTTTAATTAATGTCCAAGTCAATTAGACAGGTTGTCTTGTTTATTTTATATTGTGTACACACACACACACACAGACACACACACACACACACACACACGGACACACACACGGACACACATGGACACACACACACACACACACACACACACACCTTACCTGAGTTCAGGTTTCATCACCTTCTCCACGTCATCGTCACTCTCCAGAGAGTAGATGCTGGAAACACAGGAGTCTGGTCTCTCCAGCTCAATCCTGTAGGAACAACACCTCATCAACGCCTGAAATAAGGAGGACTTATAACAGATGAGCGATAATACTGTGTCTTTACAAACGGCTTCATACATGTCCTTGACATCTGCTTATGGTTTTTTTTTTATAACAGTTTTTATCTAAACCTGTCCACCTATCTTTATGTTGAAATAAATAAGCCTGTCGTGATTCTCTGTTAGATCTGTAGAGACTGAGACCTCTTTCAGGATACAGTCAAACCTTTTACAGGGCAGCTCCTACTAGTTAGTCCTAGTTAGCCCACTCACCTATTGGTCCTGCCACAGTTTTCGCTGGGATTAAAAGAAGTGAATGTGTGTGGCTATATCAGGCTAGCTCCTAGTACCCTAGTCTCTTAAACTGCACTGTTTTGTCACACTGTTGTTTACCTTGTATCTCTGTCTGGTTTTCACAATTTGTTTTCTTAAACTGCACTGTTTTGTCAAACTGTTGCTTACCTTGTATGTCTGTCTGGTTTTTACAATTTGTTTTCTTAAACTGCACTGTTTTGTCAAACTGTTGCTTATCTTTTTTGTATTATTATTTCTTTTAATTAAATAATTTTGTATTATTATTTCTTTCTTTTATTTCCATATCTCTCTGTAATGCCATGCCAAGGGACAACGGATGAAAACTAGCTAACCAAGCTAATTCCGGTGCATTTACATTTTCTGGGAAATGTTTATCAATGGACACTGTCCCTTTTTCAAATAAACGCATAAATATTAGCAGCAAACACCAACGCGAGCGGCACCTGGTTGTGAGGTCGTCAGGGTCAGCGTTGGATGTGCTGCAGTCCATTCTCCCACCACTCTCCATGGACAGGTAACTTGGAGCCGGGGAGGCAGCCCTCTCGACGTCACACCTAGATGCCCACAGGGCACAGGGGCAACAGGTGAGGAAGATGCCCACAGGGCACAGGGGCAACAGGTGAGAAAAGAGAAGGTGCAGTTTAATCATCTAAAAGGTTAACATCATGGCATGAAAGCATTATGATATTTTTTGCAAAGATATATTTCACTTTTCCCCCTTTTGGGAGGAGTTTGGAAACAAAAAAGCAGCTCAGAATTCATGGTTCTGTTTGATTCTTACAAGAGCATCTGTACAAAACGTCTTAGACTATTCGAAAAATGTAAGGGGGAAAATGAGACCACACGAGTATAAGCAAACAAGCACGCAAGTGTAACACACCAGTCTGGTAGATCCAGGGGGTCTCGGTCTGGCTCCCACGCCATTTCATCATCTTCCTCCTCGCCACCAGACTCGGTTCCGTGCGCAGAGGCCCCGCGGCCGACCGGGATAAAATCTGTGTCCATTTCAAGCGTCTCTGTGACTGTGGCAGAGGCTGCTGAGGTTCAGAGGAGGAGCTCTCGACACTACCCAGAGCTGCAGAGAGACAGAGGCAGAAGGAGTAGACAGAAGATGATGGTTAAGGATACATATGGCTAAATTCTGTTGCCATGCACTTATGTGGTCATCTCCGAACGTTCTGCTGAAATCCTAGCATCCTATAGAAGTTACACTAGCTCACGCTACCGCACCTGCAGCTACAAAGCTTTTATAAAAGAGCAAGTAAAGTGTATACACATGTGTGGATAGATGTTCTATTGACTGTCCTCACTCATTTAAGATAGCGAGACAGATAGCCATCTTGCACTAATGCAACGGCACAGTGTACCAACATGGTAATGTGGGGTTTTCTGTACAGAATAAATATAACCACACTGTCTGTCCCAGTGTGAAACATTGAACATACAGTAAGTGCTTAAAAGGGACAGATACCTCACACGAAACAGTGTCCCTATAGTGACTTTGAAAGGACTGTGAAACAATAAAATGCTATGAACACCCAACAGCTTTTAAGGCATGCGTTGGTTGACCTTTGATCATATCTTTTAAGTCGTGACTCCGGTTCTCCTCATAGTATACAGTTCCAGATGTTTCCATCAATGTAAAGCGGATCGTGTAGCAAACAGGACTATATCACGCCTTTTTGTCTGGTAACCTGATAAATGGGGATAAACGTGTACCACAAGTGCCGAACTTCCAACACTCCCGACAAGCTTAATGCTGTGGCCTGCCCGCCAAAGGCCTTTATAAAACGGGCTACTGAGCAGCTGAACTGACACAGACACCGCCTGTTTGTGCTATAACTTACATCAGTAAAACAGTCTGTAACAATTTATCAAATTGAATTTAACCAGCAATCAATGATGTTTATCATTCACTGAGTTCAAACGAGTTGGGCTCGTAGGCTAACTCCTCTTCCGCGTTACTACAACGTTCACTTCACCTACTACCCTTAAGTTGTTGTAGTACCTGACTCAAATGAGTTTGTGAAAGCGGCTACTTACATTTCAACACTTTTCGATCTTCATTACAACTGTTAAGTGAACAATGTCACTCTATACACTCGTACCGACACGGCACGAGCACATATTCTAAGAAGAATCGGTCATATCCTGATGTTGAGGTCCAGTTTCGGTTTCGTCTGTTTGTTCTGGAGAGTTCAGCTGCAGTCTGAAGCGCCACCTCCAGAAAAGAAACACGTGACGTCATCCGTCTACTACTGTTGGAGACGGAAGGAGAAACAGGCAGTCTCTGCTACAGCACACGTTCGGAGGCAAAGACAAGAGAAGCTGCGCGAAAGATAACATCTTCAAACAAGGAGTGTCTTCTCTTTATTATGGATGAAACGCCAATGTTTTTTGTCAGTATCAAATGCTGAAATGTCAATTCTCTTAAAGACACAGGTCCTAGCACAAATCGAGTAGGCTACTTGCGCACTTTAAACACTGACTTTCAGGGCGCAGGGCGTTCGCACCATGTGGTTCGCACTGTCAAAACCAGCACAATTCAGGTCACTGGCAGCACTCCCCTATCCTAGTCCGCTACCCGATCCTAGTCGCGCATGCTCAGACACAAACTGTTAACGGAACAAGGCTCATCATCAACATATGGGGCTTAACTTAACGCATAATGTGGGTTTATTTGACGTAATATTTAAAAATGTTGTAAACGGTTTATAGTTTAAGGCTCAACGTCAACATATGGGGCTTACCTTAAAGGCACCCAGTGCAACATTAGGGCATTAAAATGGAAATATTCTGGATAAGACAATCTTTATGATATTGACATTTACTTCACCATATTAGCACATTTGCATCATTATTTGATACTTTGGGCGTTAAAGGCACCCAGTGCAACTTTATATAAACATTCAATGAAAAATAAACATTCAATTTCTAGTCTTTTTTACACGTAGTACGTTTCAATAACTCCATACCATTACATATCGACATTCAAGGAGCAAAGATGAGATGTCGTTGTGTGGTGAGAACTGATAGAAAATCGTAAACAACAACACAGACACACGAACATACACACACATACACTGACTTTAACTCAAGGTGACAGCATCTCGTCAGTGGCTAGGAGAAGGCCGTTGCTTCACCCATTAATAACACATTTAACCGTGAGTGTGTGCACATGAGTATGCACATGTCTGCTCCGTGTTGAATCAACTAAACATAATCACACAGTGATTACATAACACAATGCAATCTCACACACATGTTGAGTGTGAGATCGTCTCATATGCACTGGCTTGGTATAATACCTGGAGGGCTGGATTATGTAATATGCAACATAATCAAAACTTTTACTTGAAGAGAACAGGACCAAATGGATGTCATTATCCACTGTATGTTTGAGTCTTATCTTATTTTCCTCGGGATCAATAAAGTATCCATCTATCTATCTATCTATCTTAATCAATACCAAACTTACCTACTGAAATGATGTTCACCACACTGGCCTTGTGAAAGCTCAGATGTAAAGGTAAAGTGACAGCAGCTGGTTTGACTGACACTAGGACACACTAAAGATAACAGCCTGAGGTACCAGCCTAACCCATTACACCACTGACATACACGACCAGCCTAACCCATTACACCACTGAGATACACGACCAGCCTAACCCATTACACCACTGAGATACACGACCAGCCTAACCCATTACACCACTGAGATACAGAGATGTGTTAATGTGTGTGTTTGTGTGTGTGTTTGTGTGTGTGTGTGTGTGTGTGTATGTGTGTGTGAGTGTGTGTGTGTGTGTGTGTGTGTGTGTGTGTGTGTGTGTGTGTGTGTGTGTGTGTGTGTGTGTGTGTGTGTGTGTGTGTGTGTGTGTGTGTGTGTGTGTGTGTGTGTGTGAGTGTGTGTGTGTGTGTGTGTGTGTGTGTGTGCATGTTCTGCATGTAGCTGAGCCACATCAGGGCCATAGGGTTCTACTTGGGTCAGTCCTGGTCTGCACTGACTGAAGATGGGTGTGCTTCCTTGTGGGGTCTGTTAGAAATACACACAGTCTCACAGAGCCAGATGAGACAGATGGGTAGGAATTTCGCTTAAATATGGCGGGCACGAATTAGATTACACAGTTATAAAACAGAGTGTATAATTTCTTATGATTTAAACACAATGGCACTTTTGCCAAGATTGTTCACAACTGGCTTAGTCTTGTCAGTGAACGATTTTGTCTCTATAAAGAAACAAACACGATCTCCCCCGACATCTCACTTCAAAAGAAACTTTTAAAAAGCCACTTCTGACCCGAGGCGAGACTAAGTGATGAACAGTATGCTGAGTTCATACTTCATACGTGTGCAGCGTTCTGCGTTAGTCAGCAGAATCCAGGGTTACGCCGTCCAAAAACACCTTGGGGTTGAGGCACTTTGTGCAAAATCACACAAGGAGCCAAACAAATAAATAAAACACGAAACCAGAACAATTTCAGTGAGACCAAGTCCAAACATGTCGTCAGAGTCCTCTGCATCCAGTGTCCTCTCCTGACAGACAGAGGCTGATAGATGCTACTTGACACAGACCTTGAACTCTGATCCACTCTTCAGTGCTCCTTCCCCTAAAGCTTCTCTTCTCCTCTGTCTCATCTAAATCAGCCAGTCAGTGGGACATCTGGCACACACACACATACATGAACACATACACACACATACACACACAGACACGCACATGAACACATACACACACACACACACACAGACACGAACACACACACACACACACACACACATGAACACAGACACACACTCACACTTAGAATTCACATGGAGCATGCACACAGACATGTCTTACAATAGCCCACAAACACAGGCCAAATGACACACGTGCTGACACACATACACACACACACACACACACACACACACACACACACACACACACACACACACACACACACACACACACACACACACATACATTTCTGTTAGAGGACAGAGCAGCATGCCCCACTGGGTGATGACTGGGCTCTGCTGACTTCACATGTGCAGAACTCAGCATCCATCCAATATCCATCTTGGAACTGGAAGCCACAGATTTAAAAAAAAATATATATATATATATATATATATATATATATAGGCCTTATTATATTATAAATCAACAAATATATATATTATTATTATCATTATTATTAGCGAAACTGTAATATTCATTGGGCGACCGGTATTGATTGAGAAATCATGGAGATTGTCAAAAAGCCTTCACCATCACAGTAAAAAAGCTTAACAATGTAACAGAATGAAGGTGTTTTGCAGGTGAATAAAAACATCCTGTCCATCCAGTAAGTAACACTTGAGTGTGAGGCTATTTACTTCTGCAGTCTGAAAACTTTCTCCGTGGCTAGGGCGAGACATCTTCGGGGATGTAATTCGTCTGACGAGACACCCGGGGGCGCTACGTCTCTGTCTCCGGTACCTCCTCAAGGCGATGACAGTTCTCGTGCAGCTCGTGTCGTAAACGCTTGAATTGGCTAGGTACGGAACCTCCAGCCTCCTCGTCTCCATCCTTTAAAACGAGTCCCAAGAGACTGTTTCAGAGGCCACCCTCACGTACTTGGTTTAAATCGAGACTTCAGTAATTATTTGCTCGTCATTCGTCAACCTCAGTATACCGCTTGTATACTGACAGAGGAACCTATTCATATTCATTCCTTAGTGATACCCTCCAAGGCGATGGGTTTTACTAGAGAGAGTAACAGGACCCGTGTTCTTTACGTCATTATAGCCTACTGTAGGCTAAATATGAACATCACATTTCCCAGAAATCAGCCTAAAATCTGTCATTTGAGTCGCCTAATGAAAAGAATCATTGAAACGGACTCTCAGTTGCCCTTGTCGTAGCCTCGGATGCCGTGTGTTATTTATAATAAATTCGCTAACCCCAAAGCGACAAGACACAGACAACACACTCTGCGTTCACTATCCCATTGTTGCGAGGGACGTTTCCGCTAGGCTGCGTTCTTTGATGGTTGAGCTGAGAGAAAGAGGGAGAGAGGTAAAGAGAGAGGGAGGGAGGGAGGGAGAGCTGGCGACAAACAAGGAGAGAAAGGGACACGAGACCGTACGTCGAAGAGTGACGGTGCTGTGGCAGATCGTAAGTCGGAGTAGTGTGACACAATGCCAAACTGATGCTTCATAGGGATTCTGCTGTCTTTTATCGTAGGCCCATCGAAACACAGACCAGAAGCTTACCACACAGAGAGGTAGGCGACAGTAGCTGACATAATTGAAGTAAAAATAGATTGTGTCTGTGCATTGAAGGACCAAGTCGCTTATGAAGGAATGCCAAAGACTTCAGCGAACAGGGATGCTGACCGTCACAGCGATGCTTCGGAGTTAAGGACCTTCATCGTCGCTTTTGATATTGCTACCTTTTAATATTACGGACTGCAATTGTCAGCGGATGACCAATTCACTCTCATTTCGAGACAAGGAATAATCAATCATTGCGCCTTGCAGTGTTGAGTCGATTCTTCTGACTCTATTGGCGATCAGGAACTGACGAAACTTCCACTATGGCACTGGTGATGGAACCCGTGAGTAAATGGACAACGAGCCAAGTGGTTGACTGGATGAAAGGTGAGTGTGTGACCATTGCCTCTGCCTCTGAGGTAATTGTTAGTATTCGTATCCCCAACACATGCGGAAAGATTCCCAGCACTGAGGCGCTCGTGTTAACCTTGAGTGTATGGAGCGTCGGGCACGCGAGAATCTCGCGTGTTATTGTTTGGGTCTGCTTGGTTGGACGTAGGGTTCTTTTTGGACGCGATTTTGGTGTTTGTAGTCATTGTTTTGTTTGTGTGCCAAATCTATGCATGTTTAAAATGTGCGCAGTCTACTATTGGTCTGGAAGCTTATCCAGTGAACAGGTGTCTTGACTGTATATCAACACACACAAAAGCACATGCACACACCCACACACATACAAATACAATTTACATTACTGCTTTTTTTTCTAAAGGAGAAGTGCTATACAATTTTTCAATTCTAAGCATCATATTGCATGCGATGTCTTAGCTTAGTGGAACAGCTTGAGCTTCAGCTCCCATGATACCCAGAACAAAAGCAAAGCAGTGCAAAGCAACCATACCAAAGCAACCTTGTTCTGCCTGAAAAGACTGTTGAATCTACCCAGACACTCTTGTACTGGTTATGTTATCATATTCTTCTGATTCCTTTTCACACTTTACGTGTGTGTGTGTATGTATACAGTATATGTGTGTGTGTGTGTGTGTATACAGTATATGTGTGTGTGCGTGCGTGCAAATGTTTGTGTGTGGGTGTACTGTGTGTGCGGTGTGTACGGTGTATACGGTGTGAACAGTGTGTGTGTGTGTGTGTGTGTGTGTGTATATATATGTGTGTGAGTGCGTATACGTATGTGTGAGTGTGTGAGTGCGTGTGTGTGCATGTGCGCGCGTGTGTGTGTATATGTGTGTGTGTGTGTGAAGTGTGTGTGTTTGTGTGTGTGTTTGTGTGTGTGTGTGTCCCAGATCCGGGCCATGGCAGAGTTGGAGTTCTGGGGGGTTCAGTGAGTCCATGTCAGCGGTGCTGTTGGGGTTAGGCGACCTCAGCTCTCTGTGTCACTTCACTGCCTGCACCCAGCCTGATGGGTCACACACACACACACACACACACACACACACACACACACACACACACACACACACACACACACACACACACACCCAGCCTGATGGGTCACGTGCAGCTCACTTCACATCTAGTGGGAGACCCGGGGGCGAGTAGGGGGGAATCACCACGCACGCACGCACGCACACAAACACACACACAGACACACACACACAGACACACAGAAGCACGCACGCACGCACGCACGCACACAGAAGCACGCACGCACGCACGCACGCACGCACGCACGCACGCACGCACGCACGCACGCACGCACGCACGCACGCACGCACGCACACACACACAAACACACACACAAACACACGCACGCACGCACACACACAAACACATTCTCTCTCTCTCTCTCTAACTCCTTCTCCTCCTCAGTCTTCTTGTCTTTCCCTATCTATCTCCTTCCCTGTCTCACTCCATCTCCCTCCCTCTCTCTTTCTCTGTACAACACACATACACACACACACACACTGACAGACACCCATAGATCCGTATCTGTATGTATCTATGGCACAGACATATATACAGCCGCGGAAAAAATTAAGAGACCACTTCAAAATTATCAGTTTCTCTGGTTTTACTATTTATTGGTATGTGTTAAAGTAAAATGTACATTTTAGTTTTATTCTATAACCTACTGGCAACATTCCTACCAAATTTCAAATAAAAATATTGTCATTTAGATCATTTATTTGCAGAAAAATGACAATTGGTCAAAATAGCAAAAATGATGCAGTGTCTTCAGATCTCGAATAATGCAAAGAAAACAAGCTCATATTCATTTCTAAACTACACAATACTAATGCTTACACTTAGGAAGAGTTCAGAAATCAATATTTGGTGGAATAACCTTGATTTAAAATCACAACTTTCATGTGTCTTGGCATGCTCTCCACCAGTCTTTCACATTGCCGTTGGGTGACTTTATGCTACTCCTGGCGCAAGAATTCAAGCAGCTCGGCTTCTTTTCATGGCTTGTGACCATCCATCTTCCTCTTGATCACATTTCAGAGGTTTTTTATGGGATTCAGGTCTCGAAATTGGGCTGGCCATGACAGGGTCCTGATCTGGTGGTACTCCATCCACACCTTTACTGGCCTGGCTCTGTGGCATGGAGCATTGCCCTGCTGGAAAAAACACTTCTCAGAGTTGGGGAACATTGTCAGAGCAAAAGGAAGCAAGTTTTTCTTCCGGGACAACGTTGTACTTTGCCTGGCTGAGGTTTGTAAAAGACCATAAGTATTGAAAAAGCGGACTGGAGGTTCTTCTAAGTTCGTCTTCTCTGATGAGTCCGATTTCACAGTAGGTGCAAGACTCTCTGGCTTGTAGGCCTCTCCAGGTCTCCGTCTAACCATCATACGACCATGTGTTGGGCAAAGCTGAAAATTGGACTCATCAGAGAAGACGAACTAGAAGACCCTCCAGTCCGCTTTTTTCAATCCATATGGTCTTTTACAAACCTCAGCCAGGCAAAGTACAACGTTGTCCCGGAAGAAAAACTTGCTTCCTTTAGCTCTGACAATGTTCCCCAACTCTGAGAAATGTTTTTTCCAGCAGGGCAATGCTCCATGCCACACAGCCAGGCCAGTAAAGGTGTGGATGGAGTACCACCAGATCAGGACCCTGTCATGGCCAGCCCAATTTCGAGACCTGAATCCCATAAAAAACCTCTGAAATGTGATCAAGAGGAAGATGGATGGTCACAAGCCATGAAAAGAAGCCGAGCTGCTTGAATTCTTGCGCCAGGAGTAGCATAAAGTCACCCAACGGCAATGTGAAAGACTGGTGGAGAGCATGCCAAGACACATGAAAGTTGTGATTTTAAATCAAGGTTATTCCACCAAATATTGATTTCTGAACTCTTCCTAAGTGTAAGCATTAGTATTGTGTAGTTTAAAAATGAATATGAGCTTGTTTTCTTTGCATTATTCGAGATCTGAAGACACTGCATCATTTTTGCTATTTTGACCAATTGTCATTTTTCTGCAAATAAATGATCTAAATGACAATATTTTTATTTGAAATTTGGTAGGAATGTTGCCAGTAGGTTATAGAATAAAACAAAAATGTACATTTTACTTTAACACATACCAATAAATAGTAAAACCAGAGAAACTGATAATTTTGAAGTGGTCTCTTAATTTTTTTCGCGGCTGTATATAGGACAGACATACTGTATACATATATAGTATATAGATAGATACACAGTGTTTCTAACTCCCTCGTAGTCCTTTCGTAGCAGCAGATGTTGGTTCAGGCTCAGTCTGGGCTCGTTATTGATTCCGTGAGGGTTTGGTTTGCAGGAAGGCAAGACCTGTCAGGGCGCAGATGCATTCAACTTGACAGACATCTGACGGGGCTCTTAGAGGACATCAAACGCTAATCAGATTAGATCGTTAGTATTGATTGAGTTTGGGGCGGACATGACCACACAGGATGCAGAGAGTTACACACACACAGGTCCTAGAGGTAGGAGAGGAGAGGAGGAGGTGAAGGGGAGAGGAGAGTAGAGGAGGAGGTGTCTGAGTTAGGAGAAGAGAGGAGGAGGTGAAGAGGAGAGTAGGAGGTGCTGGAGTCAGAGTTAGGAGAGGAGAGGAGAGGAGGAGGTGTCTGAGTTAGGAGAGGAGAGGAGAGGAGGAGGAGTCATAGTCAGAGGAGGAGGAGGTGCCAGAGTTAGGAGAGGAGAGGAGAGGAGGAGGTGTCTGAGTTAGGAGAAGAGAGGAGGAGGTGAAGAGGAGAGTAGGAGGTGCTGGAGTCAGAGTTAGGAGAGGAGAGGAGAGGAGGAGGTGTCTGAGTTAGGAGAGGAGAGGAGAGGAGGAGGTGTCAGAGTCAGAGGAGGAGGAGGTGGAGAGTAGAGACGGAGGTGCTGGAGTCAGAGTAAGGAGAATACTGGAGAGGAGGAGGTGTCAGAGTTAGGAGAGGAGACGAGAGGAGGAGAAGAGGTGGTGAAGAGGAGAGGAGGAGGTGAAGAGTTAGGAGAGGAGAGGAGGAGGTGTCAGAGTTAGGAGAGGAGAGGAGAGGAGAGGAGAGGAGGAGGTGTCAGAGTTAGGAGAGGAGAGGAGGCGGTGCCAGAGTCAGAGTTAGGAGAGGAGAGGAGAGGAGGAGGTGTCAGAGTTAGGAGAGGAGAGGAGAGGAGGAGGTGTCAGAGTTAGGAGAGGAGACGAGAGGAGGAGGTGTCAGAGTTAGGAGAGGAGAGGAGGAGGTGAGGAGAGGAGAGGAGACAAGAGGAGGAGAGGAGAGGAGAGGAGGAGGTGTCAGAGTTAGGAGAGGAGACGAGAGGAGGAGAGGAGAGGAGAGGAGACGAGAGGAGGAGAGGAGAGGAGGAGGTGTCAGAGTTAGGAGAGGAGACGAGAGGAGGAGAGGAGAGGAGAGGAGACGAGAGGAGGAGAGGAGAGGAGAGGAGGAGGTGTCAGAGTTAGGAGAGGAGAGGAGAGGAGGAGGTGTCAGAGGAGGAGGTGCCAGAGTTAGGAGAGGAGAGGAGAGGAGAGGAGGAGGTGTCAGAGTTAGGAGAGGAGAGGAGAGGAGGAGGTGTCAGAGTTAGGAGAGGAGAGGAGGAGGTGTCAGAGTTAGGAGAGGAGAGGAGGAGGTGTCAGAGTTAGGAGAGGAGAGGAGGAGGTGTCAGAGTTAGGAGAGGAGAGGAGGAGGTGTCAGAGTTAGGAGAAGAGAGGAGAGGAGGAGGTGTCAGAGTTAGGAGAGGAGAGGAGAGGAGGAGGTGTCACAGTCAGAATTAGGAGAGGAGAGCTAAGAGTCAGAGACTCCAGCTCCAGCTCCAGCACGCTCTCTCTCTCTCTCAGAGCCCCGGAGCCCAGCCGCAGAGCTGATGAATAATCTACAAGTCTCCCAACAGGGCAGGAAACAGCATTTTAACACTCCAAACACAGGGCTCTGGGGATATATACACACACACACACACACACACACACACACACCACACACACACACACACACATACACACACACACACACACACACACACACACACACACACACACACACACACACACACACACACACACACACTCACACTCACACACACACATCACACACACTCACACCACACACACACACACACACATCACTCACACTCACACTCACACACACACAACACACACACACACACACACACACACACACACACACACACACACACACACACACTCACACTCACACTCACACACACACACACACACACACACACACACTCACACTCACACTCACACACACACACACACACACACACACACACACACACACACACACACACACACTCACACACACAGGGCTCTTGGGAGGCCAGGCAAACCCCTCCAAAACCCCTCCAGTCTGCTGTGTTTCATCTGCCTCCTAAACCCTGGCTACAAACACAGAGGGCTTGTTGACCCCCACGCAGATTAAAGCCAAATCCTGGATGAAATTACGGTTCAAGTGGAGCCAAACCTTTGCCCCAGGTCCACTGGGAGTGTGTGTGTGTGTGTGTGTCCACGTTGCCTTTTTGGCAGGGGTCAGAGTGGTGGCCTTAATCCCCCGTTGTGATTGGACACAGAGGTCTGGTCCGTAGTCAGGTCCCGTTGTGATTGGACACAGAGGTCTGGTCCGTGGTCACGTTGTGATTGGACACAGAGGTCTGGTCCGTAGTCACGTCCCGTTGTGATTGGACACAGAGGTCTGGTCCGTAGTCACATCCCGTTGTGATTGGACACAGAGGTCTGGTCCGTAGTCACGGCCCGTTGTGATTGGACACAGAGGTATGGTCCGTAGTCACGTCCCGTTGTGATTGGACACAGAGGTCTGGTCCGTAGTCACGTCCCGTTGTGATTGGACACAGAGGTCTGGTCCGTAGTCACGCCCCGTTGTGATTGGACACAGAGGTATGGTCCGTAGTCAGGTCCCGTTGTGATTGGACACAGAGGTCTGGTCCGTAGTCAGGTCCCGTTGTGATTGGACACAGAGGTCTGGTCCGTAGTCACGTCCCGTTGTGATTGGACACAGAGGTCTGGTCCGTAGTCACGTCCCGTTGTGATTGGACACAGAGGTCTGGTCCGTAGTCACGTCCCGTTGTGATTGGACACAGAGGTCTGGTCCGTGTGCGTGCGTGTGCGTGTGCGTGCGTGCGTGCGTGCGTGCGTGCGTGCGTGCGTGCGTGCGTTTGTATCTGTCCATGTGTGTGTGTCTCTGTTTGTCTCACTTTTGTGTCGTGTGTGTGTTCCAAAGAGGTCTTAGTACGGGGGTTCACGAATAACATTATGCAACTACGGGCACATTACGAAACTATTCGAGGGAGATTTCTCCCTGGCTCAGTAAGGGCCGGAGATTAAAATGAAAAGCCACTGTTTTCGACAGAGACTGTTACGCCGAAACCAGATTCCATTTTAGAAATGAAGAGTTAAGACTTCACAATAACACTTCTAGATTTAAATGAAAATATTTCTTGCATACAAACTTCAGTAAATCACAAAACTTGGGTTGTTGACCCCCACGCAGATTAAAGCCAAATCCTGGATGAAATTACGGTTCAAGTGGAGCCAAACCTTTGCCCCAGGTCCACGGGGAGTGTGTGTGTGTGTGTCCACGTTGCCTTTTTGGCAGGGGTCAGAGTGGTGGCCTTAATCCCCCGTTGTGATTGGACACAGAGGTCTGGTCCGTAGTCACGTCCCGTTGTGATTGGACACAGAGGTCTGGTCCGTAGTCACGTCCCGTTGTGATTGGACACAGAGGTCTGGTCCGTAGTCACGTCCCGTTGTGATTGGACACAGAGGTCTGGTCCAAAACAGAACCTTCCGGCATTCACAGACGACATTTTTCTCCTTTTTTGTCAGGTTGTAGAAAAGCGGCGAAACTGACATCTTTCATTGTATCATGTATGCAACATACGTACATCGTTTCTTTCTATATTTTCTTCACTAACCCAAGCACATATGCCTTGCTTTTTCTTTAGTTTCATCTTAATACAGTGAGTCTATCCTCACTCAGTGAGTAGTAAAGGCCTTGGCGTGAGATAGTGACTTACAAACCAAGAGTGTCACAAACCGCAACAGCTCTCTCCTTGCTGCCTGTGGCTTACTCTAAACCTCCCTCCATACGACACTGTTATATTTTCTTAATCCAGTTTGTGTCTAACTGTCACAAATATTTTTAACTTAAAACAGGGTTAGCTGTTTATTATTAAGCCTGTTGA